>NC_139999.1:8233752-8513752 GCF_964263955.1 Coregonus lavaretus | reverse complement strand
CACACACACACACACACACACACACACACACACACACACACACACACACACACACACACACACACACACTAGTCTGATGTCTTCATCTCAGACATACCCCACAGTTCCTGTCTAACCCTTTTTCTCTGCATCGATCGACCCTCCGGCCTCAGCGTGTGAGTTCAGACAGAAAGAAAGAGAGAGAGAGAGAGAACAAAAGCCAGAGAGATAGCTGTCCGTCCAAAACCCACAGTGCGTGAGCCTCCATGGTTAAAACCCACTGCATCTCTATTTCCCATTACTCAACATGGTGGCCAGTCACATCTGATCTGCCGACTCTGTCTGACTCTGTCACATGATGTGTTTTATTTCTCCACACACCAGCGGGGAGCCAACACACTGATTGATTTATCCCCCACTACCTCCCTCTCTATGGGTTTATCCCCCCCTCTTTCTCCATGGGTTTATCCCCCCCTCTCTTTCTCATTTTTAACATTTACATTTGAGTCATTTAGCAGACGCTCTTATCCAGAGCGACTTACAGTTAGTGAATACATGTTGTTGTTTTTTATACTGGCCCCCTGTGGGAATTGAACCCACAACCCTGGCGTTGCAAACGCCATGCTCTATCAACTGAGCTACATCCCTGCCGGCCATTCCCTCCCCTACCCTGGACGACGCTGGGCCAATTGTGCGCCGCCCATGAGTCTCCCGGTCGCGGCCGGCTGCGACAGAGCCTGGATTCGAACCAGGATCTCTAGTGGCACAGTTAGCACTGCGATGCAGTGCCTTAGACCACTGCGCCACTCAGGTTTCTCCATGGGTTTATCCCCCCCTCTCTTTCTCCATGGGTTTATCCCCCCCCCCCCTCTCTTTCTCCATGGGTTTATCCCCCCCTCTCTTTCTCCATGGGTTTATCCCCCCCCCCCTCTCTTTCTCCATGGGTTTATCCCCCCCCCCCCTCTCTTTCTCCATGGGTTTATCCCCCCCCCCTCTCTTTCTCCATGGGTTTATCCCCCCCCCCTCTCTTTCTCCATGGGTTTATCCCCCCCTCTCTTTCTCCATGGGTTTATCCCCCCCTCTCTTTCTCCATGGGTTTATCCCCCCCTCCCTCTCTTTCTCCATGGGTTTATCCCCCCCTCCCTCTCTTTCTCCTCTATGGGTTTATCCCCCCCTCCCTCTCTTTCTCCATGGGTTTATCCCCCCCTCCCTCTCTTTCTCCATGGGTTTATCCCCCCCCCCCCCTCTCTTTCTCCATGGGTTTATCCCTCCCTCTCTTCCTCCATGGGTTTATCCCCCCCCCTCTCTTTCTCCATGGGTTTATCCCCCCCTCTCTTTCTCCATGGGTTTATCCCCCCCTCTCTTTCTCCATGGGTTTATCCCCCCCTCCCTCTCTTTCTCCATGGGTTTATCCCCCCCTCCCTCTCTTTCTCCATGGGTTTATCCCCCCCTCTCTTTCTCCATGGGTTTATCCCCCCCTCTCTTCCTCCATGGGTTTATCCCCCCCCCTCTCTTCCTCCATGGGTTTATCCCCCCCTCTCTTTCTCCATGGGTTTATCCCCCCCTCCCTCTCTTTCTCCATGGGTTTATCCCCCCCTCTCTTTCTCCTCTATGGGTTTATCCCCCCCTCCCTCTCTTTCTCCATGGGTTTATCCCCCCCTCTCTTTCTCCTCTATGGGTTTATCCCCCCCTCCCTCTCTTTCTCCATGGGTTTATCCCCCCCTCCCTCTCTTTCTCCATGGGTTTATCCCCCCCCCCCTCTCTTTCTCCATGGGTTTATCCCTCCCTCTCTTCCTCCATGGGTTTATCCCCCCCCCTCTCTTTCTCCATGGGTTTATCCCCCCCTCTCTTTCTCCATGGGTTTATCCCCCCCTCTCTTTCTCCATGGGTTTATCCCCCCCTCCCTCTCTTTCTCCATGGGTTTATCCCCCCCTCCCTCTCTTTCTCCTCTATGGGTTTATCCCCCCCTCCCTCTCTTTCTCCATGGGTTTATCCCCCCCTCTCTTTCTCCATGGGTTTATCCCCCCCTCTCTTCCTCCATGGGTTTATCCCCCCCCCTCTCTTCCTCCATGGGTTTATCCCCCCCTCTCTTTCTCCATGGGTTTATCCCCCCCTCCCTCTCTTTCTCCATGGGTTTATCCCCCCTCTCTTTCTCCATGGGTTTATCCCCCCCTCCCTCTCTTTCTCCATGGGTTTATCCCTCCCTCTCTTTCTCCATGGGTTTATCCCCCCCTCCCTCTCTTTCTCCATGGGTTTATCCCTCCCTCTCTTTCTCCATGGGTTTATCCCCCCCCTCTCTTTCTCCATGGGTTTATCCCCCCCTCCCTCTCTTTCTCCATGGGTTTATCCCTCCCTCTCTTTCTCCATGGGTTTATCCCCCCCTCCCTCTCTTTCTCCATGGGTTTATCCCCCCCCTCTCTTTCTCCATGGGTTTATCCCCCCCTCCCTCTCTTTCTCCATGGGTTTATCCCCCCCTCTCTTTCTCCATGGGTTTATCCCCCCCCTCTCTTTCTCCATGGGTTTATCCCCCCCTCCCTCTCTTTCTCCATGGGTTTATCCCCCCCTCCCTCTCTTTCTCCTCTATGGGTTTATCCCCCCTCTCTTTCTCCATGGTTTTATCCCCCCTTCCCTCTATTTCTCTCCATGGGTTTATCCCCCCCCCCCTCTCTTTCTCCATGGGTTTATCCCCCCCTCCCTCTCTTTCTCCATGGGTTTATCCCCCCCTCCCTCTCTTTCTCCTCTATGGGTTTATCCCCCCTCTCTTTCTCCATGGGTTTATCCCCCCTCCCCCCTCTCTTTCTCCATGGGTTTATCCCCCCTCCCTCTCTTCATGGGTTTATCCCCCCCTCTCTTTTTCCATGGTTTTATCCCCCCTTCCCTCTATTTCTCTCCATGGGTTTATCCCCCCCCCCCTCCCTCTCTTCCTTCATGGGTGGCCAGATTCTGATCAGGAGGAGAATTTAGTATCTTCCTCCTTCTACATGGTTGGTTAGTTGGTCAGGTCTACTTCAGGTGTAATAGGTTCAGTTACACCTCCTATGAGAACACTCTGTGCATGATGTTTAGTGGAGTTAGGGTTAGTCAATGGTTTGTAGTTTAAGTCATTGATATGATATGTTAACCAACACCAAGAAGGGGTCTGCGTTACAAATGGCACCCTATTCACTATACAATCCACTACTTTTGACCAGAGCCCATAGGGTGCCATTTGGAAGACATCCTGGCTCTAGATAGATAGCATGAGTTACTGCTGATCATCATAGTATTCTGACAGTGGGAAAGTACTGGCTTGTCCATCAAACCTAAATACTACAAGGCCTGTCATGTGTTCATCATTACAAGTTATTTCCTGAAAGTACTTTGCTGTAGACGGCTATAGTATAAAAACTCTGTACAAGTTCCTTTTGTTATGATCGGCAGTGACTTTACATAATGGTGTTATTCGAGAGCCCTTTTCTACAGCGTGCTTTGTCATCCATCATCATCATCATCATCATCATCATCATCATCATCATCATCATCATCATCAATCATGTGTGGTTTCTTGCTGTGGGTCTTTGGAGTTGAGTTATACAATACATTCACTTTTCAAAGGCAAACTTTTCAAACAGTAACTTTTCAAAGCCCAGAACTTTCTTCATGATGAATTGTCAGAAGGTGTGTGTTGCTCTTCAGTACATCTGTAAAGCTCAGATCTTAATGCTGTAATATAATACTGAGTTCTAAAAAAAGGCCCTGGAATAATATTAATGTCTGGCTGAGATGGAACGCATAATGTTCCCACTGGGAATGGTGTATAAATCCCAGTTGTGGTGACATTATGAGGGCTATATATGGGGACATTATTTATATTTTTACATTTTAGTTATTTAGCAGACGCTCTTATCCAGAGCGTCTTACAGTTAGTGAGTGCATACATTTTCATACTGGCCCCCCCCCGTGGGAATTGAACCCACAACCCTGGCGTTGCAAGCGCCATGCTCTACCAACTGAGCTACACAGGACCTGTGAGGGCTATATATCTGAAAAGAGAGGGACAAGCATCCAAACAAGCATCGGAAGTTCTGTGGTGTCACTGAAGTATCTCAGGTTTGTAAATGAGTCGTTGAGCTGAAAATACCTTTTAACATTTGCTTTATAAATGTGTCTAACATGGTGTAAGAAATAACAATTAATTCATTGTGAATTTGACCAAAGATTATTGCTTTTTGTTTGCCTCCTGAGCCTCATTGTGTGCAGAATGACAATCTTAAGAAACCCAGTCTTCTAACAACACTAACAAAGTCCATATATACACTGAGTATACCAAACGTTAAGGACACCTTCCTAATATTGAGTTGCACCATATAAGCATTCACAGGCTTGCTCTAACAACCTTTAAATCCTAGCCTTCTGTGTTGTCTCTTCTCCTCTCCCTCTCTGTACAGCACAGTATATGGAGCCAGTGCTTGTGTAATACCAACCAGTGCTGCCTGCGGGTTTACTCTAATACTGTAATACTGTTTGCCATACAGTCTAATTAAGATCTTTAATCTCTTGTATAATCCACTATTGGGATTAGGGGAAATTAATTTGTCAGTAATAACATTAGAGAACTCACATTCCGGCAACAAAAGACTACAGGCAGTTGAAGAAAAATATTTTTTGAGGAAACTTTGAAACTGAGATGTCAAAAGAATTCTGCAAATTGCAGTTTTGTCAAAGGAATGACTTTTGTTTTGGTTCAGAAGAGAAAAGGCTTGACAGTGCCATTACATTTGCTGTGACACTCGGTGAAAGCACAAGACATAACCCCAGGAGACAACCATGCTTTGAGTAGAAACTATTAAAGGGTTGCCTAAGAATCTAGTCTGTTTTAGGGAGAAAACTGTCACAGAGGGTTTTACATGGAACCCAAAAGAGTTCTAGCAGCAACCAAAAAGGGTTCTACCTGGAACCAAAAATGGTTATCCTATGTGGACAGTTGAAGAACCTTTTTGGAACCCTTTTTTCTAAGATTGTACCTAAAAAAGCTCCAAACACAACCCCGGTGCACCTTAGATCAAAACTAATAATTTTTTGTCTTCTCTTCCCCTGAGTCTCTATCCAATGTATAGTCTCCTCTTCCCTTCTGTAACTCTTCCTCATCTCTCCTCCTTTATACAACTCTATGTCGCCTATTATCTCCTCTTTCTTCTTTGGGCTCGATTCAATCAGATCTGCTTTAGCCAACATCAGCATAGCGGTTGTTTTGGCAGCGTCAGGGGTGGAACTGCTTTACGCTTAATGCACACCGGTTGCGTTAAACTGTATGTGTTCTGACAGAAGTCCATTATTTCATTGGGAGGCGATCCGCAAAGCTGCGACTCATCTGCCGGACTAGGTTGCTGTGTGTGGCAATGCGTTGGTTTTGTTCAACTTGTGCGTTGCTTTGCTTTCAGTTTCAGTAGCAAAACACCAAATACGTTTTTAATGAGTAGCGTGATTCTTTTTGTTGGGATGTGGCGCATGGATTGTGAAGACTACGTAAAATGTATGTATGGCAATTACCTGTGTGCATGCAGCGTTAGAGCTGTCAAATTCACAAGTAACTCCCTGCATTACACCTAAAGCGGACATTGCCATTGGCTGCACAGGAGTCGCATTAACAGAAATCCCATGCAGCCTTGTTTACAAGTTTGAACAATGGGATGTGAGATGTAATCTACACCGCGATTAGGATGATAGTGTTCCTCAGTATTTAGATGAATGATTTTTCAATTTGAGCGTAATTATTTCCATGTAGCCTACACTTTCTTGTTCTGAACATCTAACAGGAGTGAGGCGGGTGTGGCTTCTTGACAATGATCGCAAGAGCAGTTGCTCACCCATTTGACGGCTCCAACGCACTGCCAAAACATCTGCTATGCTGGTGTCTGCTATCACCGGTTAATAATTGATCAGATTGAATCTAGACATTATTTCTCTCAATGTCCCCATCTCTTCCCTATATGCCCTTGGCATCACTTTCCTGCTCTCTAATGCATACAGTGCTTTCGGAAAGTATTGAGAACCCTTTGATGTTTCCACATTTTGTTACGTTACAGCCTTATTCTAAAATGGATTACATTGTTTTCAACTTACACACAATACCCCATAATGACAAAGCAAAACAGGTTTTTAGAAATTTCATATTTACATAACTATACAGACCCTTTACTCAGGACTTTGTTGAAGCACCTTTAGGAACGATTACAGCCTTGAGTCTTCTTGGGTATGACGCTACAAGCTTGGCACACCTGTATTTGGGGAGTTTCTCCCATTCTTCTCTGCAGATACCCTCAAGCTCTGTCAGGTTGGATGGGGAGCGTCGCTGCACAGCTTTTTTCAGGTCTCTCCCAGAGATGTTTGATCAGGTTCAAGTCCGGGCTCTGGCTGGGCCACTCAAGGACATTCAGAGACTTGTCCCGAAGCCACTCCTGCGTTGTCTTGGCTGTGTGCTTAGGGTCGTTGCCATGTTGGAAGGTGAACCTTCGCCCCCAGTCTGAGGTCCTGAGTGCTCTGGAGCAGGTTTTCATCAAGGATCTCTCTGTACTTTGCTCCGTTTATCTTTCCCTCGATCCTGACTAGTCTCCCAGTCCCAGCCGCAGAAAAACATCCCCACAGCATGATGCTGCCACCACCATGCTTCACCGTAGGGATGGTGCCAGGCTTCCTCCAGACGTGACGCTTGGCATTCAGTCCAAAGAGTTCGATCTTAGTTTCATCAGAACAGAAAATCTGAGTATTTTAGGTGCCTTTTGGCAAACTCCAAGCGGCCTGTCATGTGCCTTTTACTGAGGAGTGGCTTCCGTCTGGCCACTCTACCATAAAGGCCTGGTTGGTGGAGTGCTGCAGAGATGGTTGTCCTTCTGGAAGGTTCTCCCATCTCCACAGAGGAACTCTAGAGCTCTGTCAGAGTGGCCATTGGGTTCTTGGTCACCTTCCTGACCAAGGCTCTTCTCCCCCGATTGCCCAGTTTGGCTGGGCGGCCAGCTCTAGGAAGGGCCTTGGTGGTTCCAAACTTCTTCCATTTAAGAATGATGGAAGTCACTGTGTTCTTGGGGACCTTCAATGCTGCAGACATTTTTTGGTACCCTTCCCCAGATCTGTGCCTCAACACAATCCTGTCTCGGAGCTCTATGGACAATTCCTTTGACCTCATGGCTTGGTTTTTGCTCTGACATGCACTGTCAACTGTGGGAGCTTATATAGACAGCTGTGTGCCTGTCCAAATCATGTCCAATCAATTGAATTTACCACAGGTGGACTCCAATCAAGTTGTAGAAACATCTCAAGGATGATCAATGGAAACAGGATGCACCTGAGCTCAATTTCGAGTCTCATAGCAAAGGGTCTGAATAGTTATGTAAATAAGGTATTTCTGTTTTTGCTCTCTTATAGATTTGCAAAAATTTCTAAAAACCTGTTTTTCCTTTGTCATTATGGGGTATTGTGTGTAGATTGATGAGGATTTTTTTTTTATTTAATCAATTTTTGAATAAGGCTGTAACGTAAGAAAATCTGCAAAAAGTCAAGGGGTCTGAATACTTTCCGAATGCACTGTACATCAAACCCTGTACTTCTCCCTCTCTCTCTTTTTCTTCTCTTCCTCTATCCACTAACTCTACCTTCTCCCTTCTCTCCAACTTTATCTAGCCAACTCTCCTTGCACCTGTCTACCTCCATCATCTGCTCTTCTCCCTATCGCCCTCCATGTCCAGGGAAGCCTTCACCTCTCTCTCTCTCTCTCTCTCTCTCTCTCTCTCTGTCTCTCAATTCAATTCAATTCAATTTCAATTTAAGGGCTTTATTGGCATGGGAAACGTATGTTAACATTGCCAAAGCAAGTGAAGTAGATAGTAAACAAAAGTGAAATAAACAATAAATATTAACAGTAAACATTACACTCAGAAGTTCCAAAAGAATAAAGACATTTCAAATGTCATATTATGTCTCAACTCAATTCAAGGGGCTTTATTGGCATGGGAAACGTATGTTAACATTGCCAAAGCAAGTGAAGTAGATAGTAAACAAAAGTGAAATAAACAATAAATATTAACAGTAAACATTACGCTTAGAAGTTCCAAAAGAATAAAGACATTTCAAATGTCATATTATGTATATATACAGTGTTGTAACAATGTGCAAACAGTTAAAGTACATATGGGAAAATAAATAAACATAAATATGGGTTGTATTTACAATGGTGTTTGTTCTTCACTGGTTGCCCTTTTCTTGTGGCAACAGGTCACAAATCTTGCAGCTGTGATGGCACACTGTGGTTTTTCACCCAGTAGATAAGGGAGTTTATCAAAATTGGGTTTGTTTTCTAATTCTTTGTGGATCGCTGTAATCTGAGGGAAATATGTGTCTCTAATATGGTCATACATTTGGCAGGAGGTTAGGAAGTGCAGCTCAGTTTCCACCTCATTTTGTGGGCAGTGTGCACATAGCCTGTCTTCTCTTGAGAGCCAGGTCTGCCTACGGCGGCCTTTCTCAATAGCAAGGCTATGCTCACTGAGTCTGTACATAGTCAAAGCTTTCCTTAAGTTTGGGTCAGTCACAGTGGTCAGGTATTCTGCCACTGTGTACTCTCTGTTTAGGGCCAAATAGCATTCTAGTTTGCTCAGTTTTTTTGTTTGTTCTTTCCAATGTGTCAAGTAATTCTCTTTTTGTTTTCTCATGATTGGGTCTAATTGTGTTGTTGTTGTTGTTGTTGTCCTGGGGCTCTGTGGGGTCTGTTTGTGTTTTTGAACAGAACCCCAGGACCAGCTTACTTAGGGGACTCTTCTCCAAGTTCATCTCTCTGTAGGTGATGGCTTTGTTATGGAAGGTTTGGGAATCGCTTCCTTTTAAGTGGTTATAGAATTTAACGGCTCTTTTATGGATCTCTCTCTCTCTCTCTCTCTGTCCCTCTCTCACCCCCCCTACCATTCTCTCTGCCAATTATAGCAGCCTTTTAATGTGGTCCTGGCCTGGCCGCGAGGACACCATACATTCTCCCAGAGACCGTACATTTCTTGGATTACACTCAGACTCATATTTCCACAGCTTACTCTGTCTCTGTGGAGGACAGGTAAATCAATGTGTGTGTGCGTTTCCTCCCACAGACGGACATGTATCTGATTGCCTTTTAGTAGGTAGATGATTCACAGGGCTGCAGTGCTCTATGGTACCTCGTGGGAGGACCACGACCCCCTATAGGGAGACGTGACAACACAGTCATCAGGGAGACAGAGATGTCTTCTGTGATAGTGTGGGCTACCATTGTGAAGACCTTCAAAATGTTCAGATGAGATTTCTAAGAGAATGGAAGTTTTACTTGATCTGCATATTTGATTAACACAACTTTGGCTGTTTTTGTTTTTTGGCAGCATTAGGCTTGATTAGAATTAACTGAACAGATTAATTCCAGATTAATTACATTATTTAAGGCTTGAGGAAATTTTACCCAAGTAAATTATCTCACTGCAGTAACGTATAGAGCAGGGATCATCAACTAGATTCAGCCGTGGGCCGATTTCTTCTTGAGCGGATGGTCAGGGGGCCAGAACATAATTACAAATAATGACTGCAAATTGACCGCAAGAAGCACAAACGGATACAGTGCATTCGGAAAGTATTCAGAACCCTTCCCTTTATCCACATTTTGTGCCTTATTCTAAAATGGATTACATTTTAAAAATTCCCTCATACACCATAATGACAAAGCGAAAACAGGTTTTTAGTAAAAGGCACATGACAGCCCGCTTGGAGTTTGCCAAAAGGCACCTAAAGGACTCTCAGACCATGAGAAACAAGATTATCTGATCTGATGAAACAAAGCTTGAACTCTTTGGCCTGAATGTCAAGTGTCACGTCTGGAGGAAACCGGCACCATCCCTACGGTGAAGCATGGTGGTGGCAGCATCATGCTGTGGGGATGTTGTTCAGCGGCAGGGATTGGGAGACTAGTCAGGATCGAGGGAAAGATGAACGGAGCAAAGTACAGAGAGATCCTTGATGAAAACAGTCTCCAGAGCGCTCAGGACCTCAGACTGGGGGCGAAGGTTCACCTTCCAACAGGACAACAACCCTAAGCACACAGCCAAGACAACGCAGGAGTGGCTTCGGGACAAGTCTCTGAATGTCTTTGAGTGGCCCAGCCAGTGCCCGGACTTGAACTCGATCGCACATCTCTGGAGAGACCTGAAAATAGCTGTGCAGCGACACTCCCCATCCAACCTGACAGAGCTTGAGAGGATCTGCAGAGAAGAATGGGAGAAACTCCCCAAGTACAGGTGTGCCAAGCTTGTAGCGTCATACCCAAGAAGACTTGAGGCTGTAATTGCTGCTAAAGGTGCTTCAACAAAGTACTGAGTAAAGGGTCTGAATAGTTATGTAAATATGATATTTCAATTTTTTTTAAACCTGTTTTTGCGTTGTCATTATGGGGTATTGTGTGTAGATTGATGAAAGTATTTAATCCATTTTAGAAAAATGCTGTAACATAATGTGGAAAAAGCAAAGGGCTCTGAATATTTTCCGAATGCACTGTATCAAATTTGACTAAAACATAATCATTTCAAACCTGGCTTACATTTGTTTACGATCACATATTTGGAGCAGGGCTTTGTAAACAAAAATAGTGTAATGATGTGATCTACATTCCCTTAAAGAGGTCCAGCCATTCTCTCTATTATGCGTGGGAATACTTTGGAACAGATTTCCCCAATTACAATCACTTGGAGCTGATTTGCTGGTGTTTTACAGTCTTTTATGTCCAACAATACAAAATAAATTCACCGGCAGTTTGGGAAGCCTGGTCTAGAGCCTTCAGTTTGGGAAGCCTGGTCTAGAGCCTTCAGTTTGGGAAGCCTGGTCTAGAGCCTTCAGTTTGGGAAGCCTGGTCTAGAGCCTTCAGTTGACAGTTTCTCTGGCTGCAGTGGACACACAGAGCAAATCAAATGTATTCGTCACATACACAGTTTACAGCAGGTATAAAAGGTGCAGTGAAATGCTTGATGTGTTAGCTCCCTCAGCAATGCAGTACATTCATCATTAATAACAATGAAGTGTCAAGCTAAAAATAAGAAAATTAAAATAATAATTAGTAGAAGTAATAGAATAGGTAGTATGCGTAGTAATAACGGACTGGATTTACACTGGATTTACATATATAAAGTGGGTATTAGAATCAATAGTCTATATTAGAACAGCAGGGTTGACTGTGTGTGTGTGTGTGTGTGTGTGTGTGTGTGTGTGAGCGTGTGTGTGCACGGGTTCTGAGTGTGTTTGCGTGTGCTTGTGTGTGTTTGTGTGTAAGTTTGTGTGTAAGGGTTGGATGTGTGGGTAGTCAGTGTAAATCATTCCTAAGGTGCAGATAGTCTCTAAGGTGCAGGTCTGTGCAGGGAGACAGCTAGGTTGAGCTTTTCAGCAGTCCGATAGCCTCGTCGTAGAAGCTGTCTTGGAGCCTGTTGGTCCGAGACCCGATACCCCGATACTGCTTCCTCAGACACCGGCCTTCCTCAGACACCGCCTGGTGTAGATGTCCTGGAGGGCAGGGACCTCGCCCCCAGTGATGTATTGGGCCGTTCGCACCACCCTCTGTAGAGCCTTCGGGTTGAGGGTGGTGTAGTCACCGTACCAGGCGGTGATGCAGCCGGTCAAGATGCTCTCAATGGTGCAGCTGTAGAACTTCTTTAGGATCCGAGCGCCCATGCAGAATTTCTTCAGGCGCCTGAGGTTGAAGAGGCGCTGCTGCGCCTTCTTCACCAAGGTGGTGGTGTGATTGGACCAGTGGAGGCTCCTCAGAGGAGGAAGGGGAGGACCATTCTCCTCAGTGAATTTCATAAAAATAAAAATAGTGAAACATTTAAAAAGTTATCATTTTTAGATAAAACTATACTAAATATATTCACGTCAACAAATAATTGATTAAAACACAAAGTTTTGCAAAATGGTTATTTTTACTGTTGTGTTTTTATTATTAGTTACTTTTATTTCTTTTTTTATTCTTTCTTAAAACTGCACTGTTGGTTAAGGGCTTGTAAGTAAGCATTTCACTGTAAGGTCTACACCTGTTTTATTCGGCGCATGTGACAAATACAATTTGATTTGATTTGAAGGTCTACATCAGCCTCAACAGCACTCTGTATGGTAGCACCATGGTGTAACTGACATGTACTGAAAGCCTGAGCTACAGCTAGCTAGCACTGCAGTGCATAACATGTGGTGAGTATTTGACTCAAAGTGAGATAAAGACAATAGTTGAACAGTTTTGAACAAATTCATTTCTTTATAAATCAAGGACACGCAAGAGAGAGAGAGAGAGCTAGCTATATTTTGTTGTATTTTCTTCACTTTCACTCAGTTAGCGAATGCAGCTAGCTAGTTTAGCCTACTCAAATACCCGCTCAAACAGAGAGGAATGGTATTTGATTCATTTAAGCTTTATCAGGGATTCATAGCTAGCTGGCTATGGCTATCCAACACTGGACCTCTTCCAAGTCAAGGTAAGCTTTTGGTTTTATTTATTTATTCTGCCGATTCTGTTGAAAAACATTTCTTAAACGGAAGCAAACGGAACAAAACGGTGGTGTTGAATGTGTCACTGTCTGTCACCTTGATCACTAATTTTTCTCTTGACCTGTGCACCTAAGTTGTAAACTTTCATTTATAGGCTAGGTTGTAGCAACCTCATGATGGGTATAGGGAAAATTCGAGTATCATGTAATAGCATAAACCTATCGATGTTACATTGAGCTGGGTTAATGGAATATGAATGACAGTCATCCAATCTGCTGTAATAGAAATAAGGCCATGCTCATAAAAAAAAATCATCCTCCCTCATCATAAATGGCACTGACCGCCACTGGATTGGACCATGTCAGATACACACTGAGGAACTAGAAGCTTTTGACCCTCTCCACTGCAGCCCAGTCGATGACGATAGGAGCGTGCTCCTCCCCATCTCCTGTACTCTACGATCAGCTCCTTGGTGTTGCTGACGTTGAGGGAGAGGCTGTATCCCTGGCACCACTCTGCCAAGACTTTAACCTCCTCCCTGTAGGCTGTCTCGTCGCCGTCGACGATCAGTCCCACCACTGTCATGTCCTTGGCAAAATGAATGATGGTATTGGGAGTCAAGCGTGGCCACGCAGTCATGGGTGTACAGGGAGTACAGGAGGGATCTGTGCACGCACCCCTGGGGGGCCCCCATGTTGAGGGTCAGCGTGGCAGAGGTGTTGTTGCCTGGATAACATTCTGATTTACAGTCAAACACTCCTCCTTTGCTGTACTGGAGAATGTGTGCAGCACTTTTATAATGTGTGTGTGTGTGTGCTTGTCTATCAGGACATGGAGATCAATCAAAAACAGAAGGCAAGTGTGACCAGGATTTAATGAGGACATCCCACATAAGAGGAGTGAGAGAGGGAAGGGGAGAGAGAAAAAGAGATAGAGAGGGAGAGAGAGAAAGAAAGAGAGAGAGAGAGAGAGAGAGAGAAAGAAAGAAAGAGAGAGAGAGAGAAAGAAAGATAGAGAGAGGGAGAGATGTTTGAAGAGATGGTGGGAGACAGGGAAAGACAGAGAGAGGGAGAGATGTTTGAAGAGATGGTGGGAGACAGGGAAAGACAGAGAGAGGGAGAGAGAAGGATAAGAGAAAGCGGAGGGATGGAGGGAGGTAAAGGAGGAGGAGTGGACTGGGTTTACTGGACAGTGGGTTCAGTGGGTTCATAAAGACACTAACGACCTAACGATGCTTTGATCCTAATGAGGCCACAGGCGCTCTGGATCAACAACCCTGAACACACACGCACACACGCACACACACACACAGACACTCATAAATAACCACCACTTATATGGAATAATCAATTAGGGGTTCTAATTGCAGAAATTAGTTAGGTCCTACTTAGTTAAACACAACCAAACTCTTTCTATTGTAAGTTCTATGCAATATTTTATTCATGCAAAGTGGGTTCCTAAATCTTAATTAGTGATGCATCCCCGTCAGGTGGTTTGACAGGCAGGCGGGTGGTACATGGGATGTGTGGTGATGTGATGTGTGAGGCGGACTGATGGACCAGGAGGAGCGGAAGAGAAAGCAATCCGGAGACATTCAAAAATCCATTAATCCATTAACACATTAACACTGATACGATTGATAGAACTCTCACTGTGTGGGTGTGTACGGGTCATCTAATACACTGATGTCTTTCTCTCTCTCTGTCTGTGTCTCTCTCTCCCTGTATTTCTGTCTCTGCAATTCAGGGTGTCCTCAAGTCGGTAATTGAAACTACCAATTCATTGAATTGTTGTAATCCTACCAATTTCAACGATGACACTTAAACCCAGGCTTATTTAATTCTGAAAGTTAGAATGGAATACATCCTCTGAGATGAGTAATCTACTTTCACAGGAGTTCCAGACTACTTAGAGGATATCATTAGGTATTTTCATTGGAATCAAAATGAGGCACATTACCATAAGAGCTAAAGAACTGATGGGCCTATTATCATGCAATGCTATTCATTACAGCAGCAATCTATAAGCTTTGGTATGAGTGATTTCACAAGAGCTACAGTGGGGAAAAAAAGTATTTAGTCAGCCACCAATTGTGCAAGTTCTCACACTTAAAAAGATGAGAGAGGCCTGTAATTTTCATCATAGGTACACGTCAACTATGACAGACAAAATGAGATTTTTTTTCTCCAGAAAATCACATTGTAGGATTTTTAATGAATTTATTTGCAAATTATGGTGGAAAATAAGTATTTGGTCAATAACAAAAGTTTCTCAATACTTTGTTATATACCCTTTGTTGGCAATGACACAGGTCAAACGTTTTCTGTAAGTCTTCACAAGGTTTTCACACACTGTTGCTGGTATTTTGGCCCATTCCTCCATGCAGATCTCCTCTAGAGCAGTGATGTTTTGGGGCTGTCGCTGGGCAACACGGACTTTCAACTCCCTCCAAAGATTTTCTATGGGGTTGAGATCTGGAGACTGGCTAGGCCACTCTAGGACCTTGAATTGCTTCTCCTTCGTTGCCCGGGCGGTGTGTTTGGGATCATTGTCATGCTGAAAGACCCAGCCACGTTTCATCTTCAATGCCCTTGCTGATGGAAGGAGGTTTCACTCAAAATCTGACGATACATGGCCCCATTCATTCTTTCCTTTACACGGATTAGTCGTCCTGGTCCCTTTGCAGAAAAACAGACCCAAAGCAGGATGTTTCCACCCCCATGCTTCACAGTAGGTATGGTGTTCTTTGGATGCAACTCAGCATTCTTTGTCCTCCAAACACGACGAGTTGAGTTTTTACCAAAAAGTTATATTTTGGTTTCATCTGACCATATGACATTCTCCCAATCCTCTTCTGGATCATCCAAATGCACTCTAGCAAACTTCAGATGGGCCTGGACATGTACTGGCTTCAGCAGGGGGACACGTCTGGCACTGCAGGATTTGAGTCCCTGGCGGCGTAGTGTGTTACTGATGGTAGGCTTTGTTACTTTGGTCCCAGCTCTCTGCAGGTCATTCACTAGGTCCCCCCGTGTGGTTCTGGGATTTTTGCTCACCGTTCTTGTGATCATTTTGACCCCACGGGGTGAGATCTTGCGTGGAGTCCCAGATCAAGGGAGATTATCAGTGGTCTTGTATGTCTTCCATTTCCTAATAATTGCTCCCACAGTTGATTTCTTCAAACCAAGCTGCGTACCTATTGCAGATTCAGTCTTCCCAGCCTGGTGCAGGTCTACAATTTTGTTTCTGGTGTCCTTTGACAGCTCTTTGGTCTTGGCCATAGTGGAGTTTGGAGTGTGACTGTTTGAGGTTGTGGACAGGTGTCTTTTATACTGATAACAAGTTCAAACAGGTGCCATTAATACAGGTAACGAGTGGAGGACAGAGGAGCCTCTTAAAGAAGAAGTTACAGGTCTGTGAGAGCCAGAAATCTTGCTTGTTTGTAGGTGACCAAATACTTATTTTCCACCATAATTTGCAAATAAATTCATAAAAAATCCTACAATGTGATTTTCTGGAGAAAAAAAATCTCATTTTGTCTGTCATAGTTGACGTGTACCTATGATGAAAACTACAGGCCTCTCTCATCTTTTTAAGTGGGAGAACTTGCACAATTGGTGGCTGACTAAATACTTTTTTTCCCCCACTGTAAGTGCTAGCATTAGAGCTATTTGTCTACTAAAATCAGAAGAGGACAGGATACGTTTTTGTTGATATCAGCTTTACCAGAAAGGTTGAGGTTTGAAACGCTTTCCGAGAGAAACCTGTCAAAATGTCAGCTAGAGAAAAGAGAGTCAAAGCGTCCATAAAGCATCTGATACGAAACCAATAACTAGCCTGCTAATATCGTTGCACTTGCTAAGTCTATGGGTCTTAGGCCTAGTTTATTGGTCTGTAACCTGATTTAACCCCCTAGAGTCGATGTCCGTGCCCCCACGAAAATCAAATTAGCATAAGAAAAACATTCCCATGCAAATCCGTCAGTTTAAGCTAGAGATATACACTACCTGCCAAAAGTTTTAGATCACCTACTCATTCAAGGGTTTTTCTTTATTTTTACTATTTTCTACATTGTAGAATAATAGTGAAGACATCAAAACTATGAAATAACACATATGGAATCATGAAGTAACCAAAAAAGTGTTAAACAAATCAAAATATATTTTATATTTGAGATTCTTCAAGTAGCCACCCTTTGCCTTCATGACAGCTCTGCACACTCTTGGTATTGGTTAGGTTTAGGGTTAGGGGTTAGGGAAAATAGGATTTTGAATGGGAAAGAATTTGTGTGTCCCTACAAGGTTAGCTGTACAAGACTGTCTGTCTGTGTGTGAGAGAATGATTGAAGTTATACAATGACTCATGAGGACAAGTTTGCATCTGTTTACGATATGAGCTCTAAAATATTTCAGTCCTTTTGAACTCTTTCCCGTAAATCATTTGTGTTTGTTTAAAATATACTTCAACAGAAAGGGTTGTTTATTTTCTATCAAAATGATAAGAATCAAACCGTCAAATAAAAATCCACCATATGTTCTGCCTCACACCAAAACTCGCCTACACAGACATCTCAAATATTCACTGTGGGAGCCCTAGGGATTCTACACTCCTCCAGGCCTCTGAGCCTCAAATGAAGACATACAGGGAAAGACTCAGGATATGGGGGAGATAGTTTGACTAAATCATCCCTTTGTCTTCAGACAGTCATGTCTCCATAGACCCTCTTGTTCTTTCTTTATGAACCTTGTCTCATCAGCCCAAACTTTTTCGCCATTACCAGCTGTTGTCTTAGCTCTCTCAAATAACACCTGTGATTGCTTTATGCCTCTCTCCCATGTCAATATGCCTTGCTTATTGCTGTTTCGGTTATTTCTTATTGTACTATTTCACTGTAGAGCCCCCAGCCCAGCTCAACCTGCCTTAGATAGCTTCTTAGTCCCACCCCCCATACACGCAGAGACCGACTCAATCGGTGCCTCCAGTGATGCTCTCTTTCATCGTTACCCAACGCTTAGGTTTAACTCCACTGTACTCATATCCTTCCATATCCTTGTCTGTACATAATGCCCTGAATCTATTCTACAACGCCCAGAAATCTGCCCCTTTTTTTCTCTGTACCCAACACACTAGAAGACCAGTACTTAAAGCCTTTAGCCGTATCCTTATTCTACTCCTCCTCTGTTCCTCTGGTGATGTAGAGGTTAACCCAGGCCCTGTAGCCCCCAGGATCACTCCTGCTCCCCAGGCGCTATCATTTGTTGACTTCTGTAACCGTAAAGGCCTTGGTTTCTTGCATGTTAACATCAGAAGCCTCCTCCCTAAGTTTGAGTTATTCACTGCGTTAGCACACTCCGCCAACCCTGATGTTCTAGCAGTGTCTGAATCCTGCAATCTACTGTAGAGATAGCCTGCAGAGCACTATCATACTATCCAGGTCTGTGCCCAAACAGTTTGAGCTTCTACTTCTAAAAATCCACCTTTCCAGAAATACAGTGGGGGAAAAAAGTATTTAGTCAGCCACCAATTGTGCAAGTTCTCCCACTTAAAAAGATGAGAGAGGCCTGTAATTTTCATCATAGGTACACATCAACTATGACAGACAAAATGAGAAAAAAAATCCAGAAAATCACATTGTAGGATTTTTAATGAATTTATTTGCAAATTATGGTGGAAAATAAGTATTTGGTCAATAACAAAAGTTTCTCAATACTTTGTTATATACCCTTTGTTGGCAATGACACAGGTCAAACGTTTTCTGTAAGTCTTCACAAGGTTTTCACACACTGTTGCTGGTATTTTGGCCCATTCCTCCATGCAGATCTCCTCTAGAGCAGTGATGTTTTGGGGCTGTCGCTGGGCAACACGGACTTTCAACTCCCTCCAAAGATTTTCTATGGGGTTGAGATCTGGAGACTGGCTAGGCCACTCCAGGACCTTGAAATGCTTCTTACGAAGCCACTCCTTCGTTGCCCGGGCGGTGTGTTTGGGATCATTGTCATGCTGAAAGACCCAGCCACGTTTCATCTTCAATGCCCTTGCTGATGGAAGGAGGTTTTCACTCAAAATCTCACGATACATGGCCCCATTCATTCTTTCCTTTACACGGATCAGTCGTCCTGGTCCCTTTGCAGAAAAACAGCCCCAAAGCATGATGTTTCCACCCCCATGCTTCACAGTAGGTATGGTGTTCTTTGGATGCAACTTAGCATTCTTTGTCTTCCAAACACGACGAGTTGAGTTTTTACCAAAAAGTTCTATTTTGGTTTCATCTGAGCATATGACATTCTCCCAATCCTCTTCTGGATCATCCAAATGCACTCTAGCAAACTTCAGACGGGCCTGGACATGTACTGGCTTAAGCAGGGGGACACTTGCCGCTTGCTACAGCTTGCCCTGGACACCATATGTGAACTGATTGCCCCCCATCTATGCTCAGAGTTCGTACTGCTTGGTGACCTAAACTGGGATATGCTTAACACCCCGGCCAACCTACAATCTAAACTAGATGCCCTCAATCTCACACAAATTATCAACGAACCTACCAGGTACAACCTTAAATCTGTAAACATGGGCACCCTCATAGATATCATCCTGACAAATGTACCCTCTAAATACACCTCCGCTGTCTTCAACCAGGATCTCAGCGATCACTGCCTTATTGCCTGCGTCCGTAATTACATTTACATTTACATTTTAGTCATTTAGCTCTTATCCAGAGCGACTTACAGTTAGTGAATACATATTTTTTTATATATACTGGCCCCCCGTGGGAATCGAACCCACAACCCTGGCGTTGCAAATGCCATGCTCTATCAACTGAGCTACATCCCTGTAGTAATGGGTCTGCGGTCAAACGACCAACCCTCAACACTGTCAAACGCTCCCTAAAACACTTCAGAGAGCAGGCCTTTCTAATTGACCTGGCCCGGGTATCATGGATGGATATTGACCTCATTCCGTCAGTAGAGGATGCCTGGTTGTTCTTTAAAAGTGCTTTCCTCTCAATCTTAAATAAGCATGCCCCTTGAAAAAATTCAGAACTAAGAACAGATATAGCCCCTGGTTCTCCTCAGACTTGACTGCCCTTGACCAGCACAAAAACATCCTGTGGCGTACTGCATTAGCATCGAACAGTCCCCGCGATATGCAACTTTTCAGGGAAGTCAGGAACCAATATACACAATCAATTAGGAAAGCAAAGGCTAGCTTTTTCAAACAGAAATTTGCATCCTGTAGCACTAACTCCAAAATGTTTTGGGACAATGTAAAGTCCATGGAGAATAAGAGCACCTCCTACCAACTGCCCACTGCACTGAGGCTAGGAAACACTGTCACCACCGATAAATAATCGAGAATAACAATCAATAATCGAGAATTTCAACAAGCATTTTGCTACGGCTGGCCATGCTTTCCACCTGGCTACCACTACCCCGGCCACCAGCTCTGCACCCTCCGCTGCAACTTGCCCATGCCCTCCCCGCTTCTCCTTCATGCAAATTCAGACAGCTGATGTTCTGAAAGAGCTGAAAAATCTGGACCCCTACAAATCAGCTGGGCTAGACAATCTGGACCTTTTCTTTCTAAAATTAGCCGCCAAAATTGTTGCAACCCCTATTACTAGCCTGTTCAACCTCTCTTTCGTAACGTCTGAGATCCCCAGAGATTGGAAAGCTGCCGCGGTCATCCCCCTCTTCAAAGGGGGTGACACTCTAGATCCAAACTGTTACAGACCTATATCCATCCTGCCCTGCCTTTCGAAAGTTTTTGAAAGCCAAGTTAACAAACAGATCACCGACCATTTCGAATCCCACCGTACCTTCTCCGCTATGCAATCCGGTTTCTGAGCTGGTCATGGGTGCACCTCAGCCACGCTCAAGGTCCTAAACGATATTATAACCACGATCGATAAAAGACAATCCTGCGCAGCTGTCTTCATCGACCTGGCCAAGGCTTTCGACTCTGTCAACCACCGCATTCTTATTGGCAGACTAAATAGCCTTGGTTTCTCAAATGACTGTCTTGCCTGGTTCACCAACTACTTCTCAGATAGAGTTCAATGTGTCAAATCGGAGGGCCTGTTGTCTGGACCTCTGGCAGTCTCTATGGGGGTGCCACAGGGTTCAATTCTCGGGCCAACTCTATTCTCTGTGTATATCAATGATGTCGCTCTTGCTGCTGGTGACGCTCGGATCCACCTCTATGCGGACAACACCATTTTGTATACATCTGGCCCTTCATTGGACACTGTGTTAACAAACCTCCAAACGAGCTTCAATGCCATACAACACTCCTTCCATAGCCTCCAACTGCTCTTAAACACTAGTAAAACTAAATGCATGCTCTTCAATCGAACGCTGCTGGCACCCGCCCACCCGACTAGAATCACTACTCTCGGCGGGTCTGACCTAGAGTATGTGGACAACTACAAATACCTAGGTGTCTGGTTAGACTGCAAACTCTCCTTCCAGACTCACATTAAGCATCTCCAATCCAAAGTTAAATCTAGAATCGGCTTCCTATTTCGCAAACAAAGCCTCCTTCACTCATGCTGCCAAACATGAAAGATGTTTATCTTCAATGTGGCTCGCTTAGTGGATTTACACGTCTCGCAGTTTTACACTTAGATATGGAATGTACACAGACAGCAGAGTGTTTACAATATACTGGTAAGTTAGATGTCATGTTTCATGGTCAGTGGTACACTGTAGCACTGCTAAAGCCTATTAGTAAGTAAATAACCTTCTGTAAAACTTTCTCTGTGTATGACCTCATGAACGTACTCATAGCCTTTTTCCATCAATAAATAAAGGCTGTCTCAAGTAGCTCCTATTAAGAATGCTTATTATAAATCAAATAATGCATCGCTGTCTGTGACAGAAGGCCATTGCACTGCTCAGGTCAAGAGCAGGAAAACCGCTTAGCCAAGTTCTACATTTACATTTACATTTACGTCATTTAGCAGACCATCTTATCCAGAGCGACTAATTAGATACAATAACAATTATCTATCCACTCAGGGGCAATTGAGTTTAAGACTGGGTTTTTCAGCTTGTTCAAAGACAAGTGTTCCTTAGTTCCTATTTGGAGCAGAGCCCATCATCTCTAAATGCCAAGGCAAGGCTATCTCCTTCTCCTGGCGTACTGGCTGTTACAGGGTCTTCATCATCAGACTGACAGAAAACAGAGTTGTCAGTTATTTCTTCTGCTTTATTTATGACAGCTCTATGCTTATGCATGGGTTAGCGTTAGTGGCAGGTCCTGTAATGTATGCACATACATCTCCCTAAGTCATGTTGGCATTTCACCACCATAGGAGAATTCACCTGTCAGGCTGTCAGTGGAATCAGAAACAAACTCAGTCTCAAGTATGTCTGGCCAGTTATTTATGGTTTTCAGTAAGAGTGTGTATATGTGTTTAGGCCCACTGTATGTGTATGTGAGAGAGCGTGAAAGAGAGAAACATATATACATGTATAGATATACAGTGTACAAAACATTAGGAACACCTGCTCTTTCCATGACATAGACTGACTGGGTGAATCCAGGTGAAAGCTATGATCCCTTATTGATGTCACTTGTTAAATCCACTTCAATCAGTGTAGATGAAGGGGAGGAGACAGGTTAAATAAGGATTTTTAAGCCTTGAGACAATTAATGGAAAAATCCACCCAAAACCACTCGTATCTTTAATTTACAGTGATAAATAACACTAATATGTGAGACAAATTTTTTGTGAACAAATGTTTCATTTTGGCGTTATAAGGTTGGTAGCAACATGGAAAATCTTTGTGGAAATCTGTTGCAGCTCAAGCCGACTACAAAATCCATAATGCAATGCTCTCTCTATGGGCTGGATGGCTAGCTAGGTAGCTAGCTAGCAAACGTAGCTACACACAATAACACCAAAGACAATATCAGCATGTAACGTAGCTAGTTAGCTGTAAAATCACCTAAACAAACTGCACTATCAATTTAGGAGTCTACAATCTCACCATGTTCAACCTGCAGATCGATGTGCCTCACAGAGTGGAGTCTAATATTCGCAACGGCAGATATCCTTTTGAGGAGATGGGAAACGTTGCCCATTCTATGGCAATGGGCCACGCGGTGCATTCTGGCTGATTCTGGGACAAGGAGCGCTCTACTTCAAGGAGTGAATGGGAGTCTATTGGGCGCTAGCTCAAAAACCCAACATTAGCACAAATGTCGTCAACAAGAAGTACAACATTACAATTATTTTCCGAGATGTGAGATAATCAACTTGCTATCTGTAATATCGTATAGGTTTGGAATCGTGACATTACGTACTTTCGAGGAAAATAGGCACGTTTCTCGACATATTCACCGACGTTGAGAAGGAATTGCGTGACGAATAGTTTAGCAAACACGTGATGCAGCATGAACGTGAACACGATTGGTCGATATTCTGCTGGGTGGGGCGTTTTACGTTCCTTAATTAATTGGATTCCTATCTCCTTTCTATAATATATCTGGCAATGGCACCATGCAATGCACCCTGGACTAAAGAGGCAGACAAATAGGAAAAATGTGCAAGACCTGTTAAATTACACATTTCTCGAGGTAGGAATATCGCAAACAAATATGATAAATGGATAATTCGAGAGATGACATCTTCCAGTATTGAAATCTGACGTGTATGATAGACGTTTTCGCGATCTAAAAGTTGTATTCTTATTAGTGAATGTAGGGAGAGCGATTTTATCACGGTGTTATGTCAAACCCGCCGGATTTCTGCCTGCTTGAACGCAAATAACTCAGATACACATGAAAACATTAAATTACCCAGGGAATTGATAGAACATCACTCAGAGATGCACAAAAACCATATCATATTCAAAATGGGTGAACATTCATTAAACATGAAGGGACTGGCTTTGTCAAATCCAGATTTGGAACGGACAATGTGAGACGTGCTTTGAATATCATAAACCACCTTGGCAGAATTAAAGACCCTGTGTAACCGGCACTGTACTGCACGGCTGTATCTCTGCGTTGTGTGTGCTTGATTGGGACTATAGACGTGGACTTCGGAGATCAGGCTGTTTTAATGAATCAGAATTCTCTCTGCATCCAAAAGAAAACACAAAACATTTGTAGAGCACAAATATGTTCTGCCCATTGTCGCCTCTTTCTACAACAGACGCACAATACAAAGGACTGGAATCAGTCAAGGAGCTAGCCATCGTTCACACATACAATACCTTAGCTAGCTAGTAACCACATGTTGAATTCAGAATGTTAATATCATCCTAAAAAGTACAATTACAATTGCATCTTAACAATACCATCCACTCATGAGTAAACTCTAAATATACAACATTATTCATGAACAAAACACTGTGTGTATGACTTTGTGCTTGAAGGAATCTAACTTTTCTAAAGACGACAGAAAAAGCGTGCCTACCTCTCATAGTGCATCAACATTATTTGAGCACGCAGGGCAAAACGCAAGTACACACTCTCATATTCCCAGGATGCAGGCATGCATAATAACAAATCAAAATGCTATATTAACATATGAACATGGTGAAATTCACAAAGTACTTTAACAACTGTTACACCTGCACTCATTGTCTCTCTCGATGCGGAAAAGGTATTCGATAGAGTTGAGTGGAAATTCTTGTTTGCTGTATTAGAAAAAGTTCATCTGGGTGACCACTTTATTACTTTAGTAAAATTACTTTATTCTGTCCCATCAGCGACAGTTAACACAACTGGTAAATTATCAGAAAGATTTCCTATCAGTAGGGTCTGTCGTCAAGGCTGTTCTTTGTCTCTTGCTCTGTTCTCGTTAGTCATAGAACCACTAAGGCAATAAGGTCTAGTAATATCATCAGGGGCATCTCTATGGGTGACTAAGAGCATAGAATTTCATTATTTTCTGATGTTGTGCTTTTATACATGTCTAAACCAGAGACCTCTGTCACTGCAGTAATGGACATATCTGAATATGGTAACCTGTCAGGGTAAAAAATTAACGTGGATAAATCCATGGCTTTACCTTTGAATATCCCCTCTACAATCAACTTAGAAACGATATCTCCATTCCAATTGACTGAAACAGGCTTAAAATACTTGGGCATATATGTTACTCCAAATCTTACAGACCTGTTCACTTGAAATGATATGCCTTTGCTCACAAAGATGAAACAGGACCTGGTTAACTGGTCTACCTTACCACACTCTCTTTTTGGCAGGATTAATGTGGTCAGGATGAATATCCTTCCTCGGCTAAATGATCTATTCCAAAATATCCCCTGCCATCTATCTCAGTCCTTTTTTCAGAAAATGAATGCCAATATACACTACCGGTCAAAAGTTTTAGAACACCTACTCATTCAAGGTTTTTTCTTTATTTTTACTATTTTCTACATTGTAGAATAATAGTGAAGACATCAAAACTATGAAATAACACATATGGAATCATGTAGTAACCAAAAAAGTGTTAAACAAATCAAAATATATTTTATTTCCTTCTTAATGCGTTTGAGCCAATCAGTTGTGTTGTGACAAGGTAGGGGGGTATACAGAAGATAGCCCTATTTGATAAAAGACCAAGTCCATATTATGGCAAGAACATCTCAAATAAGCAAAGAGAAATGACAGTCCATCATTACTTTAAGACATGAAGGTCAGTCAATACGGAACATTTCAAGAACTTTGAACGTTTCTTCAAGTGCAGTCACAAAAACCATCAAGCGCTATGATGAAACTGGCTCTCATGAAGACCGCCACAGGAATGGAAGACCCAGAGTTACCTCTGCTGCAGAGGATAAGTTCATTAGAGTTACCAGCCTCAGAAATTGCAACCCAAATAAATGCTTCACAGAGTTCAAGTAACAGACACATCTCAACATCAACTGTTCAGAGGAGACTGTGTGAATCAAGCCTTCATGGTCGAATTGCTGCAAAGAAACCACTACTAAAGGACACCAATAAGAAGAAGAGACTTGCTTGGGCCAAGAAACATGAGCAATGGACATTAGACCAGTGGAAATTTGTCCTTTGGTCTAGAGTCCAAATTTGAGATTTTTGGTTCAAACCGCTTTGTCTTTGTGAGATGCGGTGTGGGTGAATAGATGATCTCCGCATGTGTATTTCCCACCGTAAAGCATGGAGGAGGAGGTGTTATGGTGTGGTGGTGCTTTGCTGGTGACACTGTCTGTGATTTATTTAGCATTTACATTTAAGTCATTTAGCAGACGCTCTCATCCAGAGCGACTTACAAATTGATGCTCGAAAGGAGTTGCACAATCTGTCATGGTATAATAATACAAGTCAAGAGGATGTTTATACAATAGAACCCAAAATCAATATACAGGATTCAGGACAGCCAGAGAGAACGGGTGATTTCACATGAACCACATTCAAGATCATACAGTTCAAGATGTACCCCCTCTAAAATCCTTTTCACTCTCTTAGCAATCAGGACCACTGAGAGGGAAAGGAAACAGCAGCAGCAACAAGATGTGAGCATCAGGATGTTTTATTGTGAATCTGTTTTAGTCATCTCTTCTTCATAGTCCATGAGGCACTGTTCTATTAGAAGTCATCATTGTCAGTCATCCAGGTCCAGTGTGTTGAGTTCTTCATCCAGATCATCCAGGTCCTCGCCGGTGAAAAGGTTCTCGTCCACAGGCACGGCCTCTGCTTCCTTGTCATCGAGAGTCTCCTCTTCCCCGTCGTGCCCGTTCTCCTCCACACCTCCGCAAGCCCCGTTCAGCTGGTCATCATTCATTTCCTTTGTTGGCTTCGATTTGGCTGTGAATCTGTCAACTGCAGCAACAGTTATTCCGGTGTTGTCAACTTCCTTTAGAACAAACCTGGCTAGATCGATGTCCTGGAACTCCTGAACATCTTCAACCTCTTCAACGTCATCATCGTCCTCAACATATTTTATGTCATCAGCTTCCTCATTGTCATCATCAGCCAGATCAGGGCAGAACTCAAATACTTGACGGCCGCTAACCCCAAAGGACCTGCCAGCATTGAAATCAGCCTTCTTTTTCTCCATGTCTTGCTCTGCCTTGGCCACTTTCTCTTGCCTTTTCCTCTTTTTCCAGGCCAAGGTCTTCAGAGTTATTCGAGTGACATTTGGTCCGAGGGCAGATCGCTCATTCTCTATCAACTCTTCCATTGAGATTTCATCTTCCTTTTCATCCTTTTTCTTGTCTATCTTGAGCACAAACCCAGCAGGCAATGCATGGCGGTACATACAAGTGTCAGCTCCACTAGGACATACCCAAAACCAACCATATTTGTTGTTTTCAATGGCATCAAGGAAATGCTTGCAAACAATTTGAGTTTTTGAGCTTTGAGCTTTCTTCTTTTCAGCTTCTACGTGCTTCTGGTTCACTACCTCCTCCAGCTTCTCCGTGCTTCTGGTTCACTACCTCCTCCAGCTTCTCCGTGCTTCTGGTTCACTACCTCCACCAGCTTCTCCTTGCTTCTGGTTCACTACCTCCTCCAGCTTCTCCGTGCTTCTGGTTCACTACCTCCTCCAGCTTCTCCGTGCTTCTGGTTCACTACCTCCACCAGCTTCTCCTTGCTTCTGGTTCACTACCTCCTCCAGCTTCTCCGTGCTTCTGGTTCACTACCTCCTCCAGCTTCTCCGTGCTTCTGGTTCACTACCTCCTCCAGCTTCTCCGTGCTTCTGGTTCACTACCTCCTCCAGCTTCTCCGTGCTTCTGGTTCACTACCTCCTCCAGCTTCTCCGTGCTTCTGGTTCACTACCTCCTCCAGCTTCTCCGTGCTTCTGGTTCACTACCTCCTCCAGCTTCTCCGTGCTTCTGGTTCACTACCTCCTCCAGCTTCTCCGTGCTTCTGGTTCACTACCTCCTCCAGCTTCTCCGTGCTTCTGGTTCACTACCTCCTCCAGCTTCTCCGTGCTTCTGGTTCACTACTTCCTCCAGCTTTTCCGTGCTTCTGGTTCACTACCTCCTCCAGCTTCTCCGTGCTTCTGGTTCACTACCTCCTCCAGCTTCTCCGTGCTTCTGGTTCACTACCTCCTCCAGCTTCTCTGTGCTTCTGGTTCACTACCTCCTCCAGCTTCTCCATGCTTCTGGTTCACTACCTCCTCCAGCTTCTCTGTGCTTCTGGTTCACTACCTCCTCCAGCTTCTCCGTGCTTCTGGTTCACTATCTCCTCCAGCTTCTTCTCATCCCAATTATCCATGGTATCTTTCTCAAGCTCGTCATCTCTCTTGTCAACATAGAGGCTCCGTTTCTCACACTTCCTCTCGAGTGTCAAATCGTGGGAGAACTTGCACTTGTCTCCCTTGGTGCATTGGCCTTGCTTGAAGAAGGCACAGAGAACTGACTTTGGGTCCACCCCTTTAGCGACTTTCTGAGCAGCCACCACTGGCTTGAAAAGCTCGTTCAGCTCATCTAACTCTTTCTTCTTGTCACCCTTTTTGTTCTTGACCACTTCTGCACCAACCTTACTACCAGGAACTTGCTTGACTTGCTGAGAGACATTCTTGATACATTTCTGTTGTTTTCCTCCCTTTTTGTTCTTCAAACCAAATGTCTTGTCCTCAATTATCTTTTCCTTCTTCTTTTCTTGTGTTTTTTTTTTACTACCGGCGGCAGCTTGAGCTGGTTTCTTTGGAGGCATAGTGAATGATGTAACTATATTTTGAATTATTCTATTACGATAGCCACTGCTACATGATGTACTAATAGGCCGCTCCGTGACAACTTGTTACCAACTTGTTACTTGTTTTCAACAGCACAATCACCCAACACACCTCCAGGCTGCGTAAGGGCTATTTGACCAGGAAGGAGAGGGATGGAGTGCTGCATCAGATGACCTGGCCTCCACAATCCCCCGACCTCAACCAAATTCAGATGGTCTGGGATGAGTCGGATCGCAGAGTGAAGGAAAAGCAGCCAACCAGTGCTCAGCATATGTGGGAACTCCTTCAAGACTGTTGGAAAAGCATTCCAGGTGAAGCTGGTTGAGAGAATGCCAAGAGTGTGCAAAGCTGTCATCAAGGCAAAGGGTGGCTATTTGAAGAACCTCAAATATAAAATATATTTTGATTTGTTTAACACTTTTTTTGGTTACAAAATGATTCCATATGTGTTATTTCATAGTTTTGATGTCTTCACTATTATTCTACAATGTAGAAAATAGTAACATTAAAGGAAAAACCTTGAATGAGTAGGTGTTCTAAAACTTTTGACCGGTTGTGCATCTAAATATATCTGGAACAATAAGAAACCTAGAACCAAATTAGGAAGGCGCCACTCAGTTTGGGTTGGGATGGAATCAATAGCGTTTCATCCAAGAGCATTAGCTTCCCTACCATTTATTAATCGCTTTGGAAAGATCCAGCCCTTATCTGACAATTTTACAGTACATAATACACTCATAGCTTGAAAAGATGCAAGGAGGTACTTGCAGAGTCCAGACCATATATCACTCTGGTCACTAATTGCCCTTGATCCAGATTTTCCCCCCCAAATAAGGAGTATTGGACTTCTGGACTGGAAGACGAAGAGTATTGCTGACCTTACGCCTTTATTTACTCAGGACACTCTTAAATCGTTCCAACAGATAAAAATTTCGACGTACCCAACAAATATTTTTTAAAGTACCTTAGACACTTCATAGAGGGTCAGAAGAAAGTGGATAAACTACGTTTTCAAATGACTGAAGTTGAAAAACTATTTACGAATCCTACTGTTCGGAGAGGTTTAATCTCCGACATATATTATATTTTATTGAACAGAAGTGCCTCATCCTATGATGCGTTGAGACATGTTTGGGAGAGAGACATTGGACATGCATTCGGTGAGGAAGAATGGGCTTCTATCTGCGAAAGGGTCTACCCAAAATGCACCTCCATAAGCATACAATAACTACAAACAATTCTGTTTTATCATTTATCATTTCATCACTTAGAGGAAGGAGCGAGAGACAGAAGCATTGAAAACAAGCACTAGCATCAATGTCTAAATTGATCTGGGTTGTACTGTATGTGTGAGTCACATTCAATATAGATTTTGTTCTCCTTTTACGGGACTCTTGCCTTCTCCTTTGGGGAAGCGCTGCGTGGGTGTTTGTGTGTGTGTGTGTGTTGGGGGTGGCAGGGAAGGGAATCGAGGTTGACAGGAAATCTAGAGAAGCTCCAAACAAACAGCTGTTGGATTCATTTTACTACATTTAGCTGTAAACTGAAGCCAAGAGCAACAAGATAATGCTGTGAAATCAGCCCAGAGGGTTAACGTTCTCCCCA
Source organism: Coregonus lavaretus (assembly GCF_964263955.1). NCBI lineage: Eukaryota > Metazoa > Chordata > Actinopteri > Salmoniformes > Salmonidae > Coregonus > Coregonus lavaretus. The sequence continues at coordinate 8,484,003 of NC_139999.1, read as the reverse complement.
ATACTTCTCCTAGGACAGAATAAAGGTCCTCCACATGAATGTGTTTTTGACATGACTAAGGGCTCCATTTAATCCGTAGCACTGAAGAGCTTCGCTACAGCGAGATACAAATTTAAAGGCATGGCTCCCGCGTTAGCGGAGACTGCATTCATGGTAAACGCTGAAAATGTCGGCTCAATCGGAAATTACCTTTACATTTAAATTGTTCTATAACACTGAACTTCAGCAATAAGGATGGAATCGGGGCCTAAGCAACTAATGCATGATGCACATCTGAAGGAAATATGGTGAAACATGGAGATTTTCACATATCTTTGACGATGTTCAAGATGGAAACTTGCCAAACAAGGACATGGATAACATTCTAGCTGGTTTTTCTATGCATCGGCAGGACAGAACTACAGCGTCGTTTAAGCTCAAGGGGGGTGGTGAGTGTCTTTTTGTTAACAACAGCTGGTGTGCGATCTCTAATATTAAGGAAGTCTCGAGGCTCTGTTCGCCTGAGTTCGAATACCTAATGATAAGCTATAGACCATACTATTTACCAAGAGAGTTTTCATCCATATTTTTTACGTAGATGTCTATTTACCACCACAAACCGATGCTGGCACTAAGACCGCACTCAACCAGCTGTATAGGGCCATAAGCAAACAAGAAAATGCTCATCCAGAGGCGGCGCTCCTAGTGGCCAGTCATTTTAATGCAGGAAAACTGAAATCCGTCTCACCTCATTTCTTCCAGCATGTCACCTGTACAACTAGAGGCGAAAAACACACAGAGACACATAGAAAGCTCTCCCTCGCCCTCCATTTGGCAAATGTGACCATAACTCTATCCTCCTGATTCCTGCTTATGAGCAAAAACTCAAAACAAAAGGTATCAGTGATGCGCTCAATTCAGAAGTGGATCCGATGAAGCGGATGCTAAGCTACAGGACTGTTTCACTGGCACAGACTGGAACATGGTGATGAGGGTAGGCACCAACACATCCACCATGCTGACCATCAACCCGAGGAGACTGTTGAATTAAAAAAATATACAAAATCAGTCTGACGATAGCTCACGGCGCCTAGAGACAAACAAATAAACAAACAACAACAAAACTGTTAACACCAAAATACATTTACAGTCTGCATCCATCTGTAGCAGTCTAGCCTCCGACCCTGCACTTCTCCTGAACAGTGTCATAAACCAGCCTGCCACATTGCAGCAGAACACAGGAGACATGGCTAGGCTACTCTGAGCTGAGGCACCACACCGCCAGCTGCTATTTTGTGTCAAATGGCGCATGACTGGAAGCTGGCTGGCGTTTGGGTCTCTCAGCCCCGCCGTCAGAACGATAAAACTAATGTTGTGATAAGAATGTCATCCTCTTCCCACAAGAGAAGAGAAGGAAAGTTGTTTTACCTCGTAAAGGAGAATGAATATTACCACTGTGTTGTTTTTTTTGCACTGACTAACGCACTGTCTAGAGCACTTATGGAAATGGTGATGTAAAGCGGAAAACACGCACACACAAATGCACACGCGCGCACACACACAATGCTGTGACCATTGTGACATTGCGGAGAATGTCAAATGCCAGACATCCACTTAGTGTCGATTAGGTGATGGCCAGAGCAGGAGAGTCTCTGTCTCTCTTAGGACTGCACAAAGACACATCTGATGCCTTTATTAATCACACACAGAGCCATTATGCATTGTTCTGTGGCCATTGTCAGTGTAATATTTGTATTTATTATGGATCCAAGGCAGCTGCTACACTTCCTGGGGTCCAGCAGAATTAAGGCAGTAATACATTTTAAAAACATTACAATACATTCACAACAGATTTCACAACACACTAAGTGTGTGCCCTCAGGCCCCTACTCCACTACCACATATCTACAACACAAAATCCATGTGTACGTGTGTGCATAGTGCGTATGTTATCATGTGTCTGTGCCTATGTTTGTGTTGCTTCACAGTCCCCGCTGTTCCATAAGGTGTATTTTTATCTGTGTTTTTAAATCAAATTTTACTGCTTGCATCAGTTACTACATGGAATAGAGTTCCATGTAGTCATGGCTCTATGTAGTACTGTGCGCCTCCCATAGTCTGTTCTGTACTTGGGGACTGTGAAGAGTAATATGTCTCTCTGTGAATGAAACAAATTTAATGCAAATGTGTTTGCCTATTTTTGTGTTCATCCAAATCATTTGTCATGGAGTGCTTTACAAAAGGCCTTGCAAAGCAAGCCAGAATCAACATTTAGCAGTGTGTGTGTCTGGTGTGTGTGCAAGTGTGTGTGTGTGTGTGTGCGTGACCTCTAGGTGGAACGGTTTGTGTGTTGCTTTTCAACATGGAGGTCGTTTTCAGGCAACAAGCCTCAGTGGAACTCCCTGTAGGAAGGAAACAGCACTTTTATTCTTTCTCTCTATAACTCTCTGAGCTGCATCTCAATAAGGCTCCATTCTAGAAGTCGGCTCAAAGTCACAGTGGGGAAGGGAGAGAGATATGAGAAGGGGAGGGAGAGAGGGGAAGGGAGAGAAAGAGGAGAGAGGAGGAGGGAGAGAGGGGGAGGAAGGAGAGAGAGAGGTGAGAGGGGAAGGAGAGAGAGAGAGAGGTGTTACGAACCCCGTGGCTTTAAAAGTCTAGGGTGGATGGAAAAGAGACCCGTAACATAACTCATGCAAATTAGAATCGTGACACGGAAACAGTGAGAACAAAAATACACTGACAACCAAGCTACCGTCAAACACAAAATGTTTATTGTGAACACACGGTAAAGGTTTGGGGAAAAGGGCTGAGCAGGACCCAAGGAATGAAACAATAATGTAAAAAAAAAACTAAACTGATCTTGCCTGCCTCAAGAACCGCTAAGCTACTGCTAACCATACAAAAATACAGTGGGTGGTCCGCTCAGGTCTAACTAATGTTTTTAGACAATGTTCTTTCTACAGGTAATGTATGCCCAAGGGCAACTTGCTAAATCCCCCTTTTCCCAGAAACACACAACATAGTTACCATACAGAGTAACCAGCAAATGAGTGAGTACACAAAAAACAGGACACCACAGTATCCATACTCACATACAAAAATAGTCTCTGTCAGCAAACACAACTGACTGGCTTTTAAAACAATGGGATGTGTGACGTGAGTGAAAAACCAGAAGCAGGTGGTGCAATGCAGAGGAATGTCCACTGATTGGTCCACCTCAGCAATCAGCAGACAAACGAATGTCGGACAGGTGGGACACCCCAACGACCACCAATCAGGAACATAAAGGACACCTGTGATTAGGGCAGAAGGAGAGGAAAAACACAAAAACACATACAGGATACCTGTATCCGTAACAAGAGGGGAGAGGGAGAAAGAGAGATAAATCAGGGAGGAGAAAAGGAGGGAGAATAAATGATTGATGGACAGAGATGAAGGAGAGGGTAATGTCTCTATTATGTTTTAGTCTAATCATCGTCCAGTCCCTTGGTGGTCCCATGGTTTTTATTTAGCTTCCTGGATAGCCTCAGGGTGGATGGTGTTCACCTCATCTGTCTTTTAACGGTGATTCGGCAAAGCAGAGAGTAGTATAGAGAATCCATGCTCAATGTCAAGTAATGACAAATTAATAAAGTGAATGACCTAAACTGATTCTGCAACATCTATTAATAGTAATGAAATGATCTGACAAATGCAATGTGGTTGTGTGTGTGTGTGTGTGTGTGTGTGTGTGATTGTGTGTGTGTGTGTGTGTGTGTGGTTGCGTGTGTGTGTGTGTGTGTGTGTGTGTGTGTGTGTGTGTGTGTGTGTGTGTGTGTGTGTGTGGTTGCGTGTGTGTGTGTGTGTGTGTGTGTGTGTGTGTGTGTGTGTGTGGTTGTGTGTGTGTGTGTGTGTGTGTGTGTGTGTGTGTGTGTGTGTGTGGTTGCGTGTGTGTGTGTGTGTGTGTGTGTGTGGTTGCGTGTGTGTGTGTGTGTGTGTGTGTGTGGTTGTGTGTGTGTGTGTGTGTGTTTGTGTGTGTGGTTGCGTGTGTGTGTGTGTGTGTGTGTGTGTGTGTGTGTGTGTGTGTGTGGACTGCCCCCTGCCCTACACAGTTTTTATTACTTTGATTAATTGACTTGATTAGATGGATTTGGTTTACTGCTCTCAGAGCTCTTGTTTTTTCAGCCTCTTTAGTGTGTCTTTATAATTGCTTTGTAATAAGGACACAAACATGGAAACAAGCACACACCCCCCCCCCCCCCCCCCCCCCCCACACACACACAGACAAACACCCCCCCCACACACACACACACACAGACAGACACGAACACACACAACACAAAGTCTTGTTTAACTAACCTTGTGGTGACACACAATTGATCCCATTCATAAACCCATTTTCCCTAACTCCTAAATGTTTCTTAATGCTATTATAGTTTATCAATAGTTTATATATTAAAAATGGTTGATATATACAAAATTAAGTGTTACTGTTACAGCCTGATCAACCCCCGGCATTGACCCTTAGCCCTGTACGATATCGTCATAGTTTCAGGTCAATTATTTCCTGTTTGTTCTGGATATTTCAAACTTTTTCCAGTCGGAGCTGGTAACCCCTAGCAACAATTCCAGGTCACACAATCCGATCCACAGGCCCTATTTACCCATGATGCTTCGTTCTACCCCAGCAGGTCACCTCTAAAGCCACAGTGGAACCCCTGCGGATGACAACATGGCTTTGACAACTACCTGTGAAGTCCCTGATTCGATAATCCTCCTGAAAGGGGGTGGGGGGTGGGGGGGGGGGGTGGTGGGTTGGACTATTCCATTGGGGGTTGGAGGAGGTAGAATAGATGAGTCCGTTGGGAGGTTGGAGGAGAAGAGGGGTTGAGGAGGAGGAGGTGGGTGGACAAGTACGTTGAGGGGTGAGGTGGAGGGGGTGAGGTCTGCTTCACCACTTCGCCTCAAAATGAAAAGGTATTTAGTGAAATGACTGTAGATCTATAGGACTGGAGGGGATGTTTGCGTGCATGGTAATCTGGGGCCTGCTGTGCACACCGTGGGCCCTGTCACAGCATATGACTCTCAGGCCTGAGCAGGAAACAGGTGTGCTTATGAATGCTGTTTAGAACGACTTCTATTTTTACTCACGATCTACAGCAATCCTTTAAGTGGACCACAAAAAAATTGAAATACTTAGGATGCTTAATAACAAAATATATATATATATAAAGATAACTTTATTCTATTACTCAACAATATGAAAGGAGATCTAATTAAATGGATTAATCTTCCCATAAATCTTACATGTACAATAAAACTATTTAGAATGGCATGGCTGCCAAAGTTTTGGTATTTATTTTCGGTTATACCAATTAACCCACCGAAGTACAGAGTTGAATGGCTTTGATAGGAGAAAACTGAGGATGGATCAACAACATTGCAGGTATTTCACAATACTAACCTAATTGACAAAGTGAAAAGAAGGAAGCCTGTATAGAATAATAATATTCCAAAACATGCATTTCTAAAAACATGTTTTCACATTGTCATTTTGGGGTGTAGTGTGTGGATGGGTGGGTAAAACTAAAATAAATATTTTTTTCTGATCTTTCTTTTATCTCTGAGATAGAGGATAGAGACTTTAAAACAAACTTCCTTTTGATTATTGTTTGGACTATCTGTTTATCCATGTACAGTGGCTTGCGAAAGTATTCACCCCCCTTGGCATTTTTCCTATTTTGTTGCCTTACACCTGGAATTGAAATTGATTTTTGGGGGGTTTGTATCATTTGATTTACACAACATGCCTACCACTTTGAAGATGCAAAATATTTTTTATTGTGAAACAAACAAGAAATAAGACAAAAAAACAGAAAACTTCAGCGTGCATAACTATTCACCCCCCCCCCCCCCCCCCCCCCCCCCCCCCCTTGGGGTATGTCTCTATAAGCTTGGCACATCTAGCCACTGGGATATTTGCCCATTCTTCAAGGCAAAACTGCTCCAGCTCCTTCAAGTTGGATGGGTTCCACTGGTGTACAGCAATCGTTAAGTCGTACCACAGATTCTCAATTGGATTGAGGTCTGGGCTTTGACTAGGCCATTCCAAGACATTTAAATGTAAACCACTCGAGTGTTGCTTTAGCAGTATGCTTAGGGTCATTGTCCTGCTGGAAGGTGAACCTCCGTCCCAGTCTCAAGACTGAAACATGTTTTAGGGGAAACAGGGTAGGGGAGGGAATGGCCGGCAGGGATGTAGCTCAGTTGGTAGAGCATGGCGTTTGCAACGCCAGGGTTGTGGGTTCGATTCCCACGGGAGGCCAGTATGAAAAATAAAAAATTATGTATGCACTCACCAACTGTAAGTTGCTCTGGATAAGAGCGTCTGCTAAATGACTAAAATGTAAATGTAAAAATGTGTTCTCGGGGTGTTGAGAGGTGTTGGGTTTGCGCCAAACATAGCCTTTTCCTTGATGGCCAAAATGCTCAATTCTAGTCTAATCTGACCAGAGTACCTTCTTCCATATGTTTCGGGAGTCTCCCACATTCCTTTTTGGCGAACACCAATCGTGTTTGCTTATTCTTTTCTTTAAGCAATGGCTTTTTTTCTGGCCACTCTTCCGTAAAGCCCAGCTCTGTGGAGTGTACGGCTTAAAGTGGTCCTATGGACAGATACTCCAATCTCCGCTCTGGAGCTTTGCAGCTCCTTCAGGGTTATCTTTGGTCTCTTTGTTGCCTCTCTGATTAATGCCCTCCTTGCCTGGTCCGTGAGTTTTGGTGAGCGGCCCTCTCTTGGCAGGTTTGTTGTGGTGCCATATTCTTTCCATTTTTTAATAATGGATTTAATGGTGCTCAATGGGATGTTCAAAGTTTTGGATATTTTTTTATAACCCAACCCTGAGCTGTACTTCTCCACAACTTTGTCCCTGACCTGTTTGGAGAGCTCCTTGGTCTTCATGGTGCCACTTGCTTTGTGGTTTCCCTTGCTTAGTGGTGTTGCAGACTCTGGGGCCTTTCAGAACAGGTGTATATATACTGAGATCATGTGACAGATCATGTGACACTTAGATTGCATACAGGTGGACTTTATTTAACTAAATATGTGACTTCTGAAGGTAATTGGTTGCACCAGATCTTATTTAGGGGCTTCATAGAAAAGGGGGGGAATACATATGCACGCACCACTTTTCCGTTATTTATTTTGTAGACTTTTTTGAAACAAGTTATTTTTTTCATTTCACTTCACCAATTTGGACTATTTTTTGCATGTCCATTACATGAAATCCAAATAAAAATCCATTTAAATTACAGGTTGTAATGCAACAAAATAGGAAAAACGCCAAGGGGGGTGAATACTTTTGCAAGGCACTTTATGAATCTGTTATTCAATGCCTTTCTATGGGCTAATAGCAGTAAGGCAAAATTCAATGTTTCATCAAATAATTTATATATATTTTTGATAACCCCATCTACAGATAGGGGTCCTTCTTTGCGAGGCAATGGAAAACCTCCCTGGTCTTTGTGGTTAAAACTGTGTTTGAAATTCACTGCTCGACCGAGGGACCTTACAGATAATTGTATGTGTGGGGTACAGAGATGAGGCTGTAATGCAAAAATCATGTTAAACACTATTATTGCACACAGAGTAAGTTCATGAAATGTATGTGACTTGTTAAGCACATTTTTACTCCTGAACTTATTTAGGCTTGCCATAACACTTATTGATTCAAGACATTTCAGCTTTTCATTTGTTATTAATTTGTAAACATTTCTAAAAACATAATTCCACTTTGACATTAAGGGGTATTGTGTGTAGGCCAGTGACAAAAAATCTAAATGTTATCCATTTTAAATTCAGGCTGTAACAAAACAAAATGTGGAAAAAGTCAAGGTGTGTGAATACTTTCTGATGGCACTACAGCTCGTGCTGTTTCCAGGTCATGGAGCCGCACATGTGTCGCATTGGCTGTCTTCTCCAGACTTTACACTTTGGTTGAATAGGTATCCACTTTAGCAGTGAGCACTGCCAATGATTTATTTACCGGTAAAATGTTTGTGTTGAGGGCAGAGGTAATCTCCTCACAAAACAATCTCTCGTATAGTAGCGGCTCTTTCTGCTGCCTGGTGTTGATAGCCACCATGTTCCCACAGTTGAATTGTGGACTGAAAAAGTCTAGCTGCTGTAATGGACCTTCTTTTTTTTTTTCTTCTTCTTCTTTTTTTTATGGGGTAGATCAGCTTTAATATTGCAGATAGATTGTAACTTCCATCAATGTAATTGTCTGCATCACTTCCAATCCCCCATATGTTTTTTCTTCTTCTCGCAAATATATATATATATATACAGTTGATGTCGGAAGTTTACATACACCTTAGCCAAATACATTTAAACTACGTTTTTCACAATTCCTGACATTTAATCCTGTTTTAGGTCAGTTAGGATCATCACTTTATTTTAAGAATGTGAAATGTCAGAATAATAGCAGAGAGAATGTTTTATCTTTTATTTATTTCATCACATTCCCAGTGGGTCAGAAGTTTACATACACTCAATTAGTATTTGGTAGTATTGCCTTTAAATTGTTTAACTTGGGTCAAACGTTTCGGGTAGCCTTCCACAAGCGTCCCACAATAAGTTGGGTGAATGTTGGCCCATTCCTCCTGACAGAGCTGGTGTAATTGAGTCAGGTTTGTAGGCCTCCTTGCTCGCACACGCTTTTTCAGTTCTGCCCACACATTTTCTATATGATTGAGGTCAGGGCTTTGTGATGGCCACTCCAATACCTTGACTTTGTTGTCCTTAAGCCATTTTGCCACATCTTTGGAAGTATGCTTGGGGTCATTGTCCATTTGGAAGACCCATTTGCGACCAAGCTTTAACTTCCTGACTGATGTCTTGAGATGTTGCTTCAATATATCCACATACTTTTCCTTCCTCATGATGCCATATATTTTGTGAAGTGCACCAGTCCCTCCTGCAGCAAAGCACCCCCCACAGCATGATGCTGCCACCCCCGTGCTTCACAGTTGGGATGGTGTTCTTCACCTTGCAAGCAACCCCCTTTTCCTCCAAACATAACGATGGTCATTATGGCCAAACAGTTCTATTTTTGTTTTATCAGACCAGAGGACATTTCTCAAAAAAGTACGATCTTTGTCCCCATGTACAGTTGCAAACCGTAGTCTGGCTTTTTTATGGCGGTTTTGGAGCAGTGGCTTCTTCCTTGCTGAGCAGCCTTTCAGGTTATGTCGATATAGGACTCATTTTTCTGTGGATATAGATACTTTTGTGTCTGTTTCCTCCAGCATCTTCACAAGGTCCTTTGCTGTTGTTCTGGGATTGATTTGCACTTTCGCATCAAAGTACGTTCATCTCTAGGAGACAGAACGCGTCTCCTTCCTGAGTGGTATGACTGCTGCGTGGTCCCATGGTGTTTATACTTGCGTACTATTGTTTGTACAGATGAACGTGGTACCTTCAGGAGTTTGGAAATTGCTCCCAAGGATAAACCAGACTTGTGGAGGTCTACAATTATGTTTCTGAGGTCTTGGCTGATTTCTTTTGATTTTCCCATGATGTCACGCAAAGAGGCACTGAGTTTGAAGGTAGGCCTTGAAATACATCCACAGGTACACCTCCAATTGACTCTAATGATGTCAATTAGCCTATCAGAAGCTTCTAAAGCCATGACATCATTTTCTGGTATTTTCCAAGCTGTTTAAAGGCACAGTCAACTTAGTGTATGTAAACTTCTGACCCACTGGAATTGTGATACAGTGAATTATAAGTGAAATAATCTGTCTGTAAACAATTGTTGGAAAAATGTGTTGTGTCATGCACAAAGTAGATGTCCTAACCGACTTGCCAAAACTATAGTTTGTTAACAAGAAATTTGTGGAGTGGTTGAAAAACAAGTTTTAATGACCTAAGTGTATGTAAACTTCTGACTTCAACTGTATGTTATGTTGGAAAAAAACAGTTATAAATTCCTCTGTCCTAGTTAAAAACAAGTTATCATCCAATAGGCTTTGATTAAATTTCCAATATCCTCGCCCACGTGGAAATTTAGTAAGAGTGATGTATATGCTAATTATATGATGGTCCGACCACATTCTGTCCCCTATCAACACTTTTTAAACTTTTGGTACCAACGAGAATGACATAAGAAAGAAGTCAAGACGACTAGCTTGATTGATAGGGATGTAGCTCAGTTGATAGAGCATGGTGTTTGCAACGCCAGGGTTGTGGGTTCGATTCCCACGGGGGGCCAGTATAAAAAATAAAAAAATAAAAAATATATTCACTAACTGTAAGTCGTTCTGGATAAGAGCGTCTGCTAAATGACTTAAATGTAAATTGAGTCTCCGCCATGTACAGTGGGGAAAAAAAGTATTTAGTCAGCCACCAATTGTGCAAGTTCTCCCACTTAAAAAGATGAGAGAGGCCTGTAATTTTCATCATAAGTACACGTCATATATGACAGACAAATTGAGCATTTTTTTTCCAGAAAATCACATTGTAAGATTTTTTATGAATTTATTTGCAAATTATGGTGGAAAATAAGTATTTGGTCACCAACAAACAAGCAAGATTTCTGGCTCTCACAGACCTGTAACTTCTTCTTTAAGAGGCTCCTCTGTCCTCCACTCGTTACCTGTATTAATGGCACCTGTTTGAACTTGTTATCAGTATAAAAGACACCTGTCCACAACCTCAAACAGTCACACTCCAAACTCCACTATGGCCAAGACCAAAGAGCTGTCAAAGGACACCAGAAACAAAATTGTAGACCTGCACCAGGCTGGGAAGACTGAATCTGCAATAGGTAAGCAGCTTGGTTTGAAGAAATCAACTGTGGGAGCAATTATTAGGAAATGGAAGACATACAAGACCACTGATAATCTCCCTCGATCTGGGGCTCCACGCAAGATCTCACCCCATGGGGTCAAAATGATCACAAGAACGGTGAGCAAAAATCCCAGAACCACACGGGGGGACCTAGTGAATGACCTGCAGAGAGCTGGGACCAAAGTAACAAAGCCTACCATCAGTAACACACTACGCCGCCAGGGACTCAAATCCTGCAGTGCCAGACGTGTCCCCCTGCTTAAGCCAGTACATGTCCAGGCCCGTCTGAAGTTTGCTAGAGTGCATTTGGATGATCCAGAAGAGGATTGGGAGAATGTCATTTGGTCAGATGAAACCAAAATAGAACTTTTTGGTAAAAACTCAACTCGTCGTGTTTGGAGGACAAAGAATGCTGAGTTGCATCCAAAGAACACCATACCTACTGTGAAGCATGGGGGTGGAAACATCATGCTTTGGGGCTGTTTTTCTGCAAAGGGACCAGGACGACTGATCCGTGTAAAGGAAAGAATGAATGGGGCCATGTATCGTGAGATTTTGAGTGAAAACCTCCTTCCATCAGCAAGGGCATTGAAGATGAAACGTGGCTGGGTCTTTCAGCATGACAATGATCCAAAACACACCGCCCGGGCAACGAAGGAGTGGCTTCGTAAGAAGCATTTCAAGGTCCTGGAGTGGACTAGCCAGTCTCCAGATCTCAACCCCATAGAAAATCTTTGGAGGGAGTTGAAAGTCCGTGTTGCCCAGCGACAGCCCCAAAACATCACTGCTCTAGAGGAGATCTGCATGGAGGAATGGGCCAAAATACCAGCAACAGTGTGTGAAAACCTTGTGAAGACTTACAGAAAACGTTTGACCTGTGTCATTGCCAACAAAGGGTATATAACAAAGTATTGAGAAACTTTTGTTATTGACCAAATACTTATTTTCCACCATAATTTGCAAATAAATTCATTAAAAATCCTACAATGTGATTTTCTGGATTATTTTTTCTCATTTTGTCTGTCATAGTTGACGTGTACCTATGATGAAAATTACAGGCCTCTCTCATCTTTTTAAGTGGGAGAACTTGCACAATAGGTGGCTGACTAAATACTTTTTTCCCCCACTGTATATCTCACTAGGTCAGGATATTTAAGCCTCCATATATCTACTAGTTCTAACGTATCGATGACATTCATGATTTCCTTAAGAGCATGAGGGTGACAGTTTGTAGTGCAATTTCCTTTACGGTCTATTGAGCTATTTATCACAGTATTATATTCTCCCACCATAATAATAGAGTTTTGTATTGCTTGCAGGGTTGATAATTTATTATATATAATGTCAAAGAAGGATAGATCATCATTATTTGGTCCGTAAAGGTTAATGAGCCATATCTGTTTATGGTCCAATAACATATTTAAAATCATCCATCTACCATGCGGATCTGTCTGGACAATTTGCACATTTGGATCGAAATTACAGTTAATTAATATCCTCACCCCTTTTGAGTTTCTTTGCCCATGGGATAAGTATCCCCCCCCCCCCACCCCCCCAGTCCTTTTCCCACTCAATTTCATCTAGAATTGTTGAATGAGTTTCCTGTAAACAATAGATCCGTAAAGGTTGGCTCATTAACCTTTACGGACCAAATAATGATGATCCATCCTTCTTTGACATTATATATAATAAATTATCAACCCTGCAAGCAATACAAAACTCTATTATTATGGTGGGAGAATATAATACTGTGATAAATAGCTCAATGGACCGTATTAATCAATTAATATGCGTAAAAATGTTGGCAGTTCATGCAAAGTATTGTTACCTATAACCCGGATTGACATTGTATTACATTACATTTTTGTCAAGCAATTATTATTTTAGCAAACAATTATTGTGGTTCATCCTATATTCTCCCTAACATCCTTACCCCCTTGCAAAAGATGTGGGATACACACACACGCACATACTCAAACACACTCAACCCCTTTCCTCCACAATCAACCATAAGCTCAGATGTTCAACGGTTGTTACATGCCAGAGCCCAACTCAAGAAAGGACCTGATTTACGAATGCATATACAGTTACAGCTGTTTGAGAAAGCATGCAAGATTGAGCAAAAATTGACATAAATTTGATTAACCTATGTCAAGTCCTAGGTGATGGAGATCAGATCCACCTCTTCCCCTGAGACACAAACACTCTGGTCCCCCGTTGTAACCATTTTCCCCAAGCATCTCCTTGCAGCCAGACCTTTGATTATTTTGTGCCACCAGGGCCACAATAATATGCCCCCTCTCTGATTGTCCGAGTGTGACCCCCTTCCCATGGGTTACTGCAGCCAGTGTTGCCAGCACTGCCACTACCTGGGTGGGGGTACCCCACCGGAATCCCCACCGGCTAGGTACAAGGTCATCAAGGTTCTCATTAGCAGCTTTGAGAATTTCCTTGTATATTATGCTCTCCCATCAGGGGGCTCTGGCTTTGTTGGACCAACCCTGCCAGGCAGGCTCAGAATCTTGAAGGGGCGGTGCTGCTCTAGTAGGTCTCTGACCGCATTTATCTTTCTGTTTTGGCTGCGTAATAGACCTTCTAGTTATTCCTTGTCATACAATAAATGTCCCACACATTAATATGATGTTTAGTGTTGACAAGTTTTAGGAAATAAGTCTGTTAATTCATTGTAATTTGCAAAAGAAAGCCACGAAAAGGAACTGGAAGCTGACTAAGTGTTCTGGGGCTTCTTGGGTATGGGACGTGCTGCTGCTTGGAAGCTGTGTGTGTGTGTGTGTGTGTGTGTGTGTGTGTGTGTGTGTGTGTGTGTGTGTGTGAGTGCGTCCGTGCATGTGTGTGACTTGTGCGGCACAGCTTCTAGGAAAACATTTCAGTGGAAGAGTTGTAAATCTAACTTTATTTACCATAGAAACATTACTTATTGAGAAAACTAATTGAGAAAACATTGAGGATTTGCACGTCCCCCCTCCTTATATAATGGCCTTGGACCCTGGCCCAGTTCTGGTTCTTTCTTCGCTGTTGCTAGGGCGTGTAATGCACTTTCAGAGTTCCAGGATGCCTGAAACATGCAATTATTGTCCTAACAGTCCAATCAGCTGATGGTATTACTGGGGGACGGGGACGTTTAGGTTCCAGGTCAGAGGAGAGGATGTGGGCAAGTGTTCTGAAGTCTCAGCTCTGACCCCTTCTTTCTCTTGAGGCCCCATCAGGAGGGGCTGAGTCCCAAATGAAAACTAAAGGGAGTTGACTAAGCAGCAAATGCATGTTTAATGACCTAATTGGGTCAGGGTTAGTGTTAGGGTTAAGGGTTGAGCCAGGGGACATGAAGCTAGAAAAGCTGATGATTTGATGACATCATAGGTGGACACAAAGAGAGAGGTGGTTTGTCGATTCCTCTACAATATGTAGCTGATTGATTCAGTGAGGTAAGAGAACACAGAACTGTACCTTCGTCCTGGTGGTCGTGCTGCCTGTATCTCTGATGACAGTTTCACCGACCAGCAGTGGCGGCTCCTGAAAAAATCCTCAGGGGGGGCAATTTTTCTGATGATTTAGGTGACCTACACACATTTTTAAAAAGATATGTCCAGCAACAACATGAAGACAGGGGCAGCATATAAGTCAATACCAGAAGCATTTATTGACTGATCTCAAAAGTGTTGGCTTACAAAATCAAAATAAGTTATCACAGTAAAAATAATCAAGGGTGTTCTTTCACATTCCTCAACACTGCATAAACAATATGCATTTCCATAAACAAATGAAATATCAGCTGAAAATACAGCATCTTGGTATTTGTTCAGATTGCAGGATCAACAAGAGCTTTTACCACATTTTTTGCCTCATGGTTGAATTGGAAATATGTGCACCTGAGCATAATTCACAACAAGCAAGCAGGAGCTTTTGATAGAGGCTACTGAAAACATTGATGCAAGTTATTGGTAATAAGACATTTTTATAGACTTCCATATTCTGCCCTCTTGTATAGATTTGTGAAAATGAACAGTGATAGACATTTTGCCTGAAAACAGAATTTGAAAGTAATTTCTAGAAAAGGTAAACACAGCTATCTGTATGGCTTTGTAAAAATGAACAACCATATTCTGGCCAATTGTATAGATTTGTAAATATGAACAACCATATTCTGGCCAATTGTATAGATTTGTAAAAATGAACATGAACAGATTATGATTTTTTTAAAATGAAAAATAACTATTTTAAACAACATCAACTGTGAACTGATTTGGGCGTGTGTGTGTTAAAGAGACAGACAGGGAGGGACAAAGAGAGAGAGAGGCTACATTACTTGTACTGAAACTGTTCTCTTCTCTGTTTCAATACAGCAAAGCGTTCAATGACTTTCTCATTGAAATCAGGCATGCTGAGGACTAGTTCCCTCTCCATGGAAAGCATGGCCAGTGCATTCAGACGTTCCTGGCCCATTGAATTTCGCAGGAATGTCTTAACTCGTGTCAAAGTTGAGAAACATCTCTCAGCTTCAGCTGTTGTCATGGGAGTAGTTATGAGGATGTTCAACAGAGTCACAGTCTCAGAGAACGTCTCCTGGAGGTTGTAGCTCATGAGAACCTGGTACAGTGCCAGTGCACCACAGCATCCCTTGAATTCAGGATTCTCATAGATCAGAGATAGTTCTGTCTTGAGCTTTGCCTTGCTCAGCATGGGGTATGCATTCACAGTGGCATTCAGAGCCTCATCAGGAAATGAATGGCAGTACCTTTCAAACATGTCTGCTTGCAGTAAGGTAGCACTCACAAGGTGGCCAGAGAAAGAGAACCTTTCTTTGGTGTGATCCAGGATGGTGTTGCAGACCTCTTCAGACAGCCTCTGCTTCTCCTCTTCTCTCAAAGCTGTTCTGGGTCTTTTGGCTCCTGTTGCTTCTTGCAGCTGCTGTTGAGAGGAGTCCCTGAAGGCAAACAGACCAATGTGTTTGTTGGCTTTGTACAGTATTGTTGTCTATGTGATGCACAGGTATATGCAATGTATCCATGTATAGTACAAATACTTCAGTTCCACTTAAAATGGGCAGGGATGCATAAAGTCTTTAGTGTTTAAGTTAGCCTTTGTGTCTCACATAGCCTGGATGTTCAGCACAGTATACAGTGGTGCTCATAAGCTTATGATCCCATGCTAAAGTTGACTAAAAAGAGGAATACAAAATAAAAGAAAATTGGTGTCCTTAAAGGTTGGATTTTCCAACTTTTTTAATTAAGTCATTAAGATCAATTTCCAAAAGATGATTTTTTTATTTTTGTATTCCTCTTTTTAGTCAACTTTAGAATGTGTTCATACACTTATGAGCACCACTGTACAGTACACATAGTATATAAAATAAGCTAGATTACACCACTGGCCATATATAATGAGAATAATGTAATTTCAAACACAAATGCAGTCTCCTTTCATGCATACATTTTCAAATAAAGCTCTGCTTTGAGAAAGATCGAATGATATTGTTTAATCTTACCTTATGGCCTGCACACTGCTTGTGAAGCTGTCGAGGGCACGTTTGATAAAGACAGCATCGATGTCCTTCTTCTGTAGCTTCTGGTACAGAATGTCGACGTGGGGCATGATTTTGTGAAAAAGCCGCAGGAAAAAAATAAAATCTTCATCATGTAGCATCCTCACGTAGCCAGATGCCTCTCTCACGGTGGGCTGGTCAAATGAACCCAATGAACCCGTCCGAATGGCTTCAAAACATTCTATGAGGTCGTCTCGATTCTCGTAGACAGTGTTCACGACTCTGCTTAGTAGAAACCTGTTGAATTATTAAATTTGGTCTGGGAGGTCCTAATTGTTTCATTGCCAATTTATCTTGATTTGTTCGCCGACAAAAAGGAACTTCTTTCAAAGAGACAATCGAGTTGCACTGAAGGCTAGCCATTTTGACAGTAGTAGTGAATTGATTGATGAGGCTACCCGCTCTTTTCTTAGTTACGTTCATGGTTATGTTACGTATGACGAAAGCGCGTAAGTGCAAGCCCTCAGAAACCCATAGAGATTGTATTGAAAGCTCTGATATTTGAAAAAAATAGATTTTACATTAGAGGCTATGAGAGACTTCTGGGCGATTTTCAACCTGACTGAAATCGCCCCAAAACGGGCGGGGACATTTGAAGCATGACTTTAGCCTGATTGGACATTTAGTGGCAGATCAGACGTCTAGATTAGAACACTGATAACTACTGTTGCCGTGATATAATTGATTAGAAAAAAAATCCCTTCCTTTTCCCGTTTGGCAGTGCGTCGCCCATATCGCCCTAATGAACACACCGCCCCTGCCGACCAGTGTCTCCCACACAGAGACACAATACGCTACTACTATTCTGTCTAGGTTGGTGGTCTCCATGACTACAGCAGTGCCCTTCCATCCTAGCCCAATCCTTTTAGAGGAGTCAAGGGTCGCTCTCTCGCTCTCAGAACTACACGACAATCAACTGCACCCAATCTCCCAGAGTCCCAGCAGTAGCGGATAAAATAGCCTCTCAATTTTCCAGTACACAGCACAAACTCTCTTCACTTTATCTCTCATCTGCTCTCTTCCCAGGTGGTCTCGGTATATTGGTATATGGGGCTGGAAGGGAGGCTGATAGGTAGACTACAAAGATGAGAAAAGCTCTCATAACATCTTTACAAGGCTCAGTGGGCTGATTGGACAAGGTCAGTTGCCCCGGGATACGAGGCTCAGTGGGTTGATTGGACAAGGTCAGTTGCCCCGGGATATGAGCAGTTAATGATGAAAGGAGACAACATGACATGAATGTTTGACTCCTCAAAACGTGGGAGGAAACTCTTAACTGTTCCTCTCCTCCTCCTTACCCTCACCTCATCAAATTATTATGGATATATGGATGAAAGAATAGAGGAGAAAAGAGGAAAGGAGGGATGGATGGAGGGAGAAAGACAGAGAGAGTGTCCACTACCATTGTTCTGGTTGATTTGAGAGAAAGGTCATTCATTGAAACCAGAATACTAAGCAATGCACAGAATTGCAGAGTTGCTTTTTTGGTATGTAGCAACAAAAAAAAGGAATCATTCCAACATTGAAAAAAAATTCCAGAAATGGTATAGTATGTCTGGTAGAAGTAAAATTAAAACTTACTCAGGGATTTATTCAATGTCATATTTAGTTTCTGGTTATCCAATGAAGTAAAGGTAGGAAACACATAAATATTTATTTTGATAGAAAAAAGTCTTATTGTGATACCACTTCTGGCAGTTAGTTCATTAGATTCTCTTTCCACTGTTTTAATGCTGTGTCATTGTTTTCAGCTTTCATTACCAGAACCACACTATGCTTTCCAACAAAGGGCCGCTCATAACTCTCATAACATTAGACTCCATTAATTCCGCTTTTGGTATAAAAACAATGGAGAGCTGTCCCCTTTTAAAAAAAAATCTTGGTAGGAGTGGAAGTTTCATCCACTTAGAAAATGCAGCTTAGTTATAATAGATCTACTGACTTCAATCAGGATATCATCCGTGCCCTGCACACCAGGGATGGAGAGTAGAAAGCCATAAGGCTTCTGAATACCATCTGGAACTCCACATGAGCCATAATGCTTTCAATTCAATTCAATAAGATGCTTTTCCCTAGTCTGGCGAACACCTAAGTCCTCCTGACTTCAGAGTCTGGAAAGGCTTGTTTGACGTTGTCGCCACGATACGTTGATAATGAAGGGGGGCTGTGTTTTTACTGGTTGGTTCCCCTCCGTGTCTTTCTCACTTAAACACCCTATAGGCACAACCACACACAGCCCCCGACCGCCGCCGGCTTCCATTACAACTGTTGGATTTTCAAATCCAAACAACGAGAGGTCTCAACCTCCCAGGAATTGTTCTTGTTGTTGAGAGAAACAATAAAAACACTCGCACAATTTCTGCAGTAATACTGCATTTACAACAGGCCCCTGTCCATTACAACAGGCCCCTGTCCATTACAACAGGCCCCTGTCCATTACAACAGGCCCCTGTCCATTACAACAGGCCCCTGTCCACACCAGAGTCACGTGGGTCGCGTCAGCGTTCTTGGTCAGGAAAAACTCCTGGCCTTATGTCATGTAGATGTATAATATACAGAAGCACATTATGTCTACGATCAGTTGGGGCTCTGGGCGTAGCTATAGAACATGAAAGTGTAGTGTTTAAACAGTTTATGACTTTGTTGATGTTTGCAAATGGTGTGTTAGAAGAAGTCTGTTAGGTGGCCTCCTGGGATTGGTTTATGGGAAAACACCCATATTATGTTACATAGGGCATAGGATATAAATACCACGGTTAAAACAAAAGGAGGACAGAACAACATATTATTTTGAGTCCGTTGTTCTCCAGATGCCTGCAGATGTCTGTCAATTTACGCTGAAATCTTGTGATATAAATAAACCTTTATAATCAAAGTACAGTGTAAGCGGACTCCTTGGTCTCACAGCATAATTAGCATCATATTATTTAGATACAACAAAAGCATTCTGGCACAAACGGAATTAATGTATTTCCATCAGATTTCTCTCTACCCATCTGGTCAGAATAATGGGCGGAAATAGTCAGAAATATGGATGGCAGGTACCCTAGTGGTTAGAGCATTGCTCTTTACCCATCTAGTCAGAATAATGATGATAATGTCTAAAGTCTCAGTTGTTTTCATGCGCTCCATCAAATATTGGATTTTTTATGTGTTGATGTTTATGTGAAATCAATAAAAATATGAAAGAAAAAATAACAAAGATTGGAATGATTTATGAAGTTTGTTTCACTCTCTATTTGTTTGTCAGATCCTATGGGTCCTGGTCAAAACTAGTGCACTACATACAATGAGGGAAAAAAGTATTTGATCCCCTGCTGATTTTGTACGTTTGCCCACTGACAAAGACATGATCAGTCTATAATTTTAATGGTAGGTTTATTTGAACAGTGAGAGACAGAATAACAACAAAAAAATCCAGAAAAACGCATGTCAAAAATGTTATATATTGATTTGCATTTTAATGAGGGAAATAAGTATTTGACACCTCTGCAAAACATGACTTAGTACTTGGTGACAAAACCCTTGTTGGCAATCACAGAGGTCAGACATTTCTTGTAGTTTGCCACCAGGTTTGCACACATCTCAGGAAGAATTTTGTCCCACTCCTCTTTGCAGATCTTCTCCAAGTCATTAAGGTTTCGAGGCTGACGTTTGGCAACTCGAACCTTCAGCTCCCTCCATAGATTTTCTATGGGATTAAGGTCTGGAGACTGGCTAGGCCACTCCTGGACCTTAATGTGCTTCTTCTTGAGCAACTCCTTTGTTACCTTGGCCGTGTGTTTTGGGTCATTGTCATGCTGGAATACCCATCCACGACCCAATTTCAATGCCCTGGCTGAGGGAAGGAGGTTCTCACCCAAGATTTGACGGTACATGGCCCCGTCCATCGTCCCTTTGATGCGGTGAAGTTGTCCTGTCCCCTTAGCAGAAAAACACCCCCAAAGCATAATTTTTCCACCTCCATGTTTGACAGTGGAGATGGTGTTCTTGGGGTCATAGGCAGCATTCCTCCTCCTCCAAACACGGCGAGTTGAGTTGATGCCAAAGAGCTCGATTTTGGTCTCATCTGACCACAACACTTTCACCCAGTTCTCCTCTGAATCATTCAGATTTTCATTGGCAAACTTCAGACGGGCCTGTATATGTGCTTTCTTGAGCAGGGGGACCTTGCAGGCGCTGCAGGATTTCAGTCCTTCACGGCGTAGTGTGTTACCAATTGTTTTCTTGGTGACTATGGTCCCAGCTGCCTTGAGATCATTGACAAGATCCTCCCGTGTAGTTCTGGGCTGATTCCTCACCGTTCTCATGATCATTGCAACCACGAGGTGAGATCTTGCATGGAGCCCCAGGCAGAGGGAGATTGACAGTTCTTTTGTGTTTCTTCCATTTGCGAATAATCGCACCAACTGTTGTCACCTTCTCACCAAGCTGCTTGGCGATGGTCTTGTAGCCCATTCCAGCCTTGTGTAAGTCTACAATCTTGTCCCTGACATCCTTGGAGAGTTATTTGGTCTTGGCCATGGTGGATAGTTTGGAATCTGATTGATTGCTTCTGTGGACAGGTGTCTTTTATACAGGTAACAAACTGAGATTAGGAGCACTCCCTTTAAGAGTGTGCTCCTAATCTCAGCTCGTTACCTGTATAAAAGACATCTGGTAGCCAGAAATCTTTCTGATTGAGAGGGGATCAAATACTTATTTCCCTCATTAAAATGCAAATCAATTTATAACATTTTTGACATGCGTTTTTCTGGATTTTGTTGTTGTTATTCTGTCTCTCACTGTTCAAATAAACCTACCATTAAAATTATAGACTGATCATTTCTTTGTCAGTGGGCAAACGTACAAAATCAGCAGGGGATCAAATACTTTTTCCCCTCACAGTAGATAATAGGGTTCCACTTGGGACACATCCATGGTGTGGATTTATTGAAACCCGTTGTTGATTAATTAATCAGATCAAAACATTTTACTGGTATCTGATCTCTCTCCTCTATGCAGATGAGTTGAGGTGAGCTGTGAAGACGTTCCATTTGTTGTATTATTTATCTGTTTGGTGTAGTGAGTTCTGCAGACACAAATCAGACCTACACACCCTTGGATTGACTGGGGTGAGAGTAAGCACCCACAATCTCTCCATGACGTACCGTAAAACACAAATAAATCAGATTTCTGTCTTTCTTCAAGGCTTCATTGCGTTCAGGAAATCTAATTCGGAACATAGTCTGCTCCTAAATAGAGCTAATGAATTGCATCGTCTGGCACTTTGTGAATTTACAAGGATCTTGTGATGCGTTTAGGACTGTGTGTGTGTGTGTGTGTGTGTGTGTGTGTGTGTGTGGGTTGAACGCTAAAGTGGAAAAAGCATTTGGCTGTTCTGAAAGCCAGCATGGTTCAGTACAAATCTTTGGGGAAGAGAAAGTGGAATGTTTTCTAAGATCGCACCTCCCCCTTCTTCTCATTGCCATCAGTTGGGCAGGTCAGTGGCTTCGATTCGGAGGGACCCTGGTCTCGCATCATTTCCAAAACACCCTGCGATGTCACAGTCAGTTGTCACAGTAACTAATGAGTGTCCGCTCCCCTTTAGATGGGATTCTAAAAAGTCCAATAGCTTTCCCTGGCCTCTCCTCTCCTCTCCTCTCCTCTCCTCTCCTCTCCTCTCCTCTCCTCTCCTCTCCTCTCCTCTCCTCTCCTCTCCTCTCCTCTCCTCTCCTCTCCTCTCCTCTCCTCTCCTCTCCTCTCCTCTCCTCTCCTCTCCTCTCCTCTCCTCTCCTCTCCTCTCCTCTCCTCTCTCCCATCTTCCTCTCTCTCTCCCTCTCTATCTCTCTCTCATTGTGCTTTGTGAAAACTGTAGAAAGACAGACATAATTCCATAATTTTTTACTCTCTCTTGGCCCATTTCATACCCAGGCAGCACACCTGACACATTACCACAGAGAGACAGAACCAGGCAGCACACCTGACACATTACCACAGAGAGACAGAACCAGGCAGCACACCTGACACATTACCACAGAGAGACAGAACCAGGCAGCACATCTGACACATTACCACAGAGAGACAGAACCAGGCAGCACACCTGATACATTACCACAGAGAGACAGAACCAGGCATCACACCTGACACATTACCACAGAGAGACAGAACCAGGCAGCACACATGACACATTACCACAGAGAGACAGAACCAGAGACAGAACCTTTCTCTCTCGCTCTCTCCTCTTTGTGCATACACATGCCTGCACGCACGCACACACACACACACACACACACACACACACACATACTTATACACACACACACACATACACACACACACACACACAGGCCTAGATTCAATTAGATCAAGTGTTAAACGGCAGTGTATGAGGTAGAACTGCGTTGAAGCTGTCAAATCGGGGAGCAGCTGCTGTTGTGATCATTTTCTCAAGCCACATCCGTCCCACTCGTGATAGAAGTTCAGAACGAGAAAGTGTGGGCTATATAGAAATAATGACGCTCAAATTGAAAATCATTAAACAAAATAATGAGGACTTCTATCAGCCAAATCGAGGTGTAGATTACATGATCATTACACAGGTGCACCTTGTGCTGGGGACAATAAAAGGCCATTCTTAAATGTGCAGTTTTGTCACACAACACAATGCCACATATGTTTCAAGTTTTGAGGGAGCGCGCAATTGGCATGCTGACTGCAGGAATGTCCACCAGAGCTGTTGCCAGAAAATGGAATGTTCATTTCTCTACCATAAGCCGCCTCCAACTTCATTTGAGAGAATTTGGCAGTACGTCCAACCGGCCTCACAACTGCAGACCACATTTAACCACGCCAGCCCAGGACCTCCACATCTGGCTTCTTCACCTGCGGGATCATCTGAGACCAGCCACCCGGACAGCTGACGAAACTGAGGAGTATTTCTGTCTGTAATAAAGCCCTTTTGTGGGGAAAAACTCATTCTGATTGGCAGAGCCTGGCTCCTAAGTGGGTGGGCCTATGTGAGTTGGCACAGTGGTTCTCAAAGTGAGGTTTTGGAGGGGTCGCCAGTGTGAAACTGAATGGGATGAATACATATTTTCATATATATTTTAATTGGCTACATAAAGCCTACCATTTGTATTTTTTATATATATATACACTACCGGTCAAAAGTTTTAGAACACCTACTCATTCAAGGGTTTTTCTTTATTTTTACTATTTTCTACATTGTAGAATAATAGTGAAGAGATCAAAACTATGAAATAACACATATGGAATCATGTAGTAAGCCACCCTTGCCTTGATGACAGCTTTGCACACTCTTGTTTAACATTTTTTTGGTTCTATATGTGTTATTTCATAGTTTTGATGTAGAAAATAGTAAAAATAAAAAATAAACCTTGAATGAGTAGGTGTGTCCAAATGTTTGACTGGTACTGTATATTCAGTGTTATGATGCCTGACTGTTCTGTACAGAATGGACCCCAGCTGTCATTCATAGTATAAATGAATACACACCAACCCAACCAGTCGATGCAGAAAATCCATATGATCCATAGTCATCAATGGTTCATTCATATAGATTATCTTCCAGGTCAAGTGACTCACCCAGCGGTGGGATGTCAGGACCTATGATGTATAGAAACAGAGTGAACATGAACATGAACCCTGGGTGTTTAACACTGAAACACAGTGAACATGAACATGACCCCTGGGTGTTTAACACTGAAACACAGTGAACATGAACATGACCCCTGGGTGTTTAACACTGAAACACAGTGAACATGAACCCCCCACATACAGGCTGCCACAGCACCACCAGGTCAGGTCTAGCAGGCTGCCACAGCACCACCAGGTCAGGTCTAGCAGGCTACCACAGCACCACCAGGTCAGGTCTAGCAGGCTGCCACAGCACCACCAGGTCAGGTCTAGCAGGCTGCCACAGCACCACCAGGTCAGGTCTAGCAGGCTGCCACAGCACCACCAGGTCAGGTCTAGCAGGCTACCACAGCACCACCAGGTCAGGTCTAGCAGGCTCCCACAGCACCACCAGGTCATGAATATGATGTGATTTGATGTCCACAACAGGCTGCCACAACACCACCAGGCTGCCACAGCATGCGTAAGGTCTCAACAGGGAGTCACTGGACTGAATTTAGTTCTTTTTCTCCCAAGGTAACTTTCATATGTAACATTCTGTATGAAAATAAATGAACATTACATTATACATTACGTAACATTATACATTTAGTGTCAATACATAATAGAAACAACTACATACATGTACGTACACAGATGTATACAGTAGCAAGTACCTGCAGAAGCTAGGACACTGTAGCAAGGGGTTACCTTGACAACATTACTATAATCAGCCATGCAGAGACAACAGGTGTAAAATTATAATGACTTCACTTATTATCCTATCAATGTTTTATGGACCTTCTGATGAGGCGAGGCCACTGGAGTTGAAACAATGTTCGCAAATAATGTTCCGCATTGGAATGCCAAGAATGTACTACTGGGCAATGTTGCTAAGTACAAAGAGCATGCAGTTATTCATTGGATATTCCACAAAAATTGAACTGTTATACATTTGAAGAAATTCCAAAGCCTATAGAATGCACAACCTCTGGGAGCATGTCTTCAGGTCTCAAGGAAGGCAATATAACAATAGCAACCAACACATAATGTACCAAGCAATCTGAATCACAAACATTCAGGCACGCGCACGCACGCGCACACAGGCTCACTCAATATGTATGATGCAGCTGTGGTTGTAATAAATGAAGCATGCCGTGCTGATTAGCTATGCTGTAGTGTACAGTATGATGGCTAACATGCTGGTAGCTAGGCTAGCAGTAATACCCTGGTCACTAGGCTAGCAGTAATACCCTGGTCACTAGGCTAGCAGTAATACCCTGGTCACTAGGCTAGCAGTAACCCCCTGATCGCTAGGCTAGCAGTAACCCCGTGGTCACTAGGCTAGCAGTAATACCCTGGTCACTAGGCTAGCAGTAATACCCTGGTCACTAGGCTAGCAGTAACACCCTGGTCACTAGGCTAGCAGTAACACCCTGGTCACTAGGCTAGCAGTAATACCCTGGTCACTAGGCTAAAAGTAACACCCTGGTCACTAGGCTAGCAGTAACACCCTGGTCACTAGGCTAGCAGTAATACCCTGGTCACTAGGCTAGCAGTAACACCCTGGTCACTAGGCTAGCAGTAACCCCCTGGTCACTAGGCTAGCAGTAACCCCCTGGTCACTAGGCTAGCAGTAATACCCTGGTCACTAGGCTAGCAGTAACACCCTGGTCACTAGGCTAGCAGTAACCCCCTGGTCACTAGGCTAGCAGTAACACCCTGGTCACTAGGCTAGCAGTAATACCCTGGTCACTAGGCTAGCAGTAACACCCTGGTCACTAGGCTAGCAGTACTACCCTGGTCACTAGGCTAGCAGTAACACCCTGGTCACTAGGCTAGCAGTAACCCCCTGGTCACTAGGCTAGCAGTAACACCCTGGTCACTAGGCTAGCAGTAACCCCCTGGTCGCTAGGCTAGCAGTAACACCCTGGTCACTAGGCTAGCAGTAACACCCTGGTCACTAGGCTAGCAGTAACCCCCTGGTCACTAGGCTAGCAGTAACACCTTGGTCACTAGGCTAGCAGTAACACCCTGGTCACTAGGCTAGCAGTAATACCCTGGTCACTAGGCTAGCAGTAATACCCTGGTCACTAGGCTAGCAGTAATACCCTGGTCACTAGGCTAGCAGTAATACCCTGGTCACTAGGCTAGCAGTAATACCCTGGTCACTAGGCTAGCAGTAATACCCTGGTCACTAGGCTAGCAGTAACACCTTGGTCACTAGGCTAGCAGTAATACCCTGGTCACTAGGCTAGCAGTAACACCTTGGTCACTAGGCTAGCAGTAATACCCTGGTCACTAGGCTAGCAGTAATACCCTGGTCACTAGGCTAGCAGTAACACCTTGGTCACTAGGCTAGCAGTAATACCCTGGTCACTAGGCTAGCAGTAATACCCTGGTCACTAGGCTAGCAGTAACACCCTGGTCACTAGGCTAGCAGTAACACCTTGGTCACCAGGCTAGCAGTAATACCCAGGTCACTAGGCTAGCAGTAATACCCTGGTCACTAGGCTAGCAGTAACACCCTGGTCACTAGGCTAGCAGTAACACCTTGGTCACTAGGCTAGCAGTAATACCCTGGTCACTAGGCTAGCAGTAATACCCTGGTCACTAGGCTAGCAGTAACACCTTGGTCACTAGGCTAGCAGTAATACCCTGGTCACTAGGCTAGCAGTAACACCCTGGTCACTAGGCTAGCAGTAACACCTTGGTCACTAGGCTAGCAGTAATACCCTGGTCACTAGGCTAGCAGTAATACCCTGGTCACTAGGCTAGCAGTAACACCCTGGTCACTAGGCTACCAGTAACCCCGTGGTCACTAGGCTAGCAGTAATACCCTGGTCACTAGGCTAGCAGTAACACCTTGGTCACTAGGCTAGCAGTAATACCCTGGTCACTAGGCTAGCAGTAACACCTTGGTCACTAGGCTAGCAGTAACACCCTGGTCACTAGGCTAGCAGTAATACCCTGGTCACTAGGCTAGCAGTAACACCCTGGTCACTAGGCTAGCAGTAATACCCTGGTCACTAGGCTAGCAGTAACACCCTGGTCACTAGGCTAGCAGTAATACCCTGGTCACTAAGCTAGCAGTAATACCCTGGTCACTAGGCTAGCAGTAACACCCTGGTCACCAGGCTAGCAGTAACACCCTGGTCACTAGGCTAGCAGTAATACCCTGGTCACTAGGCTAGCAGTAATACCCTGGTCACTAGGCTAGCAGTAATACCCTGGTCACTAGGCTAGCAGTAATACCCTGGTCACTAGGCTAGCAGTAATACCCTGGTCACTAGGCTAGCAGTAATACCCTGGTCACTAGGCTAGCAGTAATACCCTGGTCACTAGGCTAGCAGTAACACCCTGGTCACTAGGCTAGCAGTAACACCTTGGTCACTAGGCTAGCAGTAACCCCCTGGTCACTAGGCTAGCAGTAATACCCTGGTCACTAGGCTAGCAGTAACCCCCTGATCGCTAGGCTAGCAGTAACACCCTGGTCACTAGGCTAGCAGTAACACCCTGGTCACTAGGCTAGCAGTAACCCCCTGGTCACTAGGCTAGCAGTAATACCCTGGTCACTAGGCTAGCAGTAACCCCCTGGTCACTAGGCTAGCAGTAACCCCCTGGTCACTAGGCTAGCAGTAACCCCCTGGTCGCTAGGCTAGCAGTAACACCCTGGTCACTAGGCTAGCAGTAACACCCTGGTCACTAGGCTAGCAGTTACCCCCTGATCGCTAGGCTAGCAGTAACCCCCTGATCGCTAGGCTAGCAGTAACACCCTGGTCACTAGGCTAGCAGTAATACCCTGGTCACTAGGCTAGCAGTAACACCCTGGTCACTAGGCTACCAGTAACCCCGTGGTCACTAGGCTAGCAGTAATACCCTGGTCACTAGGCTAGCAGTAATACCCTGGTCACTAGGCTAGCAGTAACCCCCTGATCGCTAGGCTAGCAGTAACCCCCTGATCGCTAGGCTAGCAGTAACACCCTGGTCACTAGGCTAGCAGTAATACCCTGGTCACTAGGCTAGCAGTAACACCCTGGTCACTAGGCTACCAGTAACCCCGTGGTCACTAGGCTAGCAGTAATACCCTGGTCACTAGGCTAGCAGTAATACCCTGGTCACTAGGCTAGCAGTAACCCCCTGATTGCTAGGCTAGCAGTAATACCCTGGTCACTAGGCTAGCAGTAACACCCTGGTCACTAGGCTACCAGTAACCCCGTGGTCACTAGGCTAGCAGTAATACCCTGGTCACTAGGCTAGCAGTAACACCCTGGTCACTAGGCTAGCAGTAATACCCTGGTCACTAGGCTAGCAGTAATACCCTGGTCACTAGGCTAGCAGTAACCCCCTGATCGCTAGGCTAGCAGTAACACCCTGGTCACTAGGCTAGCAGTAACACCCTGGTCACTAGGCTAGCAGTAATACCCTGGTCACTAGGCTAGCAGTAATACCCTGGTCACTAGGCTAGCAGTAACACCCTGGTCACTAGGCTAGCAGTAACCCCCTGGTCACTAGGCTAGCAGTAATACCCTGGTCACCAGGCTAGCAGTAATACCCTGGTCACTAGGCTAGCAGTAACACCCTGGTCACTAGGCTAGCAGTAATACCCTGGTCACTAGGCTAGCAGTAACACCCTTTTTATATATTTTATTTTACCTTTATTTAATCAGGTAGGCCAGTTGAGAACAAATTCTCATTTACAACTGCGACCTGGCCAAGATAAAGCAAAGCAGTGCGATAAAAACAACAACACAGAGTTACATATGGGGTAAAACAAAACATAAAGTCAAAAATACCACAGAAAATATACATAGAGTGTGTGCAAATGTAGCAAGTTTAGGAGGTAAGGCAATAAATAGGCCATAGTGCAAAATAATTACAATTAGTATTAACACTGGAATGATAGATGTGCAAGAGATTATGTGCAAATAGAGATACTGGGGTGCAAATGAGCAAAATAAATAACAATATGGGGATGAGGTAGTTGAGTGGGCTAATTTCAGAAGCGCTGTGTACAGGTGCAGTGATCGGTAAGGTGCTCTGACAACTGATGCTTAAAGTTAGTGAGGGAGATAAGAGTCTCCAGCTTCAGAGATTTTTGCAGTTCGTTCCAGTCATTGGCAGCAGAGAACTGGAAGGAATGGCGGCCAAAGGAGGTGTTGGCTTTGGGGATGACCAGTGAGATATACCTGTTGGAGCGCATACCACGGGTGGGTGTTGCTATGGTGACCAATGAGCTAAGATAAGGCGGAGATTTGCCTAGCAGTGATTTATAGATGGCCTGGAGCCAGTGGGTTTGGTGACGAATACAGTGGGGAAAAAAAGTATTTAGTCAGCCACCAATTGTGCAAGTTCTCCCACTTAAAAAGATGAGAGAGGCCTGTAATTTTCATCATAGGTACACGTCAACTATGACAGACAAAATGAGGGAAAAAAATCCAGAAAATCACATTGTAGGATTTTTTATGAATTTATTTGCAAATTATGGTGGAAAATAAGTATTTGGTCAATAACAAAAGTTTCTCAATAATTTGTTATATACCCTTTGTTGGCAATGACACAGGTCAAACGTTTTCTGTAAGTCTTCACAAGGTTTTCACACACTGTTGCTGGTATTTTGGCCCATTCCTCCATGCAGATCTCCTCTAGAGCAGTGATGTTTTGGGGCTGTCGCTGGGCAACACAGACTTTCAACTCCCTCCAAAGATTTTCTATGGGGTTGAGATCTGGAGACTGGCTAGGCCATTCCAGGACCTTGAAATGCTTCTTACGAAGCCACTCCTTCGTTGCCCGGGCGGTGTGTTTGGGATCATTGTCATGCTGAAAGACCCAGCCACGTTTCATCTTCAATACCCTTGCTGATGGAAGGAGGTTTTCACTCAAAATCACATGATACATGGCCCCATTCATTCTTCCTTTACACGGATCAGTCGTCCTGGTCCCTTTGCAGAAAAACAGCCCCAAAGCCTGATATTTCCACCCCCATGCTTCACAGTAGGTATGGTGTTCTTTGGATGCAACTCAGCATTCTTTGTCCTCCAAACACGACAAGTTCTATTTTGGTTTCATCTGACCATATGACATATGACATTCTCCCAATCCTCTTCCTGATCATCCAAAAGCACTCTAGCAAACTTCAGACGGGCCTGGACATGTACTGGCTTAAGCAGGGGGACACGTCTGCACTGCAGGATTTGAGTCCCTGGCGGCGTAGTGTGTTACTAATGGTAGGCTTTGTTACTTTGGTCCCAGCTCTCTGCAGGTCATTCACTAGGTCCCCCCGTGTGGTTCTGGGATTTTTGCTCACCGCTCTTGTGATCATTTTGACCCCACGGGGTGAGATCTTGCGTGGAGCCCCAGATCGAGGGAGATTATCAGTGGTCTTGTATGTCTTCCATTTCCTAATAATTGCTCCCACAGTTGATTTCTTCAAACCAAGCTGCTTACCTATTGCAGATTCAGTCTTCCCAGCCTGGTGCAGGTCTACAATTTTGTTTCTGGTGTCCTTTGACAGCTCTTTGGTCTTGGCCATAGTGGAGTTTGGAGTGTGACTGTTTGAGGTTTTGGACAGGTGTCTTTTATACTGATAACAAGTTAAAACATGTGCCATTAATACAGGTAACGAGTGGAGGACAGAGAAACCCCTTAAAGAAGAAGTTACAGGTCTGTGAGAGCCAGAAATCTTGCTTGTTTGTAGGTGACCAAATACTTATTTTCCACCATAATTTGCAAATAAATTCATAAAAAATTATACAATGTGATTTTCTGGATTTTTTTTCCTCAATTTGTCTGTCATAGTTGACGTGTACCTATGATGAAAATGACAGGCCTCTCTCATCTTTTTAAGTGGGAGAACTTGCACAATTGGTGGCTGACTAAATACTTTTTTTCCCCACTGTATATAGTGAGGACCAGCCAACAAGAGCGTACAGGTCACAGTGGTGGGTAGTATATGGGGCTTTGGTGACTAAACGGATGGCACTGTGATAGACTACATCCAATTTGCTGAGTAGAGTGTTGGAGGCTATTTTGTAAATGACATCGCCGAAGTCAAGGATCGGTAGGATAGTCAGTTTTACGAGGGCATGTTTGGCAGCATGAGTGAAGGAGGCTTTGTTGCGAAATAGAAAGCCGATTCTAGATTTAACTTTGGATGGAGATGCTTAATGTGAGTCTGGAAGGAGAGTTTACAGTCTAAATAGACACCTAGGTATTTGTAGTTGTCCACATACTCTAGGTCAGACCCGTCGAGAGTAGTGATTCTAGTCGGGTGGGCGGGTGCCAGCAGCGTTCGATTGAAGAGCATGCATTTAGTTTTACTAGTGTTTAAGAGCAGTTGGAGGCTACGGAAGGAGTGTTGTATGGCATTGAAGCTCGTTTGGAGGTTTGTTAACACAGTGTCCAATGAAGGGCCAGATTTATACAAAATGGTATCGTCTGCGTAGAGGTGGATCTGAGAGTCGCCAGCAGCAAGAGCGACATCATTGATATACACTGAGAAAAGAGTCGGCCCAAGATTGAACCCTGTGGCACCCCCATAGAGACTGCCATAGGTCCAGACAACAGGCCCTCCGATTTGACACATTGAACACTATCTGAGAAGTAGTTGGTGAACCAGGCGAGGCAGTCATTTGAGAAACCAAGGTTACTTAGTCTGCCAATAAGAATGTGGTGGTTGACAGTGTGGAAAGCCTTGGCCAGGTCGATGAAGACGGCTGCACAATACTGTCTATTATCGTCGATCGCGGTTATAATATCGTTTAGGACCTTGAGCGTGGCTGAGGTGCACCCATGACCAGCTCGGAAACCGGATTGCATAGCGGAGAAGGTACGATGGGATTCGAAATGGTCGGTGATCTGTTTGTTAACTTGGCTTTGAAAAACTTTTGAAAGGCAGGGCAGGATGGATATAGGTCTGTAACAGTTTGGATCTAGAGTGTCACACCCTTTGAAGAGGGGGATGACCGCGGCAGCTTCCAATCTCTGGGGATCTCAGACGTTACGAAAGTGAACAGGCTAGTAATAGGGGTTGCGACAATTTCGGCGGCTATTTTTAGAAAGAAAGGGTACAGATTGTCTAGCCCAGATGATTTGTAGGGGTCCAGATTTTTCAGCTCTTTCAGAACATCAGCTGTCTGAATTTGTGTGAAGGAGAAGGGGGGGGGGGGGGGGGGGGCATGGGCAAGTTGTAGCAGAGGGTGCAGAGCTGGTGGCCGGGGTAGTGGTAGCCAGGTGGAAAGCATGGCCAGCCGTAGCAAAATGCTTGTTGAAATTCTCGATTATTGTAGATTTATCGGTGGTGATAGTGTTTCCTAGCCTCAGTGCAGTGGGCAGCTGGGAGGAGGTGCTCTTATTCTCCATGGACTTTACAGTGTCCCAAAACTTTTTGGAGTTAGTGCTACAGGATGCAAATTTCTGTTTGAAAAATCTAGCTTTTGCTTTCCTAACTGCTTGTGTATATTGGTTCCTAACTTCCCTGAAAAGTTGCATATCGCGGGGGCTATTCGATGCTAATGCAGTACGCCACAGGATGTTTTTGTGCTGGTCAAGGGCAGTCAAGTCTGAGGAGAACCAGGGGCTATATCTGTTCTTAGTTCTGAAGTTTTTTGAATGGGGCATGCTTATTTAAGATTGAGAGGAAAGCACTTTTAAAGAACAACCAGGCATCCTCTACTGACGGAATGAGATTGATATCCAACCAGGATACCTGGGCCAGGTCAATTAGGAAGGCCTGCTCGCTAAAGTGTTTTAGGGAGCGTTTCACAGTGATGAGGATGAGGGGTGGTCGTTTGACCGCGGACCCATTACGGACGCAGGCAATAAGGCAGTGATCGCTGAGATCCTGGTTGAAGACAGCGGAGGTGTATTTAGA
Organism: Coregonus lavaretus; assembly: GCF_964263955.1. NCBI lineage: Eukaryota > Metazoa > Chordata > Actinopteri > Salmoniformes > Salmonidae > Coregonus > Coregonus lavaretus. The sequence continues at coordinate 8,451,144 of NC_139999.1, read as the reverse complement.
GGGTAAATTAGTCAGGATGATATCTATGAGGGTGCCCATGTTTACGGATTTAGGGTTGTACCTGGTAGGTTCCTTGATAATTTGTGTGAGATTGAGGGCATCTAGTTTGGATTGTAGGATGGCCGGGGTGTTAAGCATATCCCAGTTTAGGTCACCAAGCAGTACGAACTCTGAGGATAGATGGGGGGCAATCAATTCACATATGGTGTCCAGAGCACAGCTGGGGGCTGAGGGGGGTCTGTAGCAAGCGGCAACAGTGAGAGACTTATTTCTGGAAAGGTGGATTTTTAGAAGTAGGAGCTCAAACTGTTTGGGCACAGACCTGGATAGTATGATAGAGCTCTGCAGGCTATCTCTACAGTAGATTGCAACTCCACCCCCTTTGGCAGTTCTATCCAGACGGAAAATGTTGTAGTTGGGGATGGACATTTCTGAATTTTTGGTGGCCTTCCTAAGCCAGGATTCAGACACTGCTAGAACATCAGGGTTGGCGGAGTGTGCTAACGCAGTGAATAACTCAAACTTAGGAACGAGGCTTCTTATGTTAAGATGCAGAAAACTAAGGCTTTTACGGTTACAGAAGTCAACAAATGATAACTCCTGGGGAGTAGGAGTGATACTGGGGGCTGCAGGGCCTGGTTTAGCCTCTATATCACCAGAGGAACAGAGGAGGACTAGAATAAGGATACGGCTAAAGGCTTTATGAACTGGTCTTCTAGTGCGTTGGGTACAGAGAATAAAGGGGACAGATTTCCGGGCGTTGTAGAATAGATTCAGGGCATTATGTACAGACAAGGATATGGAAGGATATGAGTACAGTGGAGGTAAACCTAAGCGTTGGGTAACATTGAAAGAGATAGTATCACTGGAGGAACCGATTGAGCCGGTCTCGGCGTGTATGGGGGGTGGAACAAAGGAGCTATTTGAGGCAGTTTGAGAATTACTTGGGGTTCTATATTGAAATTGTATAATAAGAACTAACTGGAACAGCAATAGGCAAGGCATATTGACATGGGAGAGAGGCATAAAGCAATCTCTGGTCGCTAGGCTAGGCTAGCAGCAACAGCAGTAACAGCTGGGAGATCCAGCTGATGTTCTGTAAACAGTCTCCACGGTGATCTGACGGCAAGTGTGTGTGTGTGGTGTGTGTGTGTGTGTGCGTGTGTGGTGTGTGTGTTGTAAAAGATGACAGCTCCTGTGTACTTTATGGTGATTAGTATTCTCAATACAGTGACACACTCCATATCTTCAACGCTGCAGCATTCTGGATGCTCCTTCATTTCACAGACCATCTGACTGCTATAAAACGATTACATTAAGACTCCTACTGTACGTCTTTGCTTCTAACGAGGATATGAGGATAGTCTGAATGTTGTATGAAAACCTTTTGGCCGCAAACACACACCTCATTCTACTTCTCCACACTGCACTTTCCTCTACTCGTCTGTCTTTTCACCAGAACAGCCTGAACATTTCAGCAATGCAACCTTCTCACATTGCTTTGCTATTACATAGTTTGGGCAGAACCTCTACTGTTAGCACCACTGAAAAGCCTTTCAGAGGCTTGTCTGTAGCAGATAGTTGCTATCAGAACCGTGTATTGGGAAATCGAAACATTAGACTGGTGTTAGCGATAGCATGAGACTAGACCAGTGAGACATGCATGCTGAACGGCAGCCCTGAGTTAGCAATCTGGCAGTGGTGGAGGGAAAGTATACAGACATTACTGTCACACCCTGGCTCTGTGATAAGGATGTCTGGTGTTGTGACAACCAATGCCTCCCTACACCTTTCTGTTCCTCCCTGAGAGAGCAGTGAGGGGGAACAGTGGTGCTAAATGATCCTTAACAAGAAACAAGAAACAACAGCTTTATGGAGGAGACTACACCAGATATTTCTTCACTTCGCTCCTTCGCTCCTTCGTTCCTTCACCTCCCACAGCTCTAGAATGTTTGTGTTTAGTCTCATTCTGTGTCTAGAGGAATGTTCTGCATAACAACAGATAGACAGTCAAACTGGAAATCAGAGGGAGGGAGCAAGGGAGCGAAGGAGGGTGTGAGTTAGAAAGCGAGGAGAGGTCGGGAGGGAGGATGGAGGGAATAACTGAGGGTTAGGGATGGAGGGAGTGAGGAACGGAAGAAAGGAAGGATGGACACGGGTGGCAAACATGCACAAATACAAACTCTCTCTCACACACACGTACACACGCACACTTCACACAGGGGGATTAGTAGCTACTGGGCCATGTTGTATTGACATCTACTTGGGTCAGTTTGGCTGTGAGTTTCTTTCTATCACAGTTTTAATCCCCAACAAGATCATTAATTCCAAATGATTGAGGTAAGGTTTGGCGTAGGGTTACATCCCAAAAACTAAAAACGAGTGCCTAGCACTGGGATTGAACACGGGACACTCTGAGCTGGAGCTCGCGGGTTACAAATAATTTTGAGGATCACCTCTGCATGGGTCGCTGCGTTAGAGTAGAGATTAATGGGAAACCACTGGAGCATGGCTCAAAACAAGCAATTACAGAGCAAGAGGCAAAAATGAACACGGGACACTCAGAGCCGGCGCTCGAGACTTACGCCCATCCACCATCCCCATCCACAACGCCCTAGCAGGCCGCAAGCCTACTAGATGGTAATAGCGCTCACTGTTGCCCCTAGTGGCTGGTTTTGAAGGCATCTCCCGACGTCCTGGGGACCTGGAAGAATGTTGAATATCACCTTGGTTCTCGAGTGAACTGGATGTAATCCCACAGTGTTTGAACATGATAATTGGGACTCCAGCCTTCTGTTTGTCTCTGTGTGTGTGTGTGTGTGTGTGTGTGTGTGTGTGTGTGTGTGTGTGTGTGTGTGTGTGTGTGTGTGTGTGTGTGTGTGTGTGTGTGTGTGTGTGTCATCTCCAGAGAAGGTATTAGCCAGCAGAACAAACACAGAGTTGGAGGGATATTGCGGATCACCTCTGCATGGGTCGCTGCGTTAGTCTAGAGATTAATAGGAAGCCAGTGGAGCAGGGATCAAAACAAGCAATTACAGAGCAAGAGGCAAGACCAGAGTACAGAGTACCTTCTCAAAACCACTTTTATTAGCCATGCAACAAGTGTGAATCTTGTTACCATACCTGGCACTACCTCCTGTGCCATATGGGTCCGGGAATCTTGTTGGTAATTAAAGCTGACGTATGTCTTACTGTATAAAAAACAAAACTTTGATTGGTCCTCTGAGCCGAAAAGGAAGCACTTTGAAGTTTTGTTTGTCTTCATGGTCATTCATAAATGCCTTGCATTAAAATACTGTCTATCTTATTAGGCTTACACTCTTAGAAAAAAAAGGTGCTATCTAGAAACTACCTGGAACCAAGAAGGGTTATCGTATGGGGACAGCCGAAGAACCCTTTTGGAACCCTTTTTTCTAAGAGTGTATTACTCTTTCTCCAAATCATTAGTGAAGAGCTCATTAGTGAAGCTGGAGGTGTAAACAGGAGCATCTGGTTCTTCCAGAGTCACCAGCTGTGGTTCTCTTCACACATCTGGTTTATAGACCAACAAGCTCTCACAGTCTCGCGTCAGAGTTAGACGTTCATCCATGTTTCTCAAACGTCAAATTTCAAAGTGTTTAAGGTTAAGTTTAGGCATTAACTCATAATTTTTAAGGTTAGGGTTAAGTTTAGGTATTAACTCCGAATTCTTAAGTTTAGGCATTAAATCCGAATGGTCAAGGTAAGGGTTAAGGTTTGGGAAATGCTTAGAACTTGCAATATTTTGAACCAGAGACAGATGCTTAAATGATCCACCATCCCCAATGCCCTAGCAAAACCGAAACCTACTTGAAGGTAACGGCGCTCACTGTTGCCCTTAGTGGCCAGTTTTCACGTCATCTCCCAACGTCCTCAGACATGGATGGACATTGAATACTGACTTGTATCACGGGTGACCCAACTGGTATAGACCTCGCGCCCCCTGGTTTCTGGATAGAGAATAGAGAATAAAGTGGGTGGTATTATAAACCTACAGCAGGTGAGACACGAACAATAGAGTTATTTTGTTCTAGAATTCTGGACTGTAGAATTTGGTCCATTCCGGACATACTGACCCATCCTAGGTATAATGTAGGTCCATCCGAGGTCTCCATCCATCCACAGGGTTCAGACATTATTATCTCCAGACCTTTGGTAAATCACCTGGACTGGGCCAACGGTTATCAACAATACAGCAGAACTCATGATGTCCTTCACATCCTAATTGTCTCTGTCTATCTGAATTGAGGCAGCTAGTGTATGATGGATGGAGGTGATTTGATATGGCTTCATTTTTGTTTTGGTGAAAAAGAGCCCCTGTCTGAGACAGATCATGGCTTAAACTGAGATGTGAGCAGAGCAATCAGCGGTTTAAACTGAGATGTGAGCAGAGCAATCAGCAGTTTAAACTGAGATGTGATCAGAGCAATCAGCGGTTTAAACTGAGATTTGAGCAGAGCAATCAGCGGTTTAAACTGAGATTTGAGCAGAGCAATCAGTGGTTTAAAAGGCGATGTGAGCAGAGCAATCAGTGGTTTAAAAGGCGATGTGAGCAGAGCAATCAGTGGTTTAAAAGGCGATGTGAGCAGAGCAATCAGCGGTTTAAACTGAGATTTGAGCAGAGCAATCAGCAGTTTATCCTCCAAACATTCCATGACCATCACATTCACATGCTATATTACTTTATAACACAGTTGTATACACAGCTGTTTCTATTCTATTCTATCCCCTTCTCTTCTCTTCTCACTGTTTCTATTCTATTCTATCCCCTTCTCTTCTCTTCTCTTCTCTTCTCTTCTCTTCTCTTCTCTTCTCTTCTCTTCTCTTCTCTTCTCTTCTCTTCTCTTCTCTTCTCTTCTCTTCTCTTCTCTTCTCTTCTCTTCTCTTCTCTTCTCTTCTCTTCTCTTCTCTTCTCTTCTCTTCTCTTCTCTTCTCTTCTTCTCTTCTTTCTCTTCTCTTCTCTTCTCTTCTCTTCTCGCTGTTTCTATTCTATTCTTTCCCCTTCTCTTCTCTTCTCACTGTTTCTATTCTATTCTATCCCCTTCTCTTATCTTCTCACTGTTTCTATTCTATTCTATCCCCTTCTCTTCTCTTCTCTTCTCTTCTCTTCTCACTGTTTCTATTCTATTATTTCCCCTTCTCTTCTCTTCTCACTGTTTCTATTCTATTCTATCCCCTTCTCTTCTCTTCTCTTCTCTTCTCTTCTCTTCTCTTCTCTTCTCTTCTCTTCTCTTCTCACTTTCTATTCTATTCTTTCCCCTTCTCTTCTCTTCTCACTGTTTCTATTCTATTCTATCCCCTTCTCTTCTCTTCTCTTCTCTTCTCACTGTTTCTATTCTATTCTATCCCCTTCTCTTCTCTTCTCTTCTCACTGTTTCTATTATATTCTTTCCCCTTCTCTTCTCTTCTCTTCTCACTGTTTCTATTCTATTCTATCCCCTTCTCTTCTCTTCTCTTCTCACTGTTTCTATTCTATTCTTTCCCCTTCTCTTCTCTTCTCACTGTTTCTATTCTATTCTATCCCCTTCTCTTCTCTTCTCTTCTCACTGTTTCTATTCTATTCTTTCCCCCTCTCTTCTCTTCTCACTGTTTCTATTCTATTCTATCCCCTTCTCTTCTCTTCTCACTGTTTCTATTCTATTCTATCCCCTTCTCTTCTCACTGTTTTTATTCTATTCTATCCCCTTCTCTTCTCTTCTCTTCTCTTCTCTTCTCACTGTTTCTATTCTATTCTTTCCCCTTCTCTTCTCTTCTCACTGTTTCTATTCTATTCTTTCCCCTTCTCTTCTCTTCTCACTGTTTCTATTCTATTCTATCCCCTTCTCTTCTCTTCTCTTCTCTTCTCTTCTCTTCTCTTCTCTTCTCTTCTCTTCTCTTCTCGCTGTTTCTATCATATTCCTGCAGGATGTGTGTCGGTGCTCTGAGGCTTTCAGACTGAACTCTGGTCTACTATCTATTTATAAACCCAGACACAAAAACAATATCATAAACATATAGAGTGTTAAAAAGCATTTCACCTCTATCCATCTAGCCCAAATATCCATCTGTCCCTGGGAGTTAGTGGATCTGCAGCAGGAGAAATAATGTAATGTCCCTCTTCTCTTAATGGATCTATAGGGGCTGGTCCTGGATATGGCAGCTGTGTACGAGTGCTTCCCAAAAGGGGAACTCAATTCCCTATATAGTGTACTACTTTTGACCAGGGTCCAATGGGCCCATAATGCACGTTATACAGGATAAGTTGCCATTTGGAACTCAGCCTATATGAGCTGCTAAGGAACCTAAATGCCAAATCAATACATAACTCAATCCTAAGGTCACTGTGCTTTTATGTATTCACCTGGCATGGCACGCCTGTCTTCTGGCTTCTGGCTGCTAGCTGGGGACAAATGTGTTCTGCAGTGCTCCAGGCTCATGACCTTGGCCGAGTGAAGGGACAGGTACCTGGTTTAAATCTGTGACCACTCACTGCCTGGCCTAGTCTACATCATGCTCCGGTTTAACCACAGGCCAGAAGGTAACCTTAGTGTACCTTCAGCAGCCATAAGGTTGTATATGTAACCATACTGTATAAGCAGTAGTATCCATGCTGTGGACATCACACCATAAGATAGACACATTGTATAATAGAAGGATGATGTCACGACTTCCTCCGGAGCTGCCTCCTCTACTTGATCGGGCAGGCTTCGGCATTCGTCGTCACCGGCTTACTAACCACTGCCACTCCTCATCTCATCATTCCATTTGTTTTGTCTTGTCTATTACACACACCTGGTTCATATCACCTCATTAGTACATGTATAAGTGTTCCCTCTGCCCCCCTTGTCCTTGTGGGTGATTGTTGAATGTGAGGAGAGAGTAGCTCGGTTGAGCTACGTGTATTTTGTATTGCCAGGGTATATTTTCCCCGTGTGCCTGTTTTGTTCCAGTGCGCCTGGACTGTTTGACGCTATCCAGCGTAATTTTGTACTACGGAATAAACTCTGTATTCTGTGATTTACCCTCCTGCGCCTGACTCCTTCAAATCACCTCTCACATATGATTTCAGTATGACAGTGCTGTGGACACAATGACATCTGTTAAAATATCAACAGTGTCACGGATGGGCTATTGCAGCAGACAACCACACTGGGTTCCACTCCTATCAGCTAAAAACAAGAAGAAGTGGCTCCAGTGGGCACGCGATCACCAACACTGGACAAATGAGGAGTGGAAAAACATTGCCTGTTCCGACTAATCCTGGTTCCTGTTGCGTAATGCTGATGGCAGAGTCAGGATTTGGCGTATGCAACATGAGTCAATGGACCCATCCTGCCTGGTGTCAACGGTACAGGCTGGTGGCGGTGGTGTAACGGTGTGGGGAATGTTTTCCGGGCACCCGTTATGTCCCTTGATACCAATTTAGCAATGTTTCCATTCCCTGAAGAATTCAGGCTGTTCTGGAGGCAAAGGGTGGTCCGACCCGGTACTAGATGGGTGTACCTAATAAACTGGCCAATGAGTGTACAGTATATGATCATATTGGTAACCATGGTGTATAAGGTATCGGAACGTTTGTGTCTCTGCTGCTCTCACAACATATCACAATCACCTGTCAGCTCAGCTGCAATCCCATATCACAATCACCTGTCAGCTCAGCTGCAATCCCATATCACAATCACCTGTCAGCTCAGCTGCAATCCCATATCACAATCACCTGTCAGCTCAGCTGCAATCCCATATCACAATTACCTGTCAGCTCAGCTGCAATCACATATCACAATCACCTGTCAGCTCAGCTGCAATCCCATATCACAATCACCTGTCAGCTCAGCTGCAATCCCATATCACAATCACCTGTCAGCTCAGCTGCAATCCCATATCACAATTACCTGTCAGCTCAGCTGCAATCACATATCACAATCACCTTGAGGATATTGTTCCTGCTGCGATAGAGATGTAAAAAGCATAAAGTCCTCCCTGTCACAGAGCTGTTGGCATTAAAAATATGAATAACGTGAATTATTGACCCAATATTAATCAATTATTCTGGTTGAGAGGATTCAGAATATTCTGGTTGAAAATCTATCAGTCACGTTTTCCACATCTAGTTTGAGACCTCCAGGCTCTCTGCAGATATGCCCTTTTAGGTCCTGCTGTTTTCCTGGTGTCTCTCTCTCTATCCAGACACAGTCATTCCATTTCAAACACTCTCATTACATTTCCTAATAGCAATTTGTTTATGTCTGGGCAGAAGTACACCTTAAAATACCAAAGACTCTCAGGGGGCAACGTACCCATACTAAAATATCAATCTCGCGTTGTTAAGGACTCTGATACACTTTACAATCTTGTCACAGAATGTAATTTTTTCAGATGCAATTTCCTCATCTCAGTTTTGGAATATAGTGGTGGAATTGCCTCGATATGCGGCTCTCCCACTCAGATATAGAATTGTACCTCATAACTAGGATTGTTGTAATTTCTGTTAGGTGTACGCCCTATTGCCATTCATCATGAGTTTTCAACAGCCCTGAGGAAAGTTTAACTGCATGTGCCAGACAGCCTGGCTGAAATTCCAATATTCTGCCAGATATTTGTATTTTTTCACCCTAAAACGTGGCACGGCACAAGCCAGCCAGTAAGCAAGGAGCTTCTCCAAAAAAAGACATATTTACCAATTCTAATTCTCCAACACCACAATAACAACATACCAGTACTCCTGACATCCACACACAATATTCTGACATTCTCTCTAAGCCGTTTGGACACACTGCACTTGCTTTCAACAATGAATTCAACAATTAATATTTATGAGTTCAGAATGCCAGCACGGAATGCATCTCAGCCAGTTCTGAGTGATTGGCAGTCGCAAAGATTCAGAGCAAGAGGATGAGCCTACGATTCCCAGTAAAATCTGTGTGGAGCAGCTGTCCCCGAGTCGAGGTTTCAGAATAAACAAACACCCTGGTGCCCCGCTCCTCTCCTCTCCTCTCCTCTCCTCTCCTCTCCTCTCCTCTCCTCTCCTCTCCTCTCCTCTCCTCTCCTCTCCTCTCCTCTCCTCTCCTCTCCTCTCCTCTCCTCTCCTCTCCTCTCCTCTCCTCTCCTCTCCTCTCCTCTCCTTCCCTTGGTCTCTTCCTTCTCTCCTCCCCTCAGTCCATCGCTCCTCTCCTCCCATGATCCCTCCCCTCATCCCTCTCTCCCCTCATCCCTCTGTCCTATCTTTCATCTGAACCAGTTAGCTTCAGCAGCCAAACCATCGTGACACATCTTATTGTACACAATAAAGCAATAATGCACAAGAGGGAGTGCTATATTTTGAATATGTTCACAGGTTAATGGGTTTACAGGCCACCCGCTGATCCTAACTACCCGTTTTATCATTGTGATCATACACTGACCCAAAACACAATCAAACTGTGTATTTGGTATGCATTCTAAGTGGTATGCTGATTGACAGAAGCTGTAGATAGATCCTAACAGGCTGGAGTTTGACTCTCAGCTGGGTTTTTAACATGCACCACTGGGACGAACCAGCATCTTTAATTGCCAGTCATTATCCCTCCATATGTCCTGTATCCCATTCCCTTCTCTTCTCCCTCTTTTTCCTCCCTTCCCCCTTGCCTTACCTTTCTCGCTCCTTCTCTTCTCGTGCGTGTTCCATCTTCCCCCTATAGAATAGAATAAAACTTTATTGTCCATCCAGGATGGAAATTGTTCTTTGGCATCACATTACATTAAAATGATCACTTACATATACTTTCTCACATCATACACATTTAAAGCAGTCAGTCCATCATAATGCATACACTGCAAACATAGAGGACATTGATGCATTCACTCCCAACCGACCGCTGTCCCAACTGCACTGGATAGGTAAGTACATTTACATTTACATTTTAGTCATTTAGCAGACGCTCTTATCCAGAGCGACTTACAGTTAGTGTGTGCATACATTTTCATACTTTACATAGCATTTAGTAGTCCAACAACACAAGGAACGAATGAATGTTTGAACACGTTCTTCTTGGCCATGGCCATGGGCATTTTGAAGCGCCGGCCAGAGGGAAACCTCTTGAACTGAGGGTGTAGAGGGTGGGAGGGGGTCGCCAACGACAGCCAGTGCCTTCCTTTTGGTTGCCTTGTGGAACAGACTGCTCAACTGTGCCTGTGGTCGACCAATTACTTTGCTGGCTGTGTTTACTATTCTGCTCAGTTTGCTTTTGCTCCTCAGGCTCAGATTACCATACCAGACTGTTCCCCAGATTACCATACCAGACTGTTCGCCAGATTACCACACCAGACTGTTCCCCAGATTACCACACCAGACTGTTCCCCAGATTACCATACCAGACTGTTCCCCAGATTACCACACCAGACTGTTCCCCAGATTACCATACCAGACTGTTCCCCAGATTACCATACCAGACTGTTCCCCAGATTACCATACCAGACTGTTCCCCAGATTACCATACCAGACTGTTCCCCAGATTACCATACCAGACTGTTCCCCAGATTACCATACCAGCCTGTTCCCTAGATTACCATACCAGACTGTTCCCCAGAATACCATACCAGACTGTTCCCCAGATTACCATACCAGACTGTTCCCCAGATTACCATACCAGCCTGTTCCCCAGATTACCATAGCAGACTGTCATATTGAACATAAGGATGCTCTCCTCAGGCTCAGATTACCATACCAGACTGTCATATTGAACATGAGGATGCTCTCCTCAGGCTCAGATTACCATACCAGACTGTCATATTGAACATGTGGATGCTCTCCTCAGGCTCAGATTACCATACCAGACTGTCATATTGAACATGAGGATGCTCTCCTCAGGCTCAGATTACCATACCAGACTGTCATATTGAACATGAGGATGCTCACCTCACGCTCAGATTACCATACCATACTGTCATATTGAACATGAGGATGCTCTCCTCAGGCTCAGATTACCATACCAGACTGTCATATTGAACATGAGGATGCTCTCCTCACGCTCAGATTACCATACCAGACTGTCATATTGAACATGAAAGGAGTGTTCTTAATGTTTGGTTAATTTGAGCTACCTGGACTCATTCCTCACTCCTCCACTATCATCTCTACTATATCTTGACATACAGTTGAAGTCGGAAGTTTACATACACTTAGGTTGGAGTCATTAAAACTCGTTTTTCAACCACTCCACAAATTTATTTTTTAACAAACTATAGTTTTGGCAAGTCGGTTAAGACATCTACTTTGTGCATGACACAAGTCATTTTTACAACACTTGTTTACAGACAGATTATTTCACTTATAATTCACTGTATCACAATTCCAGTGGGTCAGACGTTTACATACACTAAGTTGATTGTGCCTTTAAACAGTTTGGAAAATTCCAGAAAATGATGTCATGGCTTTAGAAGCTTCTGATAGGCTAATTGACATCATTTGAGTCAATTGGAGGTGTACCTGTGGATGTATTTCAAGGCCTACCTTCAAACTCCGAGCCGCTTTGCTTGATATCATGGGAAAATCAAAAGAAATCAGCCAAAAATTGTAGACCTAGGAGCAATTTCAAAATGCCTGAAGGTACCACGTTCATCTGTACAAACAATAGTACGCAAGTATAAACACCATGGGACCACGCAGCCGTCATACCGCTCAGGAAGGAGACGCGTTCTGTCCTAGAGATGAACGTACTTTGGTGCGAAAAGTGCAAATCAATCCCAGAACAACAGCAAAGGACCTTGTGAAGATGCTAGAGGAAACAGGTCCAAAAGTATCTATATCCACAATAAAACGAGTCCTATATCGACATAACCTGAAAGGCCACTCAGCAAGGAAGAACCGCCATAAAAAAAACAGACTACGGTTTGCAACTGTACATGGGGACAAAGATCGTACTTTTTGGAGAAATGTCCTCTGGTCTGATGAAACAAAAATAGAACTGTTTGGCCATAATGACCATCGTTATGTTTGGAGGAAAAAGGGGAAGGCTTGCAAGCCGAAGAACACCATCCCAACCGTGAAGCACGGGGGTGGCAGCATCATGCTGTGGGGGTGCTTTTCTGCAGGAGGGACTGGTGCACTTGTCACTAGAACCGATGTGGATGTGGTGGAGGAGTCAGGCGCAGGACACAGAGGTTAAGTCCAACAGACTTTAATAGTCTAATGTTTACGAGAAAAACCCCGACCTCAAAATACACCAAGAGGCGAGGGAAAATTACGCACACGCGTAAACACTAAACACAAAACAAACAGGGTGCAAACACGTAGCTCCGACACAGTGGCAGTCATAACAACACACAATCATTCTAGTGCAAAACAAGGAACTTATAAGACACGTAATCAGGGCAGGCGGAGGGGCAGGTTTCGAGTCGAGAGCCAGACTCGATCTCCCGGTGCGTACACCGGTCCCTCACTGCGGTGGCGATCGGCGCTCACCTTTTGTTGACGGATGGCACGCTGCAGATGGACATGGGCAGCGTCCCACGTCTCCTCCGAGCGCCGAATCCACTCGTCCACCGCAGGGGCCTCGATCTGGCTCTCGTGCCATGGTGCCAGGACCGGCTGATAACCTAAAACACACTGGAAAGGTGTTAAATTGGTGGAGGAGTGGCGGAGAGAGTTCTGGGCCATCTCTGCCCAGGGGATGAACCTAGACCACTCCTCCGGCCGGTCCCGGCAATAGGACCTCAAAAACCTACCCACATCCTGGTTGACACGTTCCACCTGCCCATTGCTCTCTGGGTGGTACCCCGAGGTAAGGCTTACCGAGACCCCCAACCGTTCCATGAACGCCCCCCAAACTCTGGAGGTGAACTGGGGACCTCGGTCAGACACTATATCCTCGGGGACCCCATAGTGCCGGAACACATGGGTAAATAGGGCCTCAGCGGTTTGTAGGGCAGTAGGGAGACCCGGCATGGGAAGGAGACGACAGGCCTTGGAAAACCGATCCACAACGACCAAAATGGTGGTATTCCCCTGGGAGGGGGGTAGGTCGGTTACGAAATCCACCGATAGGTGGGACCATGGTCGTTGTGGAACGGGCAGGGGATGTAGCTTACCCCTGGGCAAATGTCTAGGCGCCTTACACTGGGCACACACCGAGCAGGAGGAGACATAAACCCTCACATCCCTAGCTAACGTTGGCCACCAGTATTTCATGCTAAGACAGTGCACGGTCCGGCCAATACCTGGATGTCCAGAGGAGGGTGATGTATGAGCCCAATAAATAAGTCGATCACGAATCTCGAGCGGAACGTACGTCCGCCCCACAGGACACTCGGGGGGAGTAGGGTCGGTACGCAGTGCCCGCTCGATTTCCGCATCGACCTCCCATACCACCGGTGCCACCAAACAAGACTCCGGCAATATGGAAGTAGGCTCGTTGGACCTCTCCTCTGTGTCATACCGCCGGGACAGGGCGTCTGCCTTACCATTCTGGGACCCAGGGATGTATGTGATCTTAAAAACAAACCGGGTTAGGAACATGTTCCACCTAGCCTGACGAGGGTTCAATCTCCTAGCTGCCCGGATGTACTCCAGGTTACGGTGATCAGTCAGAATGAGAAAAGGGTGTTGAGCCCCCTCAAGCCAATGCCTCCACACCTTTAGGGCCTGGACTACGGCTAACAGCTCCCTGTCCCCAACATCATAGTTGCGCTCCGCCGAGCTGAGCTTCTTGGAGTAGAACGCACAGGGGCGGAGTTTAGGTGGCGTGCCGGACCGTTGTGACGGAACTGCCCCAATACCGGTCTCGGACGCGTCTACCTCTACTTGGAATGGTAAAGAGGGATCCGGATGCGCCAGCACAGGAGCCGAGGTGAACAGGTTCTTTAGTTTGACAAATGCCCTGTCCGCCTCAGCCGACCACTGCAAACGAACCGGACCCCCCTTTAGCAGGGACGTAATGGGAGCTGCAACCTGTCCAAAACCCCGAATAAACCTCCGGTAGTAATTAGCAAAACCCAAGAACTGCTGCACCTCTTTTACAGTGGTTGGAGTTTGCCAATTACGCACGGCCGATACCTGGTCTACCTCTATCTCCACACCAGACGCGGACAACCGATAACCCAAAAAGGAGACGGACTACTGGAAGAACAGGCATTTCTCTGCCTTGACATACAAGTCATGCTCCAACAGTCTTCTCAACACTCGGCGCACCTGGGCTACATGCTCGGCTCGTGTAGAAGAATACACTAGGATGTCGTCGATGTAAACTACTACACCCTGCCCATGCATGTCCCGGAAAATCTCGTCAACAAAGGATTGGAAGACTGAAGGAGCATTCATTAACCCGTATGGCATGACGAGATACTCGTAATGACCCGAGGTGGTGCTAAATGCTGTTTTCCATTCATCCCCCTCCCTAATGCGCACCAGATTGTACGCGCTCCTGAGATCCAACTTTGTGAAGAACCGCGCTCCGCGTAATGATTCCGTCATCGTCGCAATCAGTGGAAGTGGGTAACTGTATTTAACTGTGATCTGATTGAGACTACGGTAATCAATACACGGGCGCAATCCCCCGTCCTTCTTCTTCACAAAGAAGAAACTCGAGGAAACCGGGGAAGTGGAGGACCGTATGTATCCCTGTGCCAAGGACTCGGCTATGTAAGTCTCCATAGCCGCTGTTTCCTCTTGAGACAGGGGATACACACGACTCAGTGGAAGAGCCGCTCCTGTCTGGAGATTTATCGCACAGTCCCCTTGTCTATGAGGAGGTAGCCGTGTTGCCCTCGATTTGCTAAACACGAGTGCTAAATCCTCATACTCAGGGGGAATGCGCAGTGCGGGCACTTGGTTCGGACTCTCTACCGAGGTCGCCCCTACGGAAACACCTAGACATCTCCCTACACACTGGGCAGACCACTCCATAAGAGCCCTCTGTTGCCACGCTATGGTAGGATCATGGGTGCTTAACCAGGGAAGGCCCAACACCACGGGGTACGCAGGAGAGTCAATCAGATAAAACTGAATGATCTCCTCATGACCCCCCTGCGTCGTCATCGTCAGTGGTCCCTGATCAGGCCCGACCCCAACGGCCGGCTGTCTAATGCGTGGACAGGAAATGGAGCTTCTACCGGCCGAAGGGGAATTCCTAACCTACAACAAAATGCCCGATCAATAAAGTTCCCAGCTGCGCCTGAATCTACTAGCGCCTTATGCTGGGAATGAGGTGCCACCTGTGGAAATCTCACAGGAATACTCATGTGACCAACAGAAAGCTCTGGGTAAGTGGGGTGCCTACTCACCTGAAATGACTCCCCAGTGCGGGGCCTGTTGTCACCTCTCCCAGGAGACCCTCCCCAGCACCTGGCCGCGGTGTGTCCTCCACGACCACAGGTGGTGCAGGGGATGGCCCCCCTCGGGTTCCCTCTCCTCCTCTCTCTAGCGCCAGCACCCCCGAGCTCCATGGGAATCGGCTCGGAGGTGCTGGAGGGTGGAATGGACGACCCCCACTCGGGACGTCCGCGGGTAGCCAGCAGGGTGTCTAGACGGATGGAAATGTCCACCAACTGGTCGAAGGATAGGTTGGTGTCCCTGCAGGCCAGCTCACGACGAACGTCCTCTCGTAGGCTACACCGGTAGTGGTCGATGAGGGCCCTCTCATTCCACCCCGCATCCGCCGCTAGTGTCCGGAACTCCAGTGCGAACTCCTGTGCGCTCCTCTTCCCCTGTCGGAGGTGGAATAGACGCTCTCCCGCCGCCTTCCCCTCAGGTGGATGATCGAAGACAGCCCTGAAGCGGCGGGAGAACTCCGCGTAGGTGATGGTTGCGGCGTCTATTCCCCTCCATTCGGCGTTGGCCCACTCCAACGCCTTGCCGGATAGACAGGAGATGAGGGCGGAGACGCTCTCGTATCCCGAGGGCGCCGGGTGTATGGTGGCAAGGTAAAGTTCCACCTGCAGGAGGAATCCCTGACACCCGGCTGCAGAACCGTCATATGCCCTCGGGAGCGAGAGCCGAATGCCACTGGGTTCCGGTGCTGAGAGAGGAGGACTGGCCGTTGGTGATGGGATGTTGTAAGAGTGCGTGGGCACCTCTCGATTCACCAATCGGCGCAGAGTGTTGGACACCTCGTCCATGGCGGCCCCGAGTTGCCGGATCATGGTGTCCTGGTAGTTGATCCGGTCTTCCAGAGTTTCGGGTGCCGCCGCTGTTCCTGCTGACTCCATGGTGGTGTGTTGTTCTGTCACTAGAACCGATGTGGATGTGGTGGAGGAGTCAGGCGCAGGACACAGAGGTTAAGTCCAACAGACTTTAGTAGTCTAATGTTTACGAGAAAAACCCCGACCTCAAAATACACCAAGAGGCGAGGGAAAATTACGCACACGCGTAAACACTAAACACAAAATAAACAGGGTGCAAACACGTAGCTCCGACACAGTGGCAGTCATAACAACACACAATCATTCTAGTGCAAAACAAGGAACTTATAAGACACGTAATCAACACACAAATGGACACAGGTGTAACAGACAGACAAAAGCAATCAAATGACGAAACATAGAGCGGTGGCAGCTAGTACTCCGGGGACGGCGAACGCCGAAGCCTGCCCGAACCAGGAGGAGGAGCAGTCTCGGCCGAAACCGTGACAGCACTTCACAAAATAGATGGCATCATGAGGAAGGAAAATTATGTGGATATATTGAAGCAACATCTCAAGACATCAGTCAGGAAGTTAAAGCTTGGTTGCAAATGGGTCTTCCAAATGGACAATGACCCCAAGCATACTTCCAAAGTTGTGGCAAAATGGCTTAAGGACAACAAAGTCAATGTATTGGAGTGGCCATCACAAAGCCCTGACCTCAATCCTGTAGAAAATGTGTGGGCAGAACTGAAAAAGCGTTGTGCGAGCAAGGAGGCCTACAAACCTGACTCAGTTACACCAGCTCTGTCAGGAGGAATGGGCCAAAATTCACCCAACTTATTGTGGGAAGCTTGTGGAAGGCTACCCGAAACGTTTGACCCAAGTTAAACAATTTAAAGGCAATGCTACCAAATACTAATTGAGTATATGTAAACTTCTGACCCACTGGGAATGTGATGAAAAAATTAAAGCTGAAATAAATAATTCTCTCCACTATTATTCTGACATTTCACATTCTTAAAATAAAGTGGGTGATCTTAACTGACCTAACACAGCGAATTCTTACTAGGATTAAATGTCAGGAATTGTGAAAAACTGAGTTTAAATGTATTTGGCTAAGGTGTATGTAAACTTCCGACTTCAACTGTATGTCATTATGTTGATGTCTTTCCTATGAAGGGTTAAACTTTTTCATTTTCGTTAGGTGAAATGGTCAATCTTTTGTACACTCAGTGTATCTTCCTCTGTCGTCAGAGCTAATCTTCACTCTGTCTGATGTTATCAGAGTTTCACTACTCTGCTTCGGTGTGTTCTACTAGAAGTCTGCTCTGTATCAGAACAGCTAAAACAAGCACAAGTGACATCACTGCACAAACACGGGCAAGAAGGCAGGAACCTGGCCAGATATGATGTTATTTGGATTAGGGGATATTCTCTGGAAACATAATCACATGATCAAAGGTTTTTAGAATCACAGCCACAGTGTTTACATGGTTTTGTGTACTGGATGCATTTAGAGTGTATCTGTTTTGAATGGGTCTCAAAGCATTTTACATTGCATGGGAGTTACTCAGCCACAGGGTCAATCAAACTATGCTGAGCTCAGTTGAACATAGTGTGGGCTGGTTTTCCGGACACAGATTATGCCTATTTCAATGGAGATTTATTGAGCATGCTTTTTAGTCCAGGATTAAAGAATGTGTCCAGGAAACCTGGCCTGTTTGTTTAACTGTGACTCAATTGTGATGCGTGATTTGAAGGACTCAGGCGCAGGAGGGTAAATCACAGTATACAGAGTTTATTCCGTAATCCAGCGTGACCAGTCCAGTGCGCAAAACAGGCGCACTGGAAAAAACATGCACACGGGTAAAATACCCCGGCAATACAAAATACTGAGCTCAACTGAGCTACTAATCCTCACAATGAACAATCACCCACAAGGACAAGGGTGGCAGAGGGAACACTTAAACACGTACTAATGAGGGGAATATGAACCAGGTGTGTGTAATTGACAAGACAAGACAAATGGAATGATGAGATATGGAGCGGCAGTGGCTAGAAGGCCGGTGACGACGAACGCCGAAGCCTGCCCGAACAAGGAGGGGAGGCAGCTTCGGAGGAAGTCGTGACATCGATGATCCGTTAATAACATCTAGCTAGTGGCCTCCTGATTTAAAAAAAAAAACTTTTTTAACAAAAAGGAGATGGAAGAGGAACTTTCTCTACACATGGATGTAGGGGTCCAGGTCTGGTTTGTGTATGTGGCTTCGCTGAGGAGGGGAAAAGGTTTTGGTATCAGAATGTTTTGCAGCTGTGACCAACCCAGAGTTTATGGGGTTTTCTTTTGTACTACAAGTAAACAAGACCTAGCTAGTATCCAGTCTATTGCTGCAAGCTTAAAATATCCAGCCACACCACAACCAGTGTGTCTGGACACTTCATTTGGGGACATACTGCTATAGAATGGACTTAAACTTCTGAGAGATGGCAGACTGTTTTCACTATTTTTTCCTTGTGATTTATGCTATTTGCCTCATGACTCTCTATTGGTTACACGGTCTATTGGCCTCCCATCCTATTCTAACCACCTCGTCCCGGCTTTGTATTCATGTTACCTGATGAAATTGCTGTACAATATAATCTTGTTGCCATCTGATGCACATTCAAATGTCATAGAAAATCAACACTGCAGAGCTGTCCCTGTCCTCTGCCGTGTCCTGATTGTCCTCCTGATGATGATATCTGGAAATGTGCATGTACACCCTGGCCCATCTACTGTTGCTGGCCCCAATTCTGACTTGTGCTCTGATATCTGCTTCACTGATTTCTGCTCTCGTAAAAGCCTGGGCTTTCTACACGTTAACACAAGAAGCTTATTACCTAAAATGGATCAATTGAAAGTGTTGGTTCACAGCTCCAATCCAGATGTGTTGGTCATTACAGAGACGTGGTTAAGAAATAGTGTTTTGAACACTGATGTTAACCTTTCTGGTTATAACCTTTTTCGGCAAGACAGATCTTCCAAAGGTGGTGTAGCAATCTTTACCAAGGAACACGTTCAGTGCTCGGTTGTCTCCACCAAGTCTGTCCCCAAACAATTTGATTTGCTGGTTTTAAGCATTAAACTTTCAAATAGCTCTTTGTTGACTGTTGCTGGGTGTTATTGTCCACCATCAGCACCGGCCTGTACTCTACGCTCTCTCCTGGCTCCTTACACTAAGTCTGAATTTGTCCTGCTAGGTGACCTAAACTGGGACATGCTTAAACCACCTGACCAATTCCTAAAGCAATGGGACTCCCTAACTCTTTCTCAGATTATTACCAATCCCACAAGGTATGACTCCAAACACCAAGAAAAGGCTACTCTCCTTGATGTTATCCTCACAAATAATCCTGATAGGTATCAGTCTGGTGTTTTCTGTAATGACCTTAGTGATCACTGTTTTACAGGCTGTGTTCGTAATGGCTACTCAGTGAAACGACCTGTCCTGATATGTCATAGACGCTTGCTAAAAAACATTCATGAGCAAGCCTTCCTTCATGTCCTGGCCTCTATAAATTGGTATAGAATCAGCTTGATCCCCTCTGTCGAAGACCCTTGGACCATCTTTTTGATATTTTCAGTGGTATTGTTAACAAACACGCCCTCATAAAGAAAATGAGAATTAAAAACAGGTTCAGCCCCTGGTTCGACTGTGATCTGGAAGAGTTACTCCACCTCAAGAATTCCATTTGGCGAAAGGCTCGGCACACGCTTACTCAGGCTGACTGGCTCTCGTTCAGGCAAATGAGAAATAAGTGCACTCAGGCTATCCGGAAGGCTAAAGCTAGTTACTTTAAGGACTTAAGGTGCAGTTCTCTCTCTGTGGGTCTAACCCCAATAAGTTCTGGAAAACGGTTAAAGACCTGGAGAATAAACCCTCCTCCTCACAGCTGCCCATGTCCCTTAATGTTGATGATGTGGTTATTACTGACAAAGAGCACATGGCTGAGCTCTTTAATCACCACTTCATTAACTCAGGATTCCTATTTGACTCAGCCATGCCTCCTTGCCCGTCCAACATTTCCTAATCTCCCACCCCTTCTAATGCAACTAGCCCCGATGCTCCTCCCTCTTTTTCCCCTGCCCCGCTACAAAGTTTCTCCCTGCAGGCGGTCACTGAGTCCGAGGTGGTAAAGAAGCTCCTTAAACTTGACACCGAAAAACCATCTGGGTCAGATGATTTAGACCCTTTCTTCTTTAAGATTGCAGCCCCTATTATCGCCAAGCCTGTCTCTGACCTTTTTAACCCATCTCTCCTCTCTGGGGAGGTTCCCATTGCTTGGAAGTCAGCCACGGTGTGTCCTTTATTTAAAGGGAGGAGATCAAGCTGATCCTAACTGTTATAGGCCAATTTCTATTTTGCCCTGTTTATCAAAAGTGTTGGAAACACTTGTCAATATTCAGCTGACTGGCTTTTTGGATGTCTATAGTATTCTCTCTGGTATGCAATCTGGTTTCCACTCAGGTTATAGATGTGTCACTGCAACCTTAAAAGTCCTAAATGATGTCACCATTGCCCTTGATTCTAAGCGATGATGTGCTGCTATTTTTATTGACTTGGCCAAAGCTTTTGATATGGTAGACCATTCCATCCTTGTCGGCCGGCTAAGGAGTATTGGTGTCTCTGAGGGGTCTTTGGCCTGGTTTGCTAACTACCTCTCTCAAAGAGTGCAGTGTATAAAGTCAGAACATCTACTATCTCAGCCACTGCCTGTCACCAAGGGAGTACCCCAAGGCTCGATCCTAGGCCCCATGCTCTTCTCAATTTACATCAACAATAAAGCTCAGGCAGTAGGAAGCTCTCTCATCCATTTATATGCAGATGGTACAGTCTTATACTCAGCTGGCCCCTCCCCGGATTTTGTGTTAAACGCTCTACAACAAAGCTTTCTTAGTGTCCAACAAGCTTTCTCTGCCCTTAACCTTGTTCTGAACACCTCCAAAACAAAGGTAATGTGGTTTGGTAAGAAGAATGCCCCTCTCCACACCAGTGTGATTACTATCTCTGAGGGTTTAGAGCTTGAGGTACTCACCTCATACAAGTACTTGGGAGTATGGCTAGACAGTACACTGTCCTTCTCTCAGCACATATCAAAGCTGCAGGCTAAGGTTAAATCTAGACTTGGTTTCCTCTATCGTAATCGCTCCTCTTTCACCCCAGCTGCCAAACTAACCATGATTCAGCTGACCATCCTACCCATGCTAGATTACGGAGATGTAATTTATAGATCGGCAGGTAAGGGTGCTCTCGAGCGGCTAGATGTTCTTTACCATTCGGCCATCAGAGTTGCCACTAATGCTCCTTACAGGACACATCACTGCACTCTATACTCCTCCGTAAACTGGTAATCTCTGTATATCTGTCGCAAGACCCACTGGTTGATGCTTATTTACAAAACCCTCTTAGGCCTCACTCCCCCCATCTGAGATACCTACTGCAGCCCTCATCCTCCACATACAACACACGTTCTGCCAGTCACATTCTGTTAAAGGTCCCCAAAGCACACACATCCCTGGGTCACTCCTCTTTCCAGTTCGCTGCAGCTAGCGACTTGAACGAGCTGCAATGAACACGCAAACTGGACAGTTTTATCTCCATCTCTTCATTCAAAGACTCAATCATGGACACTCTTACTGACAGTTGTGGCTGCTTCGCATGATGTATTGTTGTCTCTACCTTCTTGCCCTTTGTGCTGTTGTCTGTGCCCAATAATGTTTGTACCATGTCTTGTGCTGCTGCCATGTTGTGCTGCTGCCATGTTGTGTTGCTACCATGTTGTTGTCATGTTGGGTTGCTACCATGTTGTTTTCATGTTGAGTTGCTACCATGCTGTTTTCATGTTGGATTGCTACCTTGCTGTGTTGTCGTCTGTTGCTGCCATGCTATGTTGCTGTCTTAGGTCTCTCTTTATGTAGTGTTGTGTTATCTCTCTTGTTGTGATGTGTGTTTGGTCCTATATTTATATATATAATTTTTTTAAATCCCAGCCCCCGTCCCCGCAGGAGGCCTTTTGCCTTTTGGTAGGCCATCATTGTAAATAAGAATTTATTCTTAACTGACTTGCCTAGTTAAATAAATGTTACATAAAAAAAATAAAGCATTCTATATGTAACCCCGTAAAGTCTTAGCCTGAATGGGGAGGGGGGTTTCCTAAGCTAACATATGGAATTGTTTTAAGGTGGTCATACCAAAGATCATTTAGATATTTGATTTTGAATTTTAAGATATATAAAATATATAAAAATAGATGAACCATTGAATTTAGCCTTATTGAAATTCATTGAATATCAGATTAATACATAGAAAAACAGATACTAAACACATTTATCAAAAGGAAGTTTGTTTTGTAGTGTCCGATATCTGAGAGATATAAGAAAGATCAGAAAATCATTTACATTTTTAGGCACTACTTCCATATACACTGAGTATACAAAACATTAAGAACACCTGCTCTTTCCACGACATAGACTGACCAGGTGAATCCATGTGAAAGCTATGATCCCTTCTTGATGGCGCTTGTTAAATCCACTTCAATCAGTGTAGATGAAGGGGAGGAGACAGGTTAAACAAGGATTTTTAAGCCTTGAGAAATTGAGACATGGATTGTGTATGTGTGCCATTGAGGGTGAATGGGCAAGACAAAATATTTAAGTGACTTTGAACGGTGTATGGTAGTAGGTGTGAGGCGCACCGGTTTGTGTCAAGAACTGCAATGCTGCGGGGGTTTTCATGCTCAGCAGTTTCCCGTGTGTATCAAGAATGGTCCACCACCCAAAGGACATCCAGCCAACATGACACAACTGTGGGAAGCATTGGAGTCAGCATGGGCCACTATCCCTGTGGAATGCTTTCAACACCTTGTAGAGTCCATGCTCCAACGAATTGAGGCTGTTCTGAGGTCAAAGGTCATGACAAATGCCTGAACATTTCGGCTATATTTATCCTTGATTTAGCCTACTAAAGCCTACAGATTTGATACACATGAAGGCCTATATTTATTATGGATTTGACAAACAATAGCCTGACTAGGATCCTTTGATTTCTACCCGTACCATAGGCCTGTGTGTTTCCAACAGTGGAGGCTCCTCAGAGGAGGAAGGGGAGGACCATCCTCCTCAGATAATTGCATTTTAAAAAATTGTATAAAACATACAAAAAGTTATAATTTTTTGATCAAACTATACTAAATATATTCACGTCACCAAATAATTGAGTAAAACACACTGTTTTGCAAAGAAGGTCTACAGTAGTCTCAACAGCACTCTGTAGGGTAGCACAATGGTGTAGCCGGATGACAGCTAGTTTCTGTCCTCCTCTGGGTACATTGACTTCAATACAAAACCTAGGAGGCTCATGGTTCTCACCCCGTTCCATAGACTTACACAGTAATTATGACAACTTCCGGAGGACATCCTCCAACCAATCAGAGCTCTTGCAGCATGAACTGACATGTTGTCCACCCAATCAAAGAATCAGAGAATGAATCTAGTACTGAAAGCATAAGCTACAGCTAGCTAGCAGTGCAGTGCATAAAAAGTGGTCAGTAGTTGACTCAAGGAGAGAGAAAGACAATAGTTTAAACGTTTTTAACAAATTAATTTCTTCAAAATGAAGGAGAAGCAAGAGAGAGAGAGAGAGAGAGATTTCCTTGTATTTTTTTCCCTTTCACTTAGCTAGCTAGTTTAGCCTACTCAAACACCCGGCACAAACAGAGAGGGATGCTATGTTGGCTAGCTTGCTATGGCTATCCAACACTGGAACTTTTCCAAGTCAAGGTAAGCTTTTGGTTTTATTAATTTAATAACACTGGGCCTGCCGGTGTAACTGCTAAACTGCTTGCTGACTGTAGACTGTAAAAATCAAATCAAAATGTATATGTACACCTACTCATTCAAGGGTTTTTCATTATTTTTACAATTTTCTACATTGTAGAATAATAGTGAAGACAACAAAATGCTGAAATAACACATATGGAATCATGTAGTAACCCAAAAATATATTTTATATTTGAGATTCTTCAAATAGCCACCCTTTGCCTTGATGACAGCTTTGCACACGCTTGGCATTCTCTCAACCAGCTTAACCTGGAATGCTTTTCCAACAGTCTTGAAGGAGTTCCTACATATGCTGAGCACCAGGCTTGGAGGGAAGCAAAAGTCATTCTGCTACCTAAAAATAGCAAAGCCCCAATTAGCCTGTTACCAACCCTTAGTAAACTATTGGAAAATATGGTGTTTGACCAGATACAATGCTATTTTACGGTAAACAAATTGACAACAAACTTTCAGCATGCTTATAGAGAAGGACATTCAACAAGCACAGCACTTACACAAATGACTGATGATTGGCTGAGAGAAATTTATGATAAAAAGATTGTGGGGGCTGTTTTGTTAGACTTCAGTGCGGCATTGACATTATCGATCATAGTCTGCTGCTGGAAAAACTTATGTGTTATTGCTTTACTGTGGCACACCTGCTATACTGTGGATACAGAGTTACCTGTCTAGCAGAACACAGAGGGTGTTCTTTAATGGAAGCCTCTCCAACATAATCCAGGTAGAATCAGGAATTCTCCAGGGCAGCTGTCTAGGCCCATTACTTTATTCAATCTTTACTAATGACATGCCACTGGCTTTGAGTAAAGCCAGAGTGTCTATGTATGTGGATGACTCAAAACTATACATGTCAGCTACTACAGCGACTGGAATGGCTGCAACACTTAACAAATAGTTGCAGTTAGTTTCAGAGTGGGTGGCAAGGAATAAGTTAGTCCTAAATATTTCTGAAACTAAAAGCATTGTATTTGGGACAAATCATTCACTAAACCCTAAACCTCAACTAAATCTGGTAATAAATAATGTGGAAATTGAGCAAGTTGAGGTGACTAAACTGCTTGGATTAACCCTTGATTGTAAACTGTCATGGTCAAAACATATTGATACAACAGTAGCTAAGATGGGTAGAAGTATGTCCATAATAAAGCGCTGCTCTACCTTCTTAACAGCACTATCAACAAGGCAGGTTCTACAGGCCCTAGTTTTGTCACAACTGGACTACTGTTCAGTCGTGTGGTCAGGTGCCACAAAAAAGGACTTGGCAAAATTGCAATTGGCTCAGAACAGGGCAGCACGGCTGGCCCTTGGATGTACAAAGAGAGCTAATATTAATAATATGCATGTCGATCTCGCCTGGCTCAAAGTGGAGGAGAGATTGACTTCATCACTACTTGTGTTTATGAGAGGTGTTGACATGTTGGGTGCACCGAGCTGTCTGTTTGAGCTACTTGCGCACAGCTCGGTCACCCATGCATACCCCACAAGACATGCCACCAGAGGTCTCTTCACAGTCCCCAAGTCCAGAACAGACTATGGGAGGCGCACAGTACTACATAGAGCCAGTTGATGTTGAGATGTGTCTGTTACTTGAACTCTGTGAAGCATTTATTTGGGCTGCAATCTGAGGTGCAGTTAACTCTAATTAACTTATCCTCTGCAGCAGAGGTAACTCTGGGTCTTCCTTTCCTTTGGCAGTCCTCATGAGAGCCAGTTTCATCATAGCGCTTGATGGTTTTTGCGACTGCACTTGAAGAAACTTTCAAAGTTCTTGAAATGTTCCGTATTGACTGACCTTCATGGTTTAAAGTAATGATGGACAGTCGTTTCTCTTTGATTATTTGAGCTGTTCTTGCCATAATATGGACTTTGTCTTTTACCAAATAGGGCTATCTTCTGTATACCACCCCTACCTTGTCACAACACAACTGAGTAGCACAAACGCATTTAGAAGGAAAGAAATTCCATCAATTAACGTTCAACAAGGCACACCTGTTCATTGAAATGCATTCCAGGTGACTATCTCATGAAGCTGGTTGAGAGAATGCCAAGAGTGTGCAAAGCTGTCATCAAGGCAAAGGGTGGCTACTTTGAAGAATCTCAAATATAAAATATATTTTGATTTGTTTAGTACATTTTAGGTTACTAGATGATTCCATATGTGTTATTTCCTAGTTTTGATGTCTTCACTATTATTCTAGTGTAGAAGATAGTGAAAAAAAAAAAAATACTTGAATGAGTAGGTGTGTCCAAACTTTTGACTGGTACTGTATATATATATATATTTTTTGTTGCATTACAACCTGTAATTTAAATTGATTTTTATTTGGATTTCATGTAATGGACATTCACAAAATAGTCCAAATTGGTGAAGTGAAATGAAAAAAATAACTTTTTTAAAAAATTTATGTATTCACCCCCTTTGTTATGAAGCCACTAAATAATATCTGCTGCAACCAATTACCTTCAGAAGTCACATAATTAGTTAAATAAAGTCCACCTGTGCGCAATCTAAGTGTCACATGATCTGTCACATGATCTCAGTATATATACACCTGTTCTGAAAGGCCCCAGAGTCTGCAACACCACTAAGCAAGGGGCACCACCAAGCAAGCGGCACCATGAACACCAAGGAGCTCTCCAAACAGGTCAGGGACAAAGTTGTGGAGAAGTACAGATCAGGTTTGGGTTATAAAAAAATATCTGAAACTTTAAACATCCCACGGAGCACCATTAAATCCATTATTAATAAATGGAAAGAATATGGCACCACAACAAACCTGCCAAGAGAGGGCCGCCCACCAAAACTCACAGACCAGGCAAGGAGGGCATTAATCAGAGTGGCAACAAAGAGACCAAAGATAACCCTGAAGGAGCTGCAAAGCTCCACAGCGGAGATTGGAGTATCTGTCCATAGGACCACTTTAAGCCGTACACTCCACAGAGCTTTACGGAAGAGTGGCCAGAAAAAAGCCATTACTTAAAGAAAAAAAATAAGCAAACACATTTGGTGTTCGCCAACAGCCATGTGGGAGACTCCCCAAACATATGGAAGAAGGTACTCTGGTCAGATGAGACTAAAATTAGCTTTTTGGCCATCAAGGAAAACGCTATGTCTGGCGCAAACCCAACACCTCTCATCACCCCGAGAACACCATCCCCACAGTGAAGCATGGTGGTGGCAGCATCATTTTTCATCAACAGGGACTGGGAAACTGGTCAGAATTGAAGGAATGATGGATGGCGCTAAATACAGGGAAATTCTTGAGAGAAACCTGTTTCAGTCTTCCAGAGATTTGAGACTGGGACGGAGGTTCACCTTCCAGCAGGACAATGACCCTAAGCATACTGCTAAAGCAATACTCGGGTGGTTTAAGGGGAAACATTTAAACGTCTTGGAATGGCCTAGTCAAAGCCCAGACCTCAATCCAATTGAGAATCTGTGTTATGACTTAAAGATTGGTTTTGCCTTGAAGAATGGGTAACAATCCCAGTTGCTAGATGTGCCAAGCTTATAGAGACATACCCCAAGAGACTTGCAGCTGTAATTGCTGCAAAAGGTGGCTCTACAAAGTGTGTGTGTGGGGGGGTGAATAGTTATGCACGCTCAACTTTTCAGTTTTTTTGTCTTATTTCTTGTTTGTTTTACAATTTTGCATCTTCAAAGTGGTAGGCATGTTGTGTAAATCAAATGATACAAACCCCCCAAAAATCTATTTTATTTCCAGGTTGTAAGGCAACGAAATAGGAAAAATGCCAAGGGGGGTGAATACTTTCGCAAGCCACTGCACAGGGGGTACCGGTACCAAGTCAATGTGCGGGGGTACAGGTTAGTCGAGGTAATTGAGGTAATATGGCAATCTTAATGATGGTGTTGGAGTCGTGCTTGTCCATGCAGTCATGTGTAAACAGGGAGTACATGAGGGGACTAAGCACGCACCCCGAAGGGTCCCCCGTGTTGAGGATCAGAGTGGCAGATGTGTTGTTGCCTACCCTTGCCACCTGGGGGCAGCCCGTCAGGAAGTCCAGGATCCAGTTGCAGAGGGAGGTTTTCAGTCCCAGGGTACTTAGCTTAGTGATGAGCTTTGAGGGCACTATTGTGTTGATCACTGAGCTGTAGTCAATTAACAGCATTCTCACGTAGGTATTATTTTTGTCCAGGTGAGAAAGGGCAGTGTGGAGTGCAATTGAGATTGCGTCATTTGTGGATCTGTTGGGGCGGTATGCGAATTGGAGTGGGTCTAAGGTTTCTGGGATAATGGTGTTGATGTGAGCCATGACCAGCCTTTCAAAGCACTTCATGGCCACAGACGTGAGTGCTATGGGTCGGTAGTCATTTAGGCAAGTTATGTTGGCGTTCTTTGGCACAGGGACTACGGTGGTCTACTTGAAACATGTAGGTATTACAGACTGGGTCAGGCAGAGGTTGAAAATGTCAGTGAAGACACTTGCCAGTTGGTCAGTGCATGCTCTGAGTACACATCCTGGTAATCCGTCTGGCCCTGCGGCCTTGTGAATGTGAATGTTGACCTGTTTAAAGGTCTTCCTCACATCGGATACTCACATCGGCTATATGCTTTAAACCAGTATAGAGCTGCAAACTGAAGTGTTGGTGTTGTTGGTTGTTGTCCTAGTTGATTATGGAATGGTTGAGAGGGATCAGATTGTTCTGGAGGTTGTTGAGGCGTGATGATTGTTCAGGCCAGAGAGAGAGAACGTTTAAGTGTGAGAGAGATCGTGCATTCCCCCGTCGCCCCTCTCTGGCTCTGGGTGAATAGAGGGGATTGTTTGACCACCGTGGTACGAGCCTCTCCTCATGTGCACATTCTGTTGTTGATGTATTACGTGGAAAGTTCTCATCTTTGGCATCATCAAGGCCTCTTCAACCCCTTCTCTGTCTGTTCTTTTACTCACTATCTATAATCACTACCTTTCTCTCTCTCTCTCTCTCTCTCTCTCTCTCTCTCTCTCTCTCTCTCTCTCTCTCTCTCTCTCCCACCCCACTACCCACTACCTATAATCACTACACTATTGCTAGAATGATAGATTTAGCAGGACTGAATCCTCTGTGACTGTCATGTTTTGCCCTCTTCACTGTTAATCGTCACTCTTAATCTCAAATTACTGGTATATCTCTAAACGACTTCCTGACTGACTGACTGTGTGTGTGTGAGAGTATCTGACTACAGTGTGTAGGGAAGCGCCCCAGATTCTACTGTCAGCTAGTTGGATGATGGGTCGAAGTCCAGAATAACCTATTTGTTTGTGTGGGGAAGATGTTATAAACCATCTCAAAATGTTGGAGGATAGATAGACTAGTAATGACAGGATCTGACAGTTAATCAGAGAGAGAGAGAGCATGGCTATTGAGAAAGGTCGCCATAGGCAGACCTGGCTCTCAAGAGAAGACAGGCTATGTGCACACTGCCCACAAAATCAGGTGGAAACTGAGCTGCACTTCCTAACTTCCTGCCAAATGTATGACCATATTAGAGACACATATTTCCCTCAGATTACACAGACCCACAAAGAATTCAAAAACAAATCCTATTTGGATAAACTCCCATATCTATTGGGTGAAATACCACAGTGTGCCATCACAGCAGCAGGATTTGTGACCTGTTGCCACAAGAAAAGGTCAACCAGTGAAGAACAAACACCATTGTAAATACAACCCATATTTATGTTTATTTATTTTCCTTTTTGTGCTTTAACTATTTGCATATCATTATAACACTGTATATATACATAATGACATTTGAAATGTCTTTATTATTTTGGAACTTCTGAGTGTAATGTTTACTGTTAATTTTTTATTGTTTATTTCACTTTTGTTTATTATCTATTTCACTTTCTTTGGCAATGTAAACATATGTTTCCCATGCCAATAAAGCCCTTAAATTGAAATTGAATTGAAAGCGTGAGAGACTGAGAGAGCGAGAGAGTGAGAGAGCGAGAGAGTGAGAGAGCGAGAGAGTGAGAGTGAGAGCGAGAGAGCGAGAATATGTCTACTGTTGACTGTAAGACTGGCCTAGATACTGATCCTGGCACTATCCAACACAACATCGCGTCACGCCATTTCAAAAGTAGAAGCATAGTTAAACGCGTCTGCACTGAACATATTTACTGTGGTATTTTCTCATGATGTTGAGCCAACACTAACATCCCTTCCCTTCTGTTGTATTCGGCGCATGTGACAAATACATTTGATTTGATTTATACAACTGATTTGAACAGAAAAAACATATCCTGAAAACACATAGGACTAATTATAGGCATATTTTGTCTAAATTACAAGCTATGGCCACACTTGATGTAACCTTACAACGATATAGCCCATCTCTTAAGCTCTCTCTCCCTCTCCCTCTCTCATCTACTGCCTGCAATCAGTGTCATTTCAGTGAGTGTTAAACACTCCTTTCCGAAAAGTGGATTCAGAGCTTCTTTCGTGGGGGGGTCATTTAGTTTGAGTCATGTCATTGTGTTTGGTGAGCATGAGCAGTAGGCCTAGGACTGAATTTAGCTTCCTGAGCCCAACACAAAGACCACTGTCGCCACCTCGCTCTTTATTCCAACCAACATTCTCATCTTTAGTTTGAGTCTCTCTGTCCTCATACAACATATTACTCAGGCTATGACCCATCTGGCCAGACCAGGAATTAAGGAAGTATGCTGCTGCGTAACCTTGACTACCCTATTTACAGATGAAGAACAACGCACACCACTTGTTCTTTCTTCAGCTGTAAATAGGGTAGTCGTGGTTACGAAGCAGGTAGTCTGGCCAGATGGGTCATCCTGAGGAATATGTTGTACAGTATGACAACAGCAGCGTTTTACATTTACATTTACATTTAGCCAGGCCTTTGAACACAACACACACACACCACTAACCCCTATCACTGTTCTCTTTACAGACAACTCTGTGTGTCTTCTCTGTAGCTGCACCATGGTGTTGTTTTTGCAATGTGTTTTCCTGTGTGAGTAGGAGCATCAGTGTGCAGACAGACAGTGTGAATAAGGTGGAGCCAAGGGCAAGCTCTGTAAATATGAAGATATCCTGTGAGAATGTATACGGCCTTGGGAGGCTGTGGGAGAGGTTGACTTTGCAGAAAAGTAGCTGGTACAGTGCCTTCGGAAGGTATTCAGACCCCTTGACTTATTCCACATTTTGCTACGTTACAGCCTTATTCTAAAATTGATTAAATTGTTTTTTTTCCCCTCATCAATCCACACACAATACCCCATAATGACAAAGCAAAAACAGGTTTTTTGAAATTTTTGCCAAATTATTATAAATTAAAAACGGAAATATCACATTTACATAAGTATTCAGACCCTTTACTCAGTACTTTGTGGAAGCACGTTTGGCAGCGATTACAGCCTTGAGTCTTCTTGGGTACGACGCTACAAGCTTGGCACACCTTTATTTGGGGAGTTTCTCCCATTCTTCTCTGCAGATCCTCTCAAGCTCTGTCAGGTTGGATGGGGAGCGTTGTCTGTTGTTTGAGTTACAGTTGAACAGCAGCAGCTTTCATTGGAGTTTGACATAGCAGTCTGGTGTGTGTGTGTGTGTGTGTCACCGGCACCTTAATTGGGGCGGACAGGCGTATAGTAATGGCTGGAACGGAATTAATGGAATGGGATCGAACACATTAGACACATGGTTTCCATGTATTTTATACCATTCCATTTACTCCATTCCAGCCATTATTATGAGCCATTCGCTCCTCAGCAGCCTTCTGTGGTGTGTGTGTGTGTGTGTGTGTGTGTGTGTGTGTGTCACACTGACTGAGCCTGTCGTATGAGGACTCTGCCGACGCTTCTGCTAAAATCCTCTCTTCCCAATCCTGATTCCATCATTCCCTGTCCGGCAGCTGGAATTCTGGCATTTCTTTTCCACTTTCCTTCCTATCCATAAATTCCATAAGACCCCAGGGAATGTTCTAGTCTTGTATGGGCCTGTTCTGCCGGTTCCTCCAGTCTTTTTAGTTTCCTTTGATACTCGAAGAACGCTGTGTGTGTAAGCCATACTGACCATCTATGATAGAGTGATTAAGGACAACACCCACACTCACTCACTCACACACACACACACACACACACACACACACACACACACAGCACACACACACACACACACACCCAGCACACACACACACACACACACACCCTCTCAAGCCCCCTGGAGATGACAACCTGCTTGTACTCAAATACCAAAAGCTGGAAGATACAGTAATTTCAATGTTGTTGTTGGCTGGACTCGAACATCCGTGAGATCTTTATTTTCACTGTGCTGGTGAGCGATGCTAGAGGTGTGGTATTAACTGAGGTGTGGTAATAATGAGAGCACACACTGTACAGAACCCTTATAAAAAATTATTTCTTGAAGCGGTTCACAAACACACACAAACATGCACACACACACGAACACACACACATCCTACATGCATGCACACAGGCTACGAAAACACACACACACACACACACAGTTATTTAACTAATTGGCTTTGTTTTGTTGTTGTGGGGTGTCGTGTCTGTACACTATCTCTATATCTCATCTTCTCTCTTAGTTTCTCTGTCTCAGGAGAGATAACCCTTTGCTGGTCTGGAAGCCTCCTCTTTCTTCTCAAGCCATCAAGCAACCTGGAAACCAACAGTGAAATCACCAAAATATAATAATTTATAATATCAGATATTTGATTGCACTAGTGCTGAGCGATTAGCCTCTAACACGGAACAAGAACCCACAACTAATGAGTGCCAACAGGCTACTAAAGTATGATCCCCAATCAGAGACAACGAGCGACAGCTGCCTCAGATTGGGAATCCCACCCGGCCAAACATAGAAATACACAACCTAGAAAGAGAACATAGAAAATACAACGTAGAACTCCACACCCTGACTCAACATAATAGAGTCCCATACGTCAGGGTGTGACACCTCTATAGAGCTGCTGCCTATGCTGTCTGACAAAATCACTGTTTTGTAGTTCTTCAAAGTAAATAAGGCATATTTTTATAACTGCTGAATACCAACTATCAATCGCTTAGATAATGTATTTTCAGGTAGAGATACCTTGCGAAGCAACAGCTGTTCTCTATATCACCTCAGAATTGCACAATCTTCTGTCTCTTGGTAGCAGGCCTAAAATAAACACAGACCGGATAAGTAGATGTGCAATGGATTATGGTCATTGTAGTTAATTACCACGTTGTATGCGCTAAACTTTGTAGAATATTGGTCTGTTGGAAACTACAACTCCCTAGTACATCACACAGTTCAGGCTGGATCTGATTTATATCTAGAGAAACTATGCAATGTCCGCGTTGAGCTCACAGAAGAAGAAAACATAACGAAATGGAATTCAAATAATTTAACCAACTTCGGTCAATTAGTTGTTTAAAAACTGAAAAATGACTGACATTTCGGTTCATGGTCAGCACTAACAACCATGTTGCCGATCTTGACTAGCCATCTTGTCACAAGAGGACCACAATGGAAAAAGTCACAGACTTTAATCCTCAATGATTTTATTCATGTGCATGTATGTCTTTTTCAAGTTTTATGTGTGCTTGTTTTTAAAATGGTCAAATTAATAAAATAAACAAAACAGATACTGAGACAGAAGTGAGTTTGTCAGATGTTCTCAGACCTAAAAAGTTGTGTAATGTTGAGATGGATCCATGTCTAGCTGTACCTATTGTGTAGACTCACTCAGTTATATGCACAGTTAGACTTACTGAGTCTCTGGCTTTTAGATTAACGTTATCCTAATTTACACAGACAAAGTACATTACATAGCTAAAAATCCTAGGTCTCTCTAAATACTGTATGTCATGACCAAGCAAGCTAAGATTAGCTAGCTAGTTCACGTAGCTAGCTAGCTAGCTCACTTGCTGACGTTAGCCTAATGTTGTTAGCTAGCCCAAATAACTTACATGGCTAGCTAGCTAGCTACCACCACACATAGTGACATTGACGTGCTAGCCATAACTGCTACCGTCATCAGATGGTGGTTAGCCATGTAGCTAACTATCTAACTTAGCTGCAAAAAATATATATATATATAAAACAATGAAAAAAAAAATATATATATATATAATAATAATAATAATAAAAAGAAAAAAGAAATGAAAAAATTTAAAATAAAATGTTATAAAACATAAGAAAAAATAAAAGAAAGGAAAAAAATAGATACATAAGATTTTTTTTTTTTTTTTTTAGAAATACTTAAACAATAAAAAAACCATAGCTGCAAGGATAGCTTGCTGACGTTAGCATGCTAGACAACTAGGATAACACCAACGTACGTATGTTAAACTATTAGATAGTGTCGTATATGATGAATGTTGGTCGTCCTTGCTGATGAACAAAAGGGAGTCTGCTCATACTGAACATTGATCATAAGGTTTATTCAGATCACAAGCTTCAGCATGAGTAACAGGTGACATGACACCCGGAGAGCAGTGTCCTCCAATTCTAATGTCTGCTCTAACGTCTCATCGTTTAACCCCTATTTATAAACACTGATGCCCCCTCTTCTGGCCAATCACCAGTCTCCCCTGTCTACAACCCACCTCCTGTCTGTGATATGTGGTATTACACCTAAAACATTCCCTCTTGATACTACCATAAACAACATTCTATTTCTTCATGAAAAACATTTAACAAAGACATAATCTTCAGATACCATAATAGCTAGCTATGCTAGCTGCTAAAACCATCAATAGTGACATTTTTTATCATTCATAACTAGCTAGTTACCTTACCTCTACAATGTTTCCTCA
The DNA here is from genome assembly GCF_964263955.1 of Coregonus lavaretus. Classification (NCBI taxonomy): domain Eukaryota; kingdom Metazoa; phylum Chordata; class Actinopteri; order Salmoniformes; family Salmonidae; genus Coregonus; species Coregonus lavaretus. The sequence continues at coordinate 8,416,389 of NC_139999.1, read as the reverse complement.
AGTTCGAGGCAGAGCTTTTGTAGGATGCCACCTTCGCCATCCTGGTTAAGCAAAGCTTGCATTGCATTGCCTCTCCTGGGCTGGTCACAGCCTCCTCCATCTCCATTGTTTTCACACACCGCTTTGATAAAAACATTTTCTCTCTTTCACGATACGTCTCAAACTAACCAAAGTAATTTTTGCCTCTTTGAAAATCTTCCTCCCATCATCGTTCAGTTTGTATGCACAGCTTGATTTGATTGACCTGCATTGGCGTGATGTGTGGAATTTGATTGGATTGGTCACTGACTGAACAACGATGAGCAGTTGTGGACAACCTACACAATTGTACTCTGTAATGGATGGTTTTAAAAAGGTAGCTAAGTACAATACTTCATTCAAAACATACTTAAGTAAAATTAAAATGACTGACTTAGAAAAATACTCTAAAAGGTACAATTACTCGGAAAAGCTACTCAATTACAGTAAAGAGAGTATTTGTAATTCGTTACTTCCACCCCAGGTTGTATGTGTTGTAGCGCATGTCCAGATAAATGGTTGAACTAATTCCTGCATTCTTCCAGTCGTCGGTGGAATACCTTGGCTACATCTTTGACGCTACGGGCCTTCACAAGGCTCCGTCCAAGGTCAAGGCTATCTTGGACAACAAGCTCCTCAAAACGTCAGCCAAATGTGTTCTTTCTTGGGGTTACTGAATTACTATGGATGCTTTATCCTGAGCTTAGCAATGAAGCTGAAACTGCTGCATCAGTTGCTTTGTCAGGACAAAACATGGAAATGGACAGAACAATGAGAGGAAGCATTTGTGAAAACCAAGGAAACACGACTAAAATCTGAGGCACTGACGTACTTCGACCCATCATTGCCCATCCAACTAGCTTGTGATGCTAGTCCATATGGCTTGGGGGCAGTCCTGTCCCATATCATGCCTTCCTGTGAAGAGAAGCCGATCACGTTCGCATCAAGGGCATTGAACAAAGCAGAAAGTAACTACGCTTGGATAGAACGAGAAGTTCTAGGCATAGTTTTTGGAGTGCATAAGTTTCACCAGTGTCTGTACAGAAGGAAGTTCACCCTTCTTACAGATCATCGTCCACTGACGAGCATCTTTGGACTGCAAACTGGGATTCTGTCATTTGCTGCAAGCAGAATGCAAAGGTGGGCTTTGTTGTTTTCAGCACACACCTTTGACATCAAGTACCGCAAGTCAGAACTGAACTGTAACGCAGATGGACTTTCCAGGTTACCACTACCTGTGGTCAAGCCAGAGTCACTCCAAGTCGACATTCTTTACTTAAGACAAGTGGGAAATGCACCAGTCACTTCAACATAAGGGCTGAGAAACACCAGAAATGACCCAGTGTTATCTGAAGTGATGAACATTATCATCAAAGGTAAAGCCGCAGGAGATGCTCCAGAACTGAAACCTTACCTTTTGAGGAGAGCTGGGCTGTCAGTACAGTCCAGTTGTCTGCTGTGGGGGAGGAGAGCTATCATTCCGCCATCACTGAGGAAACCAGTGTTGCAAAAGCTACACTCAGGTCATTGTGGAATGGTTATCATGAAGGAAATCGCACAAAGCTACTTTTGGTGACCTGGATTGGATGGAAAAATTGAGAAGAAAGCGAAAACATGGTCCTCATGTCAGAACATTCGCAACGTACCTCAACTTGCACCTCTTCATCCGTGGGATTGGCTGGAGGAGGCATGGCAACGCACATACATGAACTTTGCAGGTCCTTTCAAAAGCCAATGTTTCTCAAGGTTGTGGAGGCTCATAGCAAGTGGCCAGAGGTTGCCATCATGAGCTCTACTACTGCAGAGAAGACCATTGAGAAGATTGAAAAAGTCTTTAGACATTTCGTATCGTCACTCCAACTCGTTAGCGACAACGGACAGTAGCTAGTGTCCCAAGAAATGGCCACGTTCCTACAGCTGAATGGCGTACAACACATTAGGACGCAAAGGAGACAGTGCGAAGTCAAGAGAGTCAAACATTGTGAACTGAGAGCAAAGGACAGCGCTTACAATCCTGGAGAAATTGTCTTAGCTAGGAACTACCTCAATGGACCAAAGTGGAATCCTGCTACACTCATTGCTTAGACTGGTCCTATGTCCTACACTGTCTAGACTGCAGAGGACATAATCTGGAAAAGGCACACAGATCAGTTACTGTTGAGTAAAGCAACACCGACAGAACAACAGTCCAGAACTGTTACTGGTTGACACCTTGACCCAGCAGTCATCACCTAGGGGCTCACAGTCACGTTCTCAGGACAGTGACTCAGTCGCACACACACAAGTACATGACGAGACTGTGACACAGGCTACCCAAATGCCTACACCTGTGTCACTGCCAGAATCTAAAGACATTGTTATTGAGAGTCTGGTTGACCACCGTTATCCTACAAGTGATAGCCAGGCACCTAGATGCTTGGACTTGTCGAACACACTCTCCTACAGTTCATGTGAGTGTGTTGTGTATTAGGGTTGTACCATTTGCACCTCCGTATATACCGTAGTTGATACGCCAAGCTTCATAAGTAATATGTGTTGAGATGAGCACATTTGATATAAATGGTTGAACTAATTCCTATCTCCTGTCTCATCATTATTTAATTGTTATACACTATATATACAAAAGTATGTGGACACCTCTTCAAATGAGTGGATTCGGGCTATTTCAGCCACACTCGTTGCTGAAAGGTGTATAACATTTCTGCCCAGCTAGAGCTACACCCCCGCTCAACTGTAAGTGCTGTTATTGTGAAGTGGAAACGTCTAGGAGCAACAACGGCTCAGCCGCGAAGTGGTAGGCCACACAAGCTCACAGAACGGAACTGCCAAGTGCTGAAGTGCGTGGCGTGTAAAAATGGTCTGTCCTCGGTTGCAACACTCACTATCGAGATACAGACTTCCTCTGGAAGCAACGTCAGCACAATAACTGTTCGTCGGGAGCTTCATGAAATGGGTTTCCATGGCTGAGCAGCCGCACACAAGCCTAAGATCACCATACGCAATGCCAAGCGTCGGCTGGAGTGGTGTAAAGCTCGCCGCCATTGGACTCTGGAGCAATGGAAACACGTTCACTGGAGTGATGAATCACGCTTCACCATCTGGCAGTCCGACAGACGAATCTGGGTTTGGCGGATGCCAGGAGAACGCTACCTGCCCTAATGCATAGTGCCAACTGTAAAGTTTGGTGGAGAAGGAATAATGGTCTGGGGCTGTTTTTCATGGTTCGGGCTAGGCCCCTTAGTTTCAGTGAAGGGAAATCTTAACGCTACAGCATACAATGACATTCTAGATGATGCTATGCTTTCAACTTTGTGGCAACAGTTTGGGGAAGGCCCTTTCCTGTTTCAGCATGACAATGCCCCCGTGCACAAAGCAAGGTCCATACAGAAATGGTTTGTCGAGATCGGTGCGAAATAACTTGATTGGCCTGCACAGAGCCCTGACCTCAACTCCATCGAACACCTTTGGGATGAATTGGAACACCGACTGCGAGCCAGGCCTAATTGCCCAACATCAGTGCCCGACCTCACTAATGCTCTTGTGGCTGAATGGAAGCAAGTCCCCGCAGCAATGTTCCAACATCTAGTGGAAAGCCTTCCCGGAAGAGTGGAGGCTGTTATAGCAGCAAAGGAGGGACCAACTCCATATTAATGCCCATGATTTTGGAATGAGATGTTTGACGAGCAGGTGTCCACCTACCTTTATTCATGTAGCGTAGATAGGTTAACTGACAACATCACGAAAACGATGCACACACTTCAATGGGGCAGAAGTCCTTGCGTTGTTGAGATTCTGGATGGCCAGATAGCTACCAACAATGACAAGAAACTGCCATGTAGGGAATGGTAAGTGACTGGTTTCAGCTAGTTGAATACCATGTCTTGTTTTGAGGTGTTTTAGTTGATTTCATATCAATGCTAACATGTCAAAAATATTGCTATAACCAACAACTGTAACAATGTATTTGAAAGACAACAAGTGCTCATTGTGCGAATGTATTTATGTTTTCAATCAACTTTGGAGACGAAATATAGTTTACATATTGTCAACAATCGAAGCCAACCCGGTCTGTCTTGCCCCATAGTTGCGCATGCGTCGGTTTTGTTGCTATACAACCAACCCGTCTATAAAGACAGATGTGGTTATGAAACCCATGAGACATACTGTAACAATATGCAACATCGAAGAGTATATTGAACTAATGACAATATCCCTTATTGTGTATTTTTTATTTACATTGTGTGTCATTATATTTCCCCCTTGTATTTAGCATAAAAATAAGGTGCATTTCACATTCACACCAAATGGTGTTATACACTACCATGACCTTGACAATGTGAATTGCAATGGCATCCAGTAAATAAAACCATATGCATTTAATATTCACCCCCCCCCCCCCCCCCCCCCCCCCCCCCCACCCCCCCCACACACACACACACCTCCCCCTCCCCTCCCCTCTTTAAGCATTAGGATTGGTGAGCACTGAGGTCCGCCGGCGCATGCGACTTCACATAAACTAATATGCAGAGAGAGCGGAGCAGACAATACACTCGCTGCTAATAACCAGATAGCCTATCGTATTGGAGCTGAACGCACCGTCAGTGAGTTCGGGACAGTTCGGTTCCTTTGCTGCTGTTCCTATTTTGAAAACCATTCTGCCAAACGAACGTTTTGGCAAAGAAGACTGGATTTTACGCGAAAGCTTGATGCGGAAAACACAATTCAATGAGAGGAGAATGGGGAATATTCAAGCTGATTAATATTTGTGGCAATGCGTTACCTTTACTTTTTTCATTCCCTGACAGCTTTAACCGTTGATGACACCAGCCTCACATATTTTGTTTTTCAACTTTCTATTCTGACTAATGATGACGACTAGTTGTGATGCGAGCTGAATTGGGAAACTGTGGACAAGGACCTCCGACGCCGGTGTGAATCAATTACACTTTCACTGGAAAAATTGTTCCTCCTCATTTTTAGGGAGTGGTTCACCAGGGCGACCAACTTTCACTGACACCACAGGACGCATGATGTGTCCAAACTAAAGTCCATATTATGCTCAGTAACGCAGTCTCCAAAAGGACTGCACAACCTTAGCGCAATTATATCTAGAGTCATATCCTCCTAGGGCGGATCGAATAAGACAGAACGCCATGCGTAAACAAGAGTTCCAGTGGCTCCCCGAATTCCATAAAGGAATACTAGGACTTCTCCACCCTGTCTTTCTAAAGTACTAGCAGCACCAGACAACCGGACTGCCAGGCTACCGACAGGATGCAGTCTGGTCTGCCGCCCGCCCAAGCCCTTTACATCGGGATGGAGGTGATTATCGCCCTGTCCTCTGTGATCGGGAACGTGATGGTGGTCTGGGCGGTACGGATCAACCGTTCTCTGAGGGACACCACCTTCTGTTTCATAGTGTCTCTGGCTCTGGCGGATATTGCGGTGGGGGCTTTGGTCATCCCGTTGGCCATCACCATCAGCATCGGCCTCAAAACGCACTTCTACAGCTGCCTGCTGGTCGCGTGCACGGTGCTGGTGCTCACGCAGAGTTCCATCCTCGCTCTGCTAGCTATCGCTATCGACCGTTACCTGAGAGTCAAAATACCCATGAGGTAAAAAATGAGAGAAAGAAAGGGGATAGCCTTTATATTGTGCTTTTCTTTTTGTCTCTGTTTGAAAGCTTTCTTTTCCAAGGTCACTGGGGCAAACATCTGTCTCGTTTGTCTGTTGGCAATTGGATCTGAGATATTGTGCAGTATATGGCTATTTTGTTGCCTGATTACCGAATAGGCTACTCAGCCTATTTATTATAGCTGAAACTATGCAGCCTATTGATAGTTTTGGCAGACAGGCACAGTCAGCCCTCAGACAGAGATACTAAAACATCACCCACAGACAGACCATACAGACAGTGTTATGCTCAATAAATAGCCAGTCTCAGTTGAGGTATTTGTATTTATTATGGATCACCATTAACTGCTGCCAAGGCAGCAGCTACTCTTCCTGGGGTCCAGCAAAATTAAGGCAGTTATACATTTTAAAAACATTACAATGCATTCATAACAGATTTCACAACATATTAAGTTTGTGCCCTCAGGCATCTACTCTACTACCACATATCTATAACACAAAATACATGTGTATGTGTGTGTATAGTGCGTATGTTATCGTGTGTTTGTATGCATGTGTCTATGTTTGTGTTGCTTCATAGTCCATAAGGTGTATTTTTATCTGTTTTTTAAATCTAATTGTACTGCTGGCATGAGTTACTTGATGTGGAATAGAGTTCCATGTAGTCATGGCTCTATGTAGTACTGTGTGCCTCCCATAGTCTGTTCTTGACTTGGGGACTGTGAAGAGACCTCTGGTGGCATGTCTTGTGGGGTATGCATGGGTGCCAGTAGTTCAAACAGACAGCTCGGTGCATTCAACATGTCAAGTGATGAAGTCAATCTCTCCTCCACTTTGAGCCAGGAGAGATTGACATGCATATTAGTAATGTTAGCGCTCTGTGTACATCCAAGGGTCAGCCGTGTTGCCCTGTTCTGAGCCAATTGCAATTTTCCTAAGTCCCTCTTTGTGGCACCTGACCACACGACTGAACAGTAGTCCAGGTGCGACAAAACTAGGGCCTGTAGGACCTGCCTTGTTGATAGTGCTGTTAAGAATGCAGAGCAGCACTTTATTATAGACAGACTTCTCCCCATCCTAGCTACTGTTGATTCAATATGTTTTGACCATGACAGTTTACAATCCAGGGTTACTCCAAGCAATTTAGTCTCCTCAACTTGCTCAATTTCCACATTATTCATTACAAGATTTAGTTGAGGTTTAGGGTTTAGTGAATGATTTGTCCCAAATACAATGCTTTTAGTTTTTGAAATATTTAGGACTAACTTATTCCTTGCCACCCATTCTGAAACTAACTGCAGTCCTTTGTTAAGTGTTGCTGTCATTTCAGTCGCTGTGGTAGCTGACGTGTATAGTGTTGAGTCATCCGCATACATAGACACACTGGCTTTACTCAAAGCCTGTCGTTAGTAAAGATTGAAAAAAGTTCTCTCAGCCAATCATCATTCATTTGTGTAAGTGCTGTGCTTGTTGAATGTCATTCCCTATAAGCGTGCTGACAGTCTGTTGTCAATTTGTTTACTGTAAAATAGCATTTTATCTGGTCAAACACAATTTTTTCCAAAACTTTACTAAGGGTTGGTAACAGGCTGACTGGTCGGCTATTTGAGCCAGTAAAGGGGGCTGTACTATTCTTAGGTAGGGGAATAACTTTTGCTTCCCTCCAAGCCTAAGGGCACACACTTTCTTGTAGGCTTAAATTGAAGATATGGCAAATAGGAGTGGCAATATCGTCCGCTATTATCCTCAGTAATTTTCCATCCAAGTTGTCAGACCCAGGTGGCTTGTCATTGTTGATCGACAATAATACTTTTTTCACCTCTTCCACACTTACTTTACGGAATTCAAAATTACAATGTTTGTCTTTCATAATTTGGTCAGATATACTTGGATGTGTAGTGTCAGTTTTTGTTGCTGGCATGTCATGCCTAAGTTTACTAATCTTGCGAAGGAAAAAATAATTAAAGTAGATGGCAATATCAGTGGGTTTTGTGATGAATGAGTCATCTGATTCAATGAATGATGGAGCGGAGTTTGCCTTTTTGCTCAAAATTTCATTTAAGGTGCTCCAAAGCTTTTTACTATCATTCTTTATGTCATTTATCTTTGTTTCATAGTGTAGTTTCTTCTTCTTTTTATTCAGTTTAGATTTCTCAATCTGCAGTATGTTTGCCAATCAGTTGTACAGCCAGACCTATTTGCCATCTCTTTTGCCTCATCCCTCTCAACCATACAATGTTCAATTCCTCATCAATCCACTGGGATTTAACAGTTTTTACAGTCATTTCCTTAATGGGTGCATACTTATTAGTAACTGGGATAAGCAATTTCATAAATGTGTCAAGTGCATCGTCTGGTTGCTCGTCATTACACACCACAGACCAACAAATATTCTTCACATCAACAACATAGGAATCACTACAAAACTTATTGTATGACCCAGCCTTTGGAACTTTGGTTTTCCTAGATATGCCTACTATATTGTGATCACTACATCCGATGGATCTGGATACTGCTTTCAAACAAATTTCTGCAGCATTAGTAAAGATATGATCAATGATTTCATTCCTGTACTGTTTGTAACTACCCTGGTATGTTGATTGATAACCTTAACCAGGTTGCAGGCACTAGTTACAGTTTGAAGCATTCTCTTGAGTGGGCAGCCTGATGAAAACCAGTCAATATTTAAATCACTCAGAAAGTACACCTCTCTATTGATATCACATATATTATCAATAATTTCACACATGTATCCAGATACTGACTGTTAGCACTTGGTGGTCTATAGCAGCTTCCCACCAGAATGGGCTTTAGGTGAGGTAGGTGAACCTGTAGCCATATTACTTCAACCATATGTAACATGAGATCCTCTCTAAGCTTTACAGGAATGTGGTTCTGAATACAGACCGTAACTCTGCCCCCGTTGGCATTTCTGTCTTTTCTGTAAATGTTATAACCTTTTATTGCTACCACTGTATCATCAAAGGTATTATCTAAGTGAGTTTCAGAGATTGTCAGAATATGAATGTCATCTGTTACTAGCAAATGATTGATTTCATGAACCTTGGGCTATTTTTAGCATTTTCTTGCTTTACTGGGAAGCTTATCAGAGGTAGACATACTCTAGTTATTTTTTATTAGTGCAGGGTGAGCTCCACACATTGGACTTCCTATTAATCAAATCAAATCAAATCAAATTGTATTGGTCACATGCGCCGAATACAACAGGTGCAGACATTACAGTGAAATGCTTACTTACAGCCCTTAACCAACAGTGCATTTATTTTTAACAAAAAAAGTAAAAATAAAACAACAACAAAAAAAGTGTTGAGAAAAAAAGAGCAGAAGTAAAATAAAATAACAGTAGGGAGGCTATATATACAGGGGGGTACCGGTGCAGAGTCAATGTGCGGGGGCACCGGCTAGTTGAGATAGTTGAAGTAATATGTACATGTGGGTAGAGTTAAAGTGACTATGCATAAATAATTAACAGAGTAGCAGCAGCGTAAAAAGGATGGGGGGGGGGGGGGCAGTGCAAATAGTCCGGGAACCATGATTAGCTGTTCAGGAGTCTTATGGCTTGGGGGTAGAAGCTGTTGAGAAGTCTTTTGGACCTAGACTTGGCACTCCGGTACCGCTTGCCGTGCGGTAGCAGAGAGAACAGTCTATGACTAGGGTGGCTGGAGTCTTTGACAATTTTGAGGGCCTTCCTCTGACACCGCCTGGTATAGAGGTCCTGGATGGCAGGAAGCTTGGCCCCAGTGATGTACTGGGCCGTACGCACTACCCTCTGTAGTGCCTTGCGGTCGGAGGCCAAGCAGTTGCCATACCAGGCGGTGATGCAACCAGTCAGGATGCTCTCGATGGTGCAGCTGTAGAATTTTTTGAGGATCTGAGGACCCATGCCAAATCTTTTCAGTCTCCTGAGGGGGAATAGGCTTTGTCGTGCCCTCTTCACGACTGTCTTGGTGTGTTTGGACCATGATAGTTAGTTGGTGATGTGGACACCAAGGAACTTGAAGCTCTCAACCTGTTCCACTACAGCCCCGTCGATGAGAATGGGGGCGTGCTCAGTCCTCTTTTTTTTCCTGTAGTCCACAATCATCTCCTTTGTCTTGGTCACGTTGAGGGAGAGGTTGTTGTCCTGGCACCACACGGCCAGGTCTCTGACCTCCTCCCTATAGGCTGTCTCATCGTTGTCGGTGATCAGGCCTACCACTGTTGTGTCGTCGGCAAACTTAATGATGGTGTTGGAGTCGTGCCTGGCCATGCAGTCATGGGTGAACAGAGAGTACAGGAGGGGACTGAGCACGCACCCCTGAGGGGCCCCCGTGTTGAGGATCAGTGTGGCAGATGTGTTGTTACCTACCCTTACCACCTGGGGGCGGCCCGTCAGGAAGTCCAGGATCCAGTTGCAGAGGGAGGTGTTTAGTCCCAGGATCCTTAGCTTAGTGATGAGCTTAGAGGGCACTATGGTGTTGATCACTGAGCTGTAGTCAATTAACAGCATTCTCACGTAGGTGTTCTTTTTGTCCAGGTGGGAAAGGGCAGTGTGGAGTGCAATAGAGATTGCATCATCTGTGGATCTGTTTGGGCGGTATGCACATTGGAGTGGGTCTAGGGTTTCTGGGATAATGCTGTTGATATGAGCCATGACCAGCCTTTCAAAGCACTTCATGGCTACAGACGTCAGTGCTACGGGTCGGTAGTCATTTAGGCAGGTTATCTTAGAGTCCTTGGGCACGGGGACTATGGTGGTCTGCTTGAAACATGTTGGTATTACAGACTCAGTCAGGGACATGTTGAAAATGTCAGTGAAGACACTTGCCAGGTGGTCAGCACATGCTCGGAGTACACGTCCTGGTAATCCGTCTGGCCCTGCGGCCTTGTGAATGTTGACCTGCTTAAAAGTCTTACTCACATCGGCTACGGAGAGCGTGATCACATTGTCATCCGGAACAGCTGGTGCTCTCATGCATGCTTCAGTGTTGCTTGCCTCGAAGCGAGCATAGAAGTGGTTTAGTTCGTCTGGTAGGCTTGTGTCACTGGGCAGCTCGCGGCTGTGCTTCCCTTTGTAGTCTGTAATAGTTTTCAAGCCCTGCCACATCCGACGAGCGTCAGAGCCAGTGTAGTACGATTCAATCTTAGCCCTGAATTGACTCTTTGCCTGTTTGATGGTTCGTCGGAGGGCATAGCGGGATTTCTTATAAGCGTCCGGGTTAGAGTCCCGTTCCTTGAAAGCGGCAGCTCTACCCTTTAGCTCAGTGCGGATGTTTCCTGTAATCCATGGCTTCTGGTTGGGGTATGTACGTACGGTCACTGTGGGGACGACATCATCGATGCACTTATTGATGAAGCCAGTGACCGATGTGGTGTACTCCTCAATGCTGTCTGAAGAATCCCGGAACATGTTCCAGTCTGTGCTAGCAAAACAGTCCTGTAGCTTAGCATCTGCGTCATTTGACCACTTTTTTATTAACCGAGTCACTGGTGCTTCCTGCATTAGTTTTTGCTTATAAGCAGGAATCAGGAGGATAGAGTTATGGTCAGATTTGCCAAATGGAGGGCGAGGGAGAGCTTTGTATGCGTCTCTGTGTGTGGAGTAAAGGTGGTCTAGAGTTTATTTTCCGCTGGTTGCACATTTAACATGCTGGTAGAAATTAGGTAGAACGGATTTAAGTTTCCCTGCATTAAGTTTCCCTGCACACCACCTCAGTCCTAACAATATTACTCTGGTTCATAGGCATATGAGTACTGCATACAATAGCTGTAGGATCAGCAGAGGCATGCCGGGCAGTAAGAGGGACATAAATTAGGTTATTTACATTGTGTCTTCCAATGCCCATGGGATAATGTACATTTGCTGAATCATTATGACAACTCAGCGACACAATGGTAGGGATTAAATGAGCTGGACTTGGGTCATTGATAAGTCATTGTCTCAACGCAGCCTTATAATGCTGTGAAAGGATCCAGGAACCCAAATGATCTGGGTGGATCCCATCCTCCTTATAATACGAGCTTTGTTTCCAGAAGGTATCGAAATTGTCAATAAATGTTACACCCACAGAGCTGCAATAGTCTCGTAGCAGTAGTCTCATAGGTCAAGTCCATGTTCATCATAGTCAAAGTGAGATGTGTGTTGTAGACCTGCTCTGTTTCTCTTTGAGGGCATTTCATAGCTGTTGAATTCCACACCAGTTATGCGATCTCCTAATGAGAGTTAAAACCTTACCATGTGTTGACCAGCCAGGCCCCTCGCACACACCAGCCTGGTCTCATAGACTAGACACAACATAGTAAACTTAAATCCAGGACACTCAAATTAGTATTATGCTGTATGTTAAGTTTGGTATGGTTACGTAACACAAAAGGTTACTTAAGGGTGGTTGGTTGGGGTGGATGGGTAAGCGTATTACATGAACGTCAAGCAACCTGAAGGTTGTGTGTTCGAATCTCATCACGGACAACTTTAGCATTTTTGCTAATTAGCAACTACTTACTACTTTTTAGCAACTTTGCATGTTAGCTAACCTTTCCCCTAACCTTAACCCTTTATCCTAACTCCTAACCCTAACCCCTAGCATTAGCATTAGCCACCTAGCTAACGTTAGCCACAACAAACTGGAATTCGTAACATATCATACTAATTGTAATTCGTAACATATTGTATGAATTGCAATTCGTAATATATCATACTAATTGTAATTCATAACATATCATAAGAAATAGATATCATACTAATTGATAGATATCATACTAATACCATAGATATCATACTAATTGGAGTGTCCCGGATTTACATGTACAATGTTACTTCTACCCGAGTCCAGGTTGCACACACGTCCAATAGCACATGGAGTAGCCTACATGTGTAGAAGTAACAGTAAGACTAAATTAGAAATTCATTCAATTATCACATTCCATTTTCAATTAGCTCTTAGGCTGCATGTAGGTTTTAGCAAGTCGGAATGTTCAGAACTGAATGACCAAATCAACTCAGTGACTTAGTTTGAGGCGGTTTGAGGCGGTTTGTTTGACTAACGAGGAAGATTCAATAGAGGAGAAATTGGGGGAAAAGGTATTTTCTTAGTGTGATGAGTACTGAGGATACGAAGAGGCAGGACACAGACGCAGGAATCAACAATGTAAAGGTTTACTTAACACTGAGCAAGAGAACAACAACGAGCGAGTACACGACAAGACACTAACAATCACACACAACACAACACTGAACAGTCCAGGGCTATATAGGGGTGGTGATGAGATGATGAGGTGCAGGTGCACTGGAGGTGATTAGGGTGCATTGGGTTTCCATTCCGGTGTTGCCGAGGTGGTGCGCTCAGACCGGTGGCTCAGTAGACCGGCGAATCAGAGCACCGGATGGGAGCAACAGGAGGAGACGTGACACTTAGTTGGTTTTCCAGGTTCGGGGGAGATTAAATGGAATGCCTTGCGCACTTGAACGAGTGATAAATCATGCATTGGAATCAACATAAGATTGTTTTGACAAGCTACACTTTCACAGAGCACTGATGATTCAGCGTAAACTGTAGCAGGGTTGATTTCCAAATAACCAATAGTACAGAAAATATAAACAGGAAATATTGATTTTCACATCATGTAGGTTAGGTTTATCAATGTGTTCGGAGAAATATGAGCAATTTAGATACATGATAGAGATATGATATAGAAAAAACACACCACCCACACACTGGCATTCTTGTTCACTCCAGAATACTTGATGAACTGTCTCGTGACAGAAACATTGGTATACCCAATGTTTACCCATTAAAATACATCCCACTGGGCAAAAAATTGTTCAATCAACTTTGTTTACACGTCATTTCAACCAAACAAATCAATGTGATGATGTTGAATCAATGTGGAGAAATGATTGGATTTGGAAAAAATCATCAACGTAAGGACATTTCATATAAACATTTAACCTAAATCCAATGACATGGTGACATTTGTTGTTGATTTCACATGGAATTCACGTTAGTTGACAACTCAACCAAATGTAAATCAAAACTAGACGTTGAACTGACATCTGTGCCAAGTGGGATGTATTATAGAGGAGACAAGTACATCAGTATATTGGTATATAGTCAGTATAGATTCTCTTTTATAAAATCACCAATAACTAGGCTGCATTATCCCCATCCTAACAAATAAAGCATTTGAGATCCTTAAAGGCCAAAATCGTGATTTGCACAGCTTGCCTGTAAAAGGGAGCTACAGTTCATTTGAATGAATTGAATGCATGATTGATCAATGTGATTATTGTGGTTGGTTGGCTGATCTGAATATGTAATGTCTCAGGCCTCTGAATCTAACATAGGATGCATCCCAAATGTTATCCTATTCCTTATGGGTCCTGGTCAAAAGTAGTGAACTATATAGGGAACAGGGTGCCATTTGAGACCCTCATTTATTACAGGAGTTGATAGTGAAAGGGTCCAATTAGTAAACAAAGGTTGCCAGAAACTGTTCCTTGCATATGAATGCACAGGGAAACACTAAAGATACGGATTAATGAAAGGACTTATTGAAAACATATTTCAGAAACAACGTTTACTGGATAATTGATGTGCACTTAAGGAAGATAACCTAAGCACTCATTCATTGACCGACTGCTTCTTAGGAGATTGTGAACGCGCTTGTGTGTGTGTGTGTGTGTGTGTGTGTGTGTGTGTCCTCAGTGACATTACGAGACTGGTGTGTGTGTGTGTGTGTGACATTGAGTGGCAGTGAGTGTTTTATATCCTGGCAGCCCTGTGGCAGATTACTCAATGGGTTCTCCTTCTCCTTCCTGTGAGAGACCATTCATCCTCAGAGGTGTATGCGTCACACCACCCACTGTGTGTGTGTGTGTGTGTGTGTGTGTGAGAGAGAGAGAAAGCGAGAGAGGGAGAGGGGGAGGGAGAGAGAGAATGTGTGAGAGAGACCAGAAGGGGAGAGAGAGTACGTAGAGAGTCAGTAGGTCTGGCAAGGAGACGGCAAAGGAGTGTGTGTTTCTGTGAGTGTGTGAGAAAGAGAATGTGTGGGTATATGCAGGTTTCTCTTGAGATGATTTACTCGTTGTCTGAGGGTGTGTCAGTTCTACTTTCATGCCTCAGAGAAGCAGCTCCTTCAGCAAACTCACACAAACCAAAGATGTACATCTAACAGCAGTGCTTCATCTGCTCTGGTGTGTGAGCAGAGCACATCAGTTCATACCTCCTGTATAGTTACTCAGCTATGACCTTCAAAAGGAGGAAAGAATCACAGATTTGGATTCTAAACTTGGATGTAATTCAGAAGTTTGACAGGGTACTAGACAGTCTAGTGAGGTACCGATGTACCGTACCATGAATTGCAGAACACGGTGGATACAAGCCAATTGCAGTGATTCTCTTCTCGGAACATTAGTCAGTCAGCCAAGACTTGGAGCTTGTTGGATTTACTCTCATATCCAGTAGCGGTCCGTGGTTCAAATCCAAGCCCCCTCCCCCCAAAAAGCCATATTACAACCTATGTGTTGTGATAATTGCGTTGTTTTCTCTTTAACCTGTTAATCCATATACCTTGCGACCGTGATATATAGGCCTAAAGGCCGAGACAATAAGAAGACACAGTGGCAGAATAAATTCAACCACACCTTTGTTTTATCACAAAACTGGATAGCAACCTCTGTCCGGTGAAGTCCACAAAGCATATGCTATGTAACAGACAGTTACGTGACTTACAGCATGGTCAAGCAAGTTAATGTTTCGGACCGCTAAACAACTGTTGATTTAGAACCACAGTTACCATAAGTCGCAAAGAAAACAGGAGCTGCCTCCACTATTCCAGCACCATTTCAACATCATCAAATCACCTCTACTTACTCTAATACAGTGACAACTAAAAGATGCCAAAAACTATATGGAGGCTTAAATATCCTGACCTAGTGAGATATACATGGCGGAGACTCAATCAAGCTAGTCGTCTTGACTTCTTTCTTATGTCATTCTCGTTGGCACCAAAAGTTTAAAAAGTGTTGATAGGGGACAGAATGCGGTCAGACCATCATATAATTGGCATATACATTACTCTTACTGAATTTCCACGTGGGCGAGGATATTGGAAATTTTATCAAAGCCTATTGGATGATAACTTGTTTTTAACTAGGACAGAGGAATTTATAACTAATTTTTTTCCCAACATAACATAGGTACAGCAAATCCCCTTATTGTATGGGACACTTTTAAATGTGCCTTTAGAGGACATGCAATTCAGTACTCATCTCGAAAACAAAAGCAATTTAGGTCAAAAGAGTCCATACTATCAAAGGAAATAGAAGGTCTAACAGAACAGATAGATAGCAATAAAAACAGTAACAGAGGCTCAGAATAAATGAGAGGAAAAACAAAAAGAAATGGAGAAACTTATTCAAGAAAGATCAAGTGTAATATATTATAAAAAATTAAGCAAACTGGATGGAATATGGGGAAAAATGCACCAAATTATTTTTTTATCTTCAACATAGAAATGCTACCAAAAAGAATTTACTGAAACTGGTTACAAATGACGAAGTCACCCATGATACACCAAATTATATTTTGAAGGAGGAAGCAAAGTACTTTAAGCATATGTTTTAGTTTCCGTCGCCTCCATCTCCTCTAACTGAAGCTAATTGTAGGGATTTTTTTTCTATTGATAATGTAAAATTAACAGCCATACAGAAAGACTCATGTGAAGGTGAAATTTTTTCTTATCTAGAGCGACTTACAGTTAGTGAGTGCATACATTTTCATACTAGATGCAATGAAAGACTAAGTCCGGGAAAACTCCAGGATTGGATGGCATACCAGTCGAGGTATACCAAACCTTTTTTGATATACTCAGAGGACCGTTATCAGCAAGAAGAAGGTTTGATGTCATTATTACTGAAACAGGATACAAGTGGGAAATATAAAGATCCAGTCCATTTTAAAAATTGGAGGCCCCTTACACTTCAGTGTTGTGATGCAAAAATTCTAGCAAAATGTATAGCGCATAGAATTAAAAAGGTATTGTTGGACATTATTCATTCTAATCAGACAGGCTTTTTATGGACGATACATTGGAGATAATATAAGGCAAGTACTGGAAACAATAGAACACTATGAAAAATCTGGGAAACCAGGCCTGCTATTCATAGCAGACTTTGAAAAGGCATTTGATAAAGTACGACTGGAGTTTATATATAAATGCCTGGAGCATTTCAATTTTGGAGAATCTCTTATAAAATGGATTAAAATCATGTATAGTAACCCTAGGTGTAAAATAGTAAATAATGGCTATTTCTCAGAAAGCCATTAAGTAAAACAAGGTTATCCACAATCGGCATATCTATTTATTATGAAATGTTAGCTATTAAAATCAGATCCAACAATAATATCAAGGGATTAGAAATCCAAAGTTTAAAAACAAAGGTGTCATTGTATGCTGATGATTCATGTTTTCTTTTAAATCCACAACTTGAATCCCTCCACAGCCTCATAGAGGATCTAGATACATTTTCTAATTTTCTTACAATCAAATTATGATACATTTACTATATTGCGTATTGGATCACAAAAAAATACAATTTTTACATTACCATGTAATTTACCAATAAAATGGTCTGATGGTGATGTGGATATACTCTGAATACATATCCCAAAGGAAATACATTTTCTCACTCCAATACATTTTAATAGAAAGTTAGCAAAAATAGATAAGATCTTGCTACCATGGAAAGGTAAATACCTGTCTATTTGTGGAAAAATCACCCTGATTAACTCTTTAGTATTATCTCAGTTTACCTATTTGCTTATGGTCTTGCCTACGCCTAGCGAACAGTGTTTTAAATGATATGAGAAAAAAATATTCAATTTTATTTGGAACGGCAAGACAGACAAAATTAAACGGGCCAATTTATATAATGAATATGATTTCGGAGGACAGAAATGATTAAATATTAAAGCAATAGACCTATCACTAAAAGCTTCAGTCATACTAAAGATATACTTAAATCCAAACTGGTTCTCTAACAAATTAGTAACATTGTCTCACCCCATGTTCAAGAATGGCCTTTTTCCCTTTATTCAGATTACAAACTCTCACTTTCAGTTATTTGAAAAGGAAATAATCCCCAAAATATCACTATTTCTAAAACAAGCCATAGAAAGTTGGTTGCAATTTTATTCTCCAGAAACGACAGAACAAATAATGCAACAAATATTGTGGTTAAACTCAAATATACTAATTGATAAAAAAATATTATTTAATTTTTTTTTTTTTTAAAGGTATAATCGTCGTAAATGATATCATAGGTAGGACTGGTGGAGTTATGTCACACATGCAGCTAACAAAACATATGGAAAAACAAAACGACGCCGGATTCAAAACTTAGAATTTTTCAATTAAAATTATTATTCAAAATTCTTGTTACCAATATAATGTTATTTATATGGGGGATACAATCTTCCCAGCTCTGCAGATTTTGCTGCGAAGAGACAGAATCATTAGATCATTTGTTTTGGTACTGTCCATTAGTAGCTTGTTTTTGGTCACAGGTCCAGGAATGGCTGAAGGATTACAATATTTAGCTGGAGCTAACCCTGCAGATAGCACTACTGGGTGATCTGAAAAGTCATAGTCAATTGATCAATAATATAATAATACTTTTAGCAAAAAAAAGTATTTTCAATTTCAATCTGTAGAAATAATGAGAATAGAAGGGTTCAGAACTTTTGTGAAAAATCACAGTACAGTTGAAAAATATATGACAAATAGAAATCTAAAATTGATGGTGTTAAGATATAGATGGGAGGTGTTGAATGGAGCTGAAGGATGGGACTAATAACAACTAACAACAACTAATAACAACAAGATAACTAATGTAAAGCATACTGTGTCCATAGAAGTATATAGGTTATAGGTTGAGAGCTTTTGTGAAAGAGCACTGTTAGAAAGATATGGCATATAGAGGCAAACCGGATGGACATCATGAAAATGATCGGAGAGGTTGAGGGTAGAGGAAGTTCAGGAGTAAAAACAAACAAAATATAATTATTGTAAATGTCCATAAAATGTATATAGTATGTATAAGCTGGAAGTAGAGGCCTAAGTGTTGTTGTTCACTAGTTTACTCCAATTAGGGAAGGGGTGGTGGGGTTGGAAAGTAATAAAGGGAAATATATTATAAAAAAGGATATGTACATATATATGTATGGACACTACCGTTCAAAAGTTTGGGGTCACTTAGAAATGTCCTTGTTTTCGAAAGAAAATCAATATTTTTGTCCATTAAAATAACATAACATTGATCAGAAATACAGTGTACACATTGTTAATGTTGTAAATGGCTATTGTAGCTGGAAACGGCTACATAGGCGTACAGAGGCCCATTATCAGAAACCATCAGTCCCGTGTTCCAATGGCACGTTCTGTTTGCCATATCTCAGACTGGCCAATAAAAGGAAAAGATTAAGATGGGCAGTCTGACATATGGCTTTTTCTTTGCAACTCTGCCTAGAAGGTCAGCATCCCAGAGTCGCTTCTTCACTGTTGAAGTTGAGACTGGTGTTCTTTAATGAAGCTGCCAGTTGAAGCCTGTTTCTCAAACTAGACACTCAAATGTATTTGTCCTCTTGCTCAGTTGTGCACCGAGGCCTCCCACTCCTCTTTCTATTCTGGTTAGAGCCTGTTTGCGCTGTTCTGTGACGGGAGTAGTACACAGCGTATTACGAGATCTTCAGTTTCTTGGCATTTTCTCGCATGTTTGGATGCACACGTTCACGTCATGTATGTTATCATTTACTGGAAAATAGTCTGATTAATTTGCTATAAAAGATAAAGCTCATACTGCCTTCATTTCTCAGAACAAGAATAGACTGACGAGTTTCAGAAGAAAGTTATTTGTTTCTGGCCATTTTGAGCCTGTAATCGAACCCACAATTGCTGATGCTCCAGATACTCAACTAGTCTCAAGAAGGCCAGTTTTATTGCTTCTGTGACACTCTGGCTCTATGGACGTTTATAATTGAGCCAGGGTTGTTCATTTTCATGTGTTTGGGTGTATTTCATTTGGTGGTGTTGGGGATGGGTGAGTTTCATTTTGTTTGTGTCAGGTGGTGATTGGTCGATGACTCCCAATCGGAGGTAACGAGTGTCAGCTGTCGGCTCGTTATCTCTGATTGGGAGCCATATATATTCTGTGTGTTTTCTCCTTTGTGTTGTGGGTTATTGTTTCTTTGTTGCTGTTTGTCGTATTCAGTATAGAACTTCACGTATCGTCTTTTGTTGTTTTTCGTGGTTGCTTTGATTAATAAAGTCATCATGTTCACTCGCAACGCTGCGCATTGGTCCAATCCTTCAGACGATCGTGACAGAATAACCCACCACAAGAGGACCAAGCGGCGTAACAAGCGGCAACAGGACCTACCTACGCAGGATTTATGGACGCCTCCTAAGGATTTTTGGACATGGGAGGAGATTCGGGCTGGAAAGGGTCCTTGGGCACAACCGGAGGAATATCACCGCCCTCGTGAAGAGCTGGAGGCAGCTGCAGCCGAGAGGAGGTGGTATGAGGAGGAATATCACCGCCCTCGTGAAGAGCTGGAGGCAGCTGCAGCCGAGAGGAGGTGGTATGAAGAGGAAGCGCGGAGTCGAGGCTGGAAGCCTGTGGTTACTCCCCAAAAAATTTTTTGGGGGGGGCACATGGCTTGGGCGCCTGGGCAGCAGGAGGCTGCCACAGGTAGAGCTGGAGAGAAGGCTATCGGATTACGGGAGCCATTGGCGAGTAGAGGGAGGGAAGTTGTTGTGGCACGGCATGAGAGACTGAAGGGTGTTACCAGTCTGGTCCGGTCCGTTCTTGATCCCCAGTTAAGGCCAGTGGTGGGTGTTCCCGGTACGGACCGGTCTGTTCCTACTCCACGCACCAGGTCCACGATGTGCGTCGCCAGCCCGGCCCGGCCTGTTCCGGCCACTCGCACCAGGGATAAGGTGCGCGTCGCCAGCCCAGCCCGGCCTGTTCCTGCTCCACGCACGAATCCTACGGGGTGCGTCACCAGTCGGCCAGAGTCTGCCGTCTGCCCAACGGCGCCTGAACTGGTCGTCTGCCCAACGGCGCCTGAACTGCCCGTCGGCCCTATGGCGTCTGAACTGCCCGTCTGTCAAGCGCTGCATAAGCCGCCCGTCTGTACTGAGCCTGCAAAGCCGCCCGTCTGCCATGAGCCTTCAGAGCCGTCCGCCAGATCGGAGCCGCTAGTGCCTTCCGCCAGACAGGAGCCGCTAGAGTCTTCCGCCAGACAGAATCATACACCTGCTATGGAATCAGCAGGAGCCGACGCAACCCATACTAGACTGGAAGCTCAGGTTCGGGACCAGAAAGAGCAGCTCCTGCAGATGGGAGCCGCCCTGCTGGAGGTGATGACTGCAATCCGAGGCTGGGGTCCGCCTCCACCGCCAGCCTCCCAGCCAGCACCATCAGCCAGCCATGAGCAGCCAGATCTGTCAACCAGCCATGAGCAGCCAGATCCGTCAGCCAGCCATGAGCAGCCAGACCCGTCAGCCAGCCATGAGCAGCCAGATCCGTCAGCCAGCCATGAGCAGCCAGATCCGTCAGCCAGCCATGAGCAGCCAGACCCGTCAGCCAGCCATGAGCAGCCAGATCCGTCAGCCAGCCATGAGCAGCCAGATCCGTCAGCCAGCCATGAGCAGCCAGATCCGTCAGCCAGCCATGAGCAGCCAGATCCGTCAGCCAGCCATGAGCAGCCAGATCCGTCAGCCAGCCAGGATCCGCCAGAGCCGTCCAGCCAGGATCCGCCAGAGCCGTCCAGCCAGGATCCGCCAGAGCCGTCCAGCCAGGATCCGCCAGAGCCGTCCAGCCAGGATCCGCCAGAGCCGTCCAGCCAGGATCCGCCAGAGCCGTCCCGCCAGGATCCGCCAGAGCCGTCCAGCCTGGATCCGCCAGAGCCGTCCCGCCAGGATCCGCCAGAGCCGTCCCGCCAGGATCCGCCAGAGCCGTCCCGCCAGGATCCGCCAGAGCCAGCCAGCCAGGATCCTCCATCTAGTCAGGTGCTGCCCCTTAGCCCGGTGCTGCCCCTTAGTCCGGTGCTGCCCTTTAGCCCGGTGCTGCCCCTTAGTCCGGTGCTGCCCCTGAGTCCGGTGCCGCCCCTTAGCCCGGTGCTGCCCCGTAGTCCGGTACTGCCCCTTAGCCCGGTGCTGCCCCTTAGTCCTGTACTGCCCTTTAGTCCGGTACTGCCCCGTAGTCCGGTGCTGCCCCTTGTCCCGGTGCTGCCCCTTATCCCGGTGCTGCCCCTTATCCCGGTGCTGCCCCTTAGGCCGATGCTGCCCCTTAGTCCGGGGTTGCCCCTTAGTCCAGGTGGGGTTAGGTGGAGGGTGGTCATTGGGAGGAGGCTACCGAAGCAGGTTGTGACTGTGGTGGGGTGGGGATCACGACCGGGGCCAGAGCCGCCACCATGGACAGACGCCCACCCAGACCCTCCCCTAGTCCTGATGTTGGTGCGCCCGGAGTTCGCACCTTTAGGGGGGGGTACTGTGACACTCTGGCTCTATGGACGTTTATAATTGAGCCAGGGTTGTTCATTTTCATGTGTTTGGGTGTATTTCATTTGGTGGTGTTGGGGATGGGTGAGTTTCATTTTGTTTGTGTCAGGTGGTGATTGGTCGATGACTCCCAATCGGAGGTAACGAGTGTCAGCTGTCGGCTCGTTATCTCTGATTGGGAGCCATATATATTCTGTGTGTTTTCTCCTTTGTGTTGTGGGTTATTGTTTCTTTGTTGCTGTTTGTCGTATTCAGTATAGAACTTCACGTATCGTCTTTTGTTGTTTTTCGTGGTTGCTTTGATTAATAAAGTCATCATGTTCACTCGCAACGCTGCGCATTGGTCCAATCCTTCAGACGATCGTGACAGCTTCTTTAATCAGCACAACAACAAAGGGTTTTCTAATGATCAATTAGCCTTTTAAAATGATAAACTTGGATTAGCAAACACAACGTGCCATTGGAACACAGGACTGATGGTTGCTGATAATGGCCCTCTGTATGCCTATGTAGATATTCCAGTAAAAATCAGCCGTTTCCAGCTACAATAGCCATTTACAACATTAACAATGTCTACACTGTATTTCTGATCAATTTGATGTTATTTTAATGAACAAAAAAAATATTTTATTTCGAAAACAAGGACATTTCTAAGTGACCCCAAACTTTTGAACGGTAGTGTATGTATGTATATATATATATATATATATATATATACAGTGGGGAGAACAAGTATTTGATACACTGCCGATTTTGCAGGTTTTCCTACTTACAAAGCATGTAGAGGTCTGTAATTTTTATCATAGGTACACTTCAACTGTGAGAGACAGAATCTAAAACAAAAATCCAGAAAATCACATTGTATGATTTTTAAGTAATTCATTTGCATTTTATTGCATGACATAAGTATTTGATACATCAGAAAAGCAGAACTTAATATTTGGTACAGAAACCTTTGTTTGCAATTACAGAGATCATACGTTTCCTGTACGTCTTGACCAGGTTTGCACACACTGCAGCAGGGATTTTGGCCGACTCCTCCATACAGACCTTCTCCAGATCCTTCAGGTTTCGGGGCTGTTACTGGGCAATACGGACTTTCAGTTCCCTCCAAAGATTTTCTATTGGGTTCAGGTCTGTAGACTGGCTAGGCCACTCCAGGACCTTGAGATGCTTCTTACGGAGCCACTCCTTAGTTGCCCTGGCTGTGTGTTTCAGGTCGTTGTCATGCTGGAAGACCCAGCCACGACCCATCTTCAATGCTCTTACTGAGGGAAGGAGGTTGTTGGCCAAGATCTCGCGATACTTGGCCCCATCCATCCTCCCCTCAATACGGTGCAGTCGTCCTGTCCCCTTTGCAGAAAAGCATCCCCAAAGAATGATGTTTCCACCTCCATGCTTCACGGTTGGGATGGTGTTCTTGGGGTTGTACTCATCCTTCTTCTTCCTCCAAACACGGCGAGTGGAGTTTAGACCAAAAAGCTCTATTTTTGTCTCATCAGACCACATGACCTTCTCCCATTCCTCCTCTGGATCATCCAGATGGTCATTGGCAAACTTCAGACGGGCCTGGACATGCGCTGGCTTGAGCAGGGGGACCTTGCGTGCGCTGCAGGATTTTAATCCATGACGGCGTAGTGTGTTACTAATGGTTTTCTTTGAGTTTGTGGTCCCAGCTCTCTTCAGGTCATTGACCAGGTCCTGCCGTGTAGTTAATAATATAATAATAATAATATGCCATTTAGCAGACGCTTTTATCCAAAGCGACTTACAGTCATGCGTGCATACATTTTTTTTGTGTATGGGTGGTCCCGGGGATCGAACCCACTACCTTGGCATTACAAGCGCTGTGCTCTACCAGCTGAGCTACAGAGGACCACAGTTCTGGGCTGATCCCTCACCTTCCTTATGATCATTGATGCCCCACGAGGTGAAATCTTGCATGGAGCCCCAGACCGAGGGTGATTGACCGTTATCTTGAACTTCTTCCATTTTCTAATAATTGCGCCAACAGTTGTTGCCTTCTCACCAAGCTGCTTGCCTATTGTCCTGTAGCCCATCCCAGCCTTGTGCAGGTTTACAATTTTATCCCTGATGTCCTTACACAGCTCTCTGGTCTTTGTGGAGAGGTTGGAGTCTGTTTGATTGAGTGTGTGGACAGGTGTCTTTTATACAGGTAACGAGTTCAAACAGGTACAGTTAATACAGGTAATGAGTGGAGAACAGGAGGGCTTCTTAAAGAAAAACTAACAGGTCTGTGAGACCCGGAATTCTTACTGGTTGGTAAGTGATCAAATACTTATGTCAGCAAATAAAATGCAAATTAATTACTTAAAAATCATACAATGTGATTTTCTGGATTTTTGTTTTAGATTCCGTCTCTCACAGTTGAAGTGTACCTATGATAAAAATTACAGACCTCTACATGCTTTGTAAGTAGGAAAACCTGCAAAATCGGCAGTGTATCAAATACTTGTTCTCCCCACTGTGTATATATATATATATATATATATATATATATATATATATATATATATATATATATATTTGCGAAGAAAATCGCTGTTGGCCAGTACAGAGAATTAAGTAAAACCACAAGTCCAAATCCCTACCTCCATCCATGGCTAATTTAGGAAAGTGCCAATTTTAGCTTGCTAGCTATCCACCGGAGGACAACAACACAATGAGATGCAACAGTTCAAGTTGTTTCTGTCAATGACGTATGCTCTCAACACAAACATGCTTTCTAAGTCAAACAACAAAGCTCTTGAAAGCATGTAAATGGGAACTAAAATATAATGTAAATGGGAACTAAAAGATAATGTAAATGGGAACTAAAAGATAATGTAAATGGAAACTAAAAGATCATGTAAATGAGAACTAAAATATAATGTAATGGGAACTAAAAGATAATGTAAATGGAAACTAAAATATCATGTAAATGAGAACTAAAATATAATGTAATGGGAACTAAAAGATAATGTAATGGGAACTAAAAGATAATGTAATGGGAACTAAAAGATAATGTAATGGGAACTAAAAGATAATGTAATGGGAACTAAAAGATCATGTAATGGGAACTAAAAGATAATGTAATGGGAACTAAAAGAGGTACAGCACAGTATACACTAACACCTCACCCGTTTTTTGTCTTGTCTCCTGTCTCCATAGCTACAAGCGTGTGGTAACTCCGCGGCGGGCAGGCACGGCGGTGGTGGTGTGTTGGATGGTTGCCATCGTGGTCGGCTTGACGCCCATGCTGGGCTGGAACAACCTGCAGCGTCTCCGTGACAACAGCTCCCTGGTGACCTCTGAGCTCTTAGTGACGTGTCAGTTTGAGAACGTCATCAGCATGGACTACATGGTCTACTTCAACTTCTTCGGCTGGGTGCTGCCGCCCCTCGTCCTCATGCTGCTCATCTATGCTGAGATCTTTTACATGATACACCGGCAGCTCAACAAGAAGGTGATTGGCTAGAACTACAATAACTAGCCTTGTTAAAGCAGACTCACATGAAGTAAAAACAATGGTGACTGCAGCGTTCAGTCTGGTTTAATAATATTATATATAATATGCCATTTAGCAGACGCTTTTATCCAAAGCAACTTACAGTCATGTGTGCATAAATTTTTACATATGGCTATAGAATTTTTAACCAGGCTATAGAATCAGATGATCCACTGGCAGCTCGACAAGAAGCATAGCCTGGTCCCAGATCTGTTTGTGTGGTCTTGCCAACTCCTACGGTCATTGTCACATGACATTAACTATAGTAGTTGAAAAGACAGCACAAACAGATCTGAGACCAGGCTACATGAAGGTCACTTGTCTAGACTAGAGTCAGATGAATAGGACAGAATGAACCGAGTGTGTTTGATGAGCACAGCAGGGAAGTAGAGGGAGGTGAAAGGAGTTGGAGGGAGGTAGAGGGCGTTGGAGGGAGGTGGAGGGAGGTAGAGGGAGACGGAGGGAGACAGAGTGAGGTAGAGGGAGGTGGAGTGAGGTAGAGGGAGATGGAGGGAGGTGAAGGGAGTTGAGGGAGGTGAAGGGAGTTGAGGGAGGTGAAGGGAGTTGAGGGAGGTGGAGGAAGTTGAAGGGAGACTGAGGGAGGTGGAGTGAGGTAGAGGGAGATGGAGTGAGGTAGAGGGAGGTGGAGGGAGGTGAATGGAGGTGGAGGGAGGTAGAGGGAGGTAGAGGGAGGTAGAGGGAGGTAGAGGGAGATGGAGTGAGGTAGAGGGAGGTGGAGGGAGGTAGAGGGAGTTGGAGGGGGGGAATAGAGGTGAAGGGAGTTGGAGGGAGGTGGAGTGAGGTAGAGGGAGGTGGAGTGAGGTGGAGTGAGGTGGAGGGAGGTGGAGGGAGGTGGAGTGAGGTGGAGGGAGGTGGAGGGAGGTGGAGGAAGTTGAAGGGAGACTGAGGGAGGTGGAGTGAGGTAGAGGGAGATGGAGTGAGGTAGAGGGAGGTGGAGGGAGGTGAATAGAGGTGGAGGGAGGTAGAGGGAGGTGGAGTGAGGTAGAGGGAGGTGGAGGGAGTTGAAGGGAGATGGAGGGAGGTGAAGGGAGGTGGAGGGAGGTGAATGGAGGTGGAGGGAGACTGAGGGAGGTGGAGTGAGGTAGAGGGAGATGGAGTGAGGTAGAGGGAGGTGGAGGGAGGTAGAGGGAGTTGGAGGGAGGTAGAGGGAGTTGGAGGGAGGTAGAGGGAGGTGAAGGGAGGTAGAGGGAGGTAGAGGGAGTTGGAGGGAGTTGGAGGGAAGTGGACGGAGGAAAAGGGAGTTGGAGGGAGGTGGGGGGAGGTAGAGGGAGGTGAAGGGAGTTGGAGGGAGATGGAGGGAGGTGAAGGGAGATGGAGGGAGATGGAGGGAGGTGGAGGGAGGTGGAGGAGGTGGGGGGAGGTGGAGGAGGTGGGGGGAGGGAGGTAGAGGGAGGTGCAGGGAGAGAGGTGGAAGGAGGTGGAGGGAGTTGAAGGGAGGTGAAGGGAGGTGGAGGGAGGTAGAGGGAGTTGGAGGGAGTTGGAGGGAGGTGGAGGGAGTTGGAGGGAGTTGGAGGGAGGTGAAGGGAGGTGAAGGGAGGTGGAGGGAGTTAGGTGGAGGGAGGGAGGCGGAGGCAGGTAGAGGGAGGTGGAGGCAGGTAGAGGCAGTTTACATTTGATGTAGAAATCGCAGTCCTGTGGCGTGCACCAGAAAGGTAACAGGAACAGTTTATCCCCCTCATGGCTGACAACTTAGACAGACATTACTGAGCAGAGGTGCTGATTGTCGGCTGAGAGGACAGGTTTTTAAATCAAGTGTCAACTCACTCCACCCAGGACACACTGCTGTGCAAATCAAACACACTTAGAATACAATACAATGGAATAGAATAACTTTGTTTTTACCAGAGAGAACATTGGTTAACTTGTAAGAATGCATTAAAGATATGTATAATGTTGTAAGGTTGTCCAGAAGACCAGCCTTTGAATCTGAAGTCTAAAATCATCTTCCTCTTCTCCCTCTTCTCCCTCCTATCCCAGGTGACGGCGAGCCACACGGACCCCAGCCGTTACTATGGGAAGGAACTTAAACTAGCCAAGTCCCTGGCCCTGGTCCTCTTCCTGTTTGCCATCAGCTGGCTTCCTCTCCACATCCTCAACTGCATCACGCTGTTCTGCCCGGACTGTAAAAAGCCCATATTCCTTATCTATATCGCCATCCTGCTCACACACGCCAACTCTGCCGTCAACCCCATCGTCTACGCATTCCGCATCAAGAAGTTCCGGAATGCGTTCCGTAAGATCTGGGAACAGTATGTGCTGTGTAAGGACCCGGTGGGCAAGCTGCCCCAGAGAGGGAGTCAGAGGAGCCAGAGCGGAGTGGAGAGGAGGCTGAGGGCGAACGATGACGACGACGACGTCTGATCTGGTGATGAAGATGTTGGGATGTGAACACACTGGATTATTAGTGCAGACGGATCTACATGACAACGGTTTCTATGTTGATTTTCCTGCTGGTTAGAGAATGGTGATTGGATAAAGATGTGGAGGTGGTGGGAGGGATCCTAACCCTGGAGTGATTTGACTGAATAGGGGGGTCCTTAACCTCCGTTTGACCCCACACAGTGAGGGGGTTCTGGCAAGGAATGTTCCAGACTGAGTGTTGAAATGTTACCTCACACAGGGTGGACTGGATTGGCTGAACTAACTATCCACAGGTGACTGGGTTCTGACACCATGGGTTATCTGATTTCTCTCCATTCTAGAATACAGCAGAATGACATCACTACTATACGACATAATCTAACCTGACGTAAGATAATACAACTGAACAGAACAATGGAGTCGTCAGGTCACCATGGTGATTAGGATTCCGAATTAAAAGGAAGGAGGAACTACTAACAATGACTCTAACCATCTCCCACTGGCTTAGGGAACAATGATGTCATATTGGCGAAGGGGCTTCCGGAAGGTACCGATAGGAACTTGTTGAACTCAATCATTAAGTGTTTCTTAGTAGCACATAACGCACACCGCTACTTTTAAACAGGGCCCACATAGGCTCTGGTCAAAAGTAGTGCACTATATAGGGTGCCATTTAAGATGGACCCTATGACTACAGTATCGGTGTCAGATGGTTGGAGGGCAGGGCTGCTCCATCTGTGAACTTTGAACTGAACAAAAGAAACATGGCCTTTCTATATGGACAACCTCACATGATCTTTTCACATGATCACAAGCTAAATGTCTCTCTCATTCTGTATATGGAAGAGGAAAAGGTTCATTCCTCCGATACTGAGATGTCAGATTCCATAGCCGTACACACCAAGGGGTACTGAGGGTCAGGAGCAGAGCCAGATAGACCTACTTTATATACCTACATGGCTCTGGACAGAAGGACAAAGAGAGGGTTGTTTTGAAATTAAAGAGTTGCGATATCCCCACTTTTTCACATTTGTGTTTTTTTTCATCAGAAATTATTGCTTATGGGTACCTTCATGTGTGTGTGTAACATATTACTGTTCTCTGATTTTTAATTCATAGATTTTAGATGTGAAATAAAATGAGTTTATTTTTGCAAAACACTGTATATCCATTGTTTAGCTGGAATGGAATGTTTGTATCCTGTATATTTGACTGTGATATGTTGTTGTCTCACATAGCTACTGTAGCTTAATATGAATGCACTAACTGTAAGTCGATCTGGATAAGAGCATCTGCTAAATGACTAAATTATCCAATGTAAATGTTTTACATACAGATCTCATATTACTGTATGAATTATAAAAACGATGTATAACTTGTATAGTTCTTTATTAAAAATGTACTTATTTGTTACATTTGACTGTAAAACCTAGCAGTACTACTTAGTTCTCCGAGAGTGTCAGATATATATAGCATTTTGCAAAAGAAAAGTATATCTTTCACACATATTATCCAGATACTGACTGTTAGCACTTGGTCGTCTATAGCAGCTTCCCACAACAATGGGCTTTAGGTGAAGCAGATTAACCTGTAGCCATATTACTTCAACAGTATTTAACATGAGATCCTCTCTAAGCTTTATAGGAATGTGGTTCTGAATATAGACCACAACACCGCCTCCATTGGCATTTCTGTCTTTTCGGTAGATGTTATAGCCATGTATTGCTACCACTGTATCATCAAAAGTATTATCTAAGTGAGTTTCAGAGATAGTCAGAATATGAATGTCATCTGTTACAAGAAAGTTATTGACATCATGAACCTTATTTCTTAGGCTACATATGTTAATATGGGCTATTTTTAACACTTTTCTGGGTTGCTTTATTGTTTTTAATGCTTTACTGGGAAGCTTAGCAGAAGTAGACTTGCTCATGTTATTTATATTGCAGCTGATATTGCACTGTGAGCTGCACACAGTGGACTTCCTACTAGGGCACACTGCCTCAGTGCTAACAGTGTAACTCTGGTTCATAGGCACATGATTACTGCATACAATAGCTGTAGGATCAGAGGTATTCAGGGCAGAGGGGGACATAAATTAAGTTACTTACATTGTGTCTGCCAACGCCCCTGGGATAATGTACATTTGATGCAGCATTATGACAACTCATTGTACAATGGTAGGGATTAACTGAGCTGGTCATTGGTCATTGAGAAGTCATTGTCTTAATGCAGCCTTGAAATGCGTGGACAGAGTCCAGGAGCCAAGATGATGTGGATGGACTCCGTCATTCCTGTAGAGTATCTTCTGTTTCCAGAAGGTGTCAAAGCTATCTATAAAAGTGATTCCACCAGAGCCGGCTGTAGTATATGTGGTGGAGACCCCCTGGGCTGGAGACAGGGTAGAGGATGAAGGAGCAGGAATCTCTGGAAGCAGGTGGGCCAAACTGTTGGTCAGCAGGATGGGATCCCCCAAAGCCATTTCAGCCCCATTCACCAAAGACCGCTGCCTTGCGCTGTGCTTACGGAGTGTGACGTGCCTCTAGTGTGACGTGCCTCGATAACCGTGGCATCCGCCAGCTCCTCATAAAGCGTCCTTGCTGGGATGGGAGGTTGGGGTGGGATGGGGAGGGCAGGTGAGATGGGAGGGGAGAGGTGACTTCACTAGGGAGGGGTCTCTGCAGGGCAGCCTGGCCAGTCAGTCAGAGAGTGGCAACATGGTGGCGAGGCAGTGGCACGACGACCAGGCTGGATACGCTGCAATGTCTCAATTTGCATACTCTGGACGTCCAGCTCAGACATATATTCCTCAATAAGCTGACAGTTTCCACATTGGAAATTTGGACTGACAATATTATCTCAGAACTGTGAAAAGTAGGTGCAGCTCCTACATGGGATGAAACGTTCACCGTAGTCTCTGAAGGTGGTTGCTGCCAATCTGGAAAAAGTCAGTTTCCCCGTATGGCGGAAAGTGGTAGACACCATTTTGGAACAATTCTGTTAAAATCCATGCAAATAAAATAGGTTGTTGAGGAATCAGCGAAAAGTCCATCAATCCACAGTGTGATGGTCAGTTAGATTGAATCACACAGTTTGTAGGGTCACCACAGTCATAGGCAGCAAGCCAGAACCCAACCACAGACTAGAAACCAGCCAGCACTAGGACACACAATAAACACAACCAAGGCACAAAAACTTGGCAGCATAACAACAGAAGGAGGGAGCAGTGACTTACTCAATGCGATTGAATGCTGGGGCCCATCTGCAAAGCAATGGAGGCTGTGTTACCAGTATGACAGCCAAGAGAGAAGCACCTTGGAGGGGATGTAGTTTCCAGTACAGGTCTGTGGAAAGCCGGGAGGGTGGTAAGCGCTACACCGGAACACGGGAGATTCAAAAAGAGTAAATCCAAGTGGAGTTCAAGTTTGGCAGTAGTCCAAAAACATCCAAGGCACAATGTCAAGTGGAATGATGAAAGCAGCAGTAGGCAGGTGTCTGCTCAGATAACGCCCCAGAGCAGAGTAGGGTGCCCAGGTATATCACAGTAGGTAGGTGTCTGCTCAGATAATGCCCCAGAGCAGAGTACGGTGCCCAGGTATATCCAAGTAGGCCTCAAAAGTTTCAACAGACCTGTTTTGTACGTCTCCTTAAAAACTCTGTATGTTATATTGCACTATTATCCAATGTGTTCACAGCCAGATGAAACAAAGGTAAATGGAGACAAAAATCCACACAAAAAACAAAACAAATGTGTGTCTACTAAAATGTTAATGCCAAGTGCCAGGTCTCTCTCCATTTAGAGACGTCAGTATCAAGCCTGTCTGTCAGTCTGGACTCCCATCACATCAAGTCTCAAGTGCTGGCTCCATAGATGCATCTGTGAACACATACACAGTCACTGTTCAATTACCAGTTAGGATAGAATATGTTTGTTTGTCAGATATCACCTATGTTGAAGTTTCAACAGGTCAGACTAAACCTACCTAATTCTGGTCTCCGCATCGAAGACTGTTAGTTAGCAGGCAAGAGGTGAGGCTGGAGGTGAGGTCTTTGCCAGCGTCCCGTTGATGGGCATGGCAGCGTAGATCAGCTCCTGGCCCCTCATCAAAGATACTGGTTGGTCACACACACAGAGCACTGATTACATTATGAATGGTGGTTATGATTAGCATGGTGAAACCAACCTGATTGCTGCATTCACTTTTCTATTTCACTTCAGATATCATAATACAGTGGGGAAAAAAAGTATTTAGTCAGCCACCAATTGTGCAAGTTCTCCCACTTAAAAAGATGAGAGAGGCCTTGAATTTTCATCATAGGTACACGTCAACTATGACAGACAAAATAAGAAAAAAAAATCCAGAAAATCACATTGTAGGATTTTTTATGAATTTATTTGCAAATTATGGTGGAAAATAAGTATTTGGTCAATAACAAAAGTTTCTCAATACTTTGTTATATACCCTTTGTTGGCAATGACACAGGTCAGACATTTTCTGTAAGTCTTCACAAGGTTTTCACACACTATTTTGGCACATTCCTTCATGCAGATCTCCTCTAGAGCAGTGATGTTTTGGGGCTGTCGCTGGGCAACACGGACTTTTAACTCCCTCAAAGATTTTCTATGGGGTTGAGATCTGGAGACTGGCTAGGCCACTCCAGGACCTTGAAATGCTTCTTACGAAGCCACTCCTTCGTTGCCCGGGCAGTGTGTTTGGGATCATTGTCATGCTGAAAGACCCAGCCACGTTTCCTCTTCAATGCCCTTGCTGATGGAAGGAGGTTTTCACTCAAAATCTCACGATACATGGCCCCATTCATTCTTTCCTTTACATGGATCAGTCGTCCTGGTCCCTTTGCAGAAAAACAGCCCCAAAGCATGATGTTTACACCCCCATGCTTCACAGTAGGTATGGTGTTCTTTGGATGCAACTCAGCATTCTTTGTCCTCCAAACACGACGAGTTGAGTTTTTACCAAAAAGTTATATTTTGGTTTCATCTGACCATATGACATTCTCCCAATCCTCTTCTGGATCATCCAAATGCACTCTAGCAAACTTCAGACGGGCCTGGACATGTACTGGCTTAAGCAGGGGGACACGTCTAGAACTGCAGGATTTGAGTCCCTGGCGGCGTAGTGTGTTACTGATGGTAGGCTTTGCTACTGACTTCATCCCAGCCTATGCCAACCTCCAGTCCCTCGACTTCCTGGCGCTGACGGAAACATGGATCACCACTGAAAACACGGCTACTCCTACTGCTCTCTCCTCGTCTGACCATGTGTTCTTGCATACCCCGAGAGCATCTGGTCAGAGGGGTGGTGGTACAGGAATCCTCATCTCTCCCAAGTGGACATTCTCAATTT
Source organism: Coregonus lavaretus (assembly GCF_964263955.1). NCBI lineage: Eukaryota > Metazoa > Chordata > Actinopteri > Salmoniformes > Salmonidae > Coregonus > Coregonus lavaretus. Next base: position 8,382,918 of record NC_139999.1, on the reverse strand, counting down.
TTCCCCTAACCCATCTGTCTATCTCCTCATTTGAATTCCATGCTGTCACAGTCACTAGCCCATTTAAGCTTAATATCCTTGTCATCTATCGCCCTCCAGGTTCCCTTGGAGAGTTCATCAATGAGCTTGACGCCTTGATAAGTTCCTTCCCTGAGGATGGCTCACCCCTCACAGTTTTGGGGGATTTCAACCTCCCTATGTCCACATTTGACTCATTTCTCTCTGCCTCCTTCTTTCCACTCCTCTCCTCTTTTGACCTCACCCTCTCACCGTCCCCCCCTACTCACAAGGCAGGCAATACGCTTGACCTCATCTTCACTAGATGCTGCTCCTCTACTAATCTCACTGCAACTCCCCTCCATGTCTCCGACCACTACTTTGTTTCCTTTTCTCTCTCGCTCTCCTCCCACACTACTCACTCTGCCCCTACACAGATGGTAATGCGCCGCCGCAACCTTCGCTCTCTCTCTCCCACTACTCTCTCCTCTTCCATCCTATCATCTCTTCCCTCTGCTCAATCCTTCTCCCTCCAATCTCCTGATTCTGCCTCCTCAACCCTCCTCTCCTCCCTTTCTGCATCCTTTGACTCTCTGTGTCCCCTATCCTCCCGGCCGGCTCGGTCCTCCCCTCCAGCTCCGTGGCTTGATGACTCATTGCGAGCTCACAGAACAGAGCTCCGGGCAGCGGAGCGGAAATGGAAGAAAACTAAACTCCCTGCCGACCTGGCATCTTTTCACTCCCTCCTCTCTACATTTTCTTCATCTGTTTCTGCTGCTAAGGCCACCTTCTACCACTCTAAATTCCAAGCATCTGCCTCTAACCCTAGGAAGCTCTTTGCCACATTTTCCTCCCTCCTGAATCCTCCTCCCCCCCCCCCCCCCTCCTCTCTCTCTGTGGATGACTTCGTCAACCACTTTGAAAAGAAGGTTGACGACATCCGATCCTCGTTTGTTAAGTCTAATGACACTGCTGGTCCTGCTCACACTGCCCTACCCTATGCTTTGACTTCTTTCTCCCCTCTCTCTCCAGATAAAATCCTGCGACTTGTGACTGCAGGCCGCCCAACAACCTGCCCGCTTGACCCCATCCCCTCCTCCCTTCTCCAGACCATCTCCGGTGACCTTCTCCCCTACCTCACCTCGCTGATCAACTCATCCTTGACCGCTGGCCATGTCCCTTCCGTCTTCAAGAGAGCGAGAGTTGCTCCCCTTCTCAAAAAACCAACACTCGACCCCACTGATGTCAACAACTACAGACCAGTATCCCTTCTTTCTTTTCTTTCCAAAACTATTGAGCATGCCGTCTTTAGCCAACTCTCTTGCTATCTCTCTCAGAATGACCTTCTTGATCCAAACCAATCAGGTTTCAGGACTGGTCATTCAACTGAGACTGCTCTTCTCTGTGTCACGGAGACTCTCCGCACTGCTAAAGCTAACTCTCTCTCCTCTGCTCTTGTCCTTCTAGACCTGTCTGCTGCCTTTGATACTGTGAACCATCAGATCCTCCTCTCCACCCTCTCCGAGCTGGGCATCTCCGGCGCGGCTCACTCCTGGATTGCGTCCTACCTGACCGGTCGCTCCTACCAAGTGGCGTGGCGAGAAGCTGTCTCCGCACCACGTGCTCTCACCACTGGTGTCCCCCAGGGCTCAGTTCTAGGCCCTCTCCTTTTCTCCCTATACACCAAGTCACTTGGCTCTGTCATATCCTCACATGGCCTTTCATATCATTGCTACGCTGACGATACACAACTAATCTTCTCCTTTCCCCCTTCTGATAACCAGGTGGCGAATCGCATCTCTGCATGTCTGGCAGACATATCAGTATGGATGACGGATCACCACCTCAAGCTGAACCCTGGCAAGACGGAGCTGCTCTTCCTCCCGGGGAAGGACTGCCCGTTCCATGATCTCGCCATCACGGTTGACAACTCCGCTGTGTCCTCCTCCCAGAGTGCGAAGAGCCTAGGCGTGACCCTGGACAACACCCTGTCGTTCTCCGCCAACATCAAGGCGGTGACCCGCTCCTGCAGGTTCATGCTCTACAACATTCGGAGAGTACGACCCTGCCTTACACAGGAAGCGGCACAGGTCCTAATCCAGGCACTTGTCATCTCCCGTCTGGACTACTGCAACTCGCTGTTGGCTGGCCTCCCTGCCTGTGCCATTAAACCCCTACAACTCATCCAGAATGCCGCAGCCCGTCTGTTGTTCAACCTTCCCAAGTTCTCTCACGTCACCCCCCTCCTCCGCACACTCCACTGGCTTCCAGTTGAAGCTCGCATCCGCTACAAGACCATGGTGCTTGCCTATGGAGCAGTGAGGGGAACGGCACCTCTGTACCTTCAGGCTCTGATCAGTCCCTACACCCAAACGAGGGCATTGCGTTCATCCACCTCTGGCCTGCTGGCTCCCCTTCCTCTGCGGAAGCATAGCTCCCGCTCAGCCCAGTCAAAACTGTTCGCTGCTCTGGCACCCCAATGGTGGAACAAGCTCCCTCACGACGCCAGGACAGCGGAGTCACTCACCACCTTCCGGAGACATTTGAAACCCCACCTCTTTAAGGAATACCTGGGATAGGATAAAGTAATCCTTCTAACCCCCCCCCCCCAAATTGTAAAGTGGTTATCCCACTGGCTATAGGGTGAACGCACCAATTTGTGAGTCGCTCTGGCTAAGAGCGTCTGCTAAATGACGTTAATGTGCCCTTGAGCAAGGCACTTAACCCTAATTGCTCCTGTAAGTCGCTCTGGATAAGAGCGTCTGCTAAATGACTAAAATGTAATGTAAAATGTTACTTTGGTCCCAGCTCTCTGCAGGTCATTCACTAGGTCCCCCTGTGTGGTTCTGGGATTTTTGCTCACCGTTCTTGTGATCATTTTGACCCCACAGGATGAGATCTTGCGTGGAGCCCCAGATCGAGGGAGATTATCAGTGGACTTGTATGTCTTCCATTTCCTAATAATTGCTCCCACAGTTGATTTCTTCAAACCAAGCTGCTCACCTATTGCAGATTCAGTCTTCCCAGCCTGGTGCAGGTCTACAATTTTGTTTCTGGTGTCCTTTGACAGCTCTTTGGTCTTGGCCATAGTGGAGTTTGGAGTGTGACTGTTTGAGGTTGTGGACAGGTGTCTTTTATACTGATAACAAGTTCAAACAGGTGCTATTAATACAGGTAACGAGTGGAGGACAGAGGAGCCTCTTAAAGAAGAAGTTACAGGTCTGTGAGAGCCAGAAATCTTGCTTGTTTGTAGGTGACCAAATACTTATTTTCCACCATAATTTGCAAATAAATTCATTAAAAATCCTACAGTGTGATTTTCTGGATTTTTTTTTCTTAATTGGTCTGTCATAGTTGACGTGTACCTATGATGAAAATTACAGGCCTCTCTCATCTTTTTAAGTGGGAGAACTTGCACAATTGGTGGCTGACTAAATACTTTTTTTCCCCACTGTATGTGAAGTGAAATAGAATGGTAAATGCAGCGAAAAGGCTGGTTCCACCAGGCTAGGTTATGAAGGTGAATTGGGACAAAACTCCGCTGTTTTGACCAGGTCAAATGTCACCAACCTGATTCAAGTGTCCTCCCTTTTCCATTTACAGAAATGCTCACAGCGAGGGCATGTCTTTGTGATGCTGTGGGCCCCCTTGCTGGTCTTCTCTATGTTGCATGTTCGGCTGCAAACTGGACATCTCTCGAACAACTGCAGCAGGCAATCCTCATAAACAATGGGGAGCCAGGCCCAGCCAATTAGAATTCGTTTTTCCCCACAAAAGGGCTTTATTACAGACAGAAATACTCCTGTTTCATCAGCTGTCCGGGTGGCTGGTCTCAGATGATCCCGCAGGTGAAGAAGCTGGATGTGAAGGTCCTGGGCTGGCGTGGTTACACGTGGTCTGCGGTTGTGAGGCCAGTTGGACGTACTGCCAAATGCTCTAAAACGATGTTGGAGGTGGCTTATGGTAGAGAAATTAACATTAAATTATCTGGCAACAGCTCTAGTGGACATTCCTGCCATCAGCATGCCAATTGCACGCTCCCTCAAAATTGACACACCTGTTGCACTGTGTTGTATGACAAAACTGCACATTTAAGAGTGGCCTTTTATTGTCACCAGCACAAGATGCACCTGTGTAATGATCATGCTGTTTAATCAGCTTCTTGATATGCCACACCTGTCAGGTGGATTGATTATCTTGGCAAAGGAGAAATGCTCACTAACAGGGATGTAAACAAATTTGTTCACAACATTTTTGAGAAATAAGCTTTTTGTATGTATGGACAATTTCTGGGATATTTTATTTCAGATCATGAAATATGGGACCAACACTTTACATGTTGCATTTATATTTTTGTTCAGTATGCTTCAGCTTATGAGGTGGTGTTGACTAGGAGGGCCTGTGACAGGGTGATACAATAGACAGCAAAGAGGTACATGGCATTTTGTTATAAAGAAAGGACAAAGCTTTTTGATAATGCACTTCACAACCAAAATGACTCTACTACTTGTATCTGCTTGGCTGGGTAATTAACCTACTAGTTGATCAAACCGGGTAATTTTTAATACAACTTTTCACATAACACACACATTACCGTTGTCAATGAAGCCATCTTTGTCATCAGGGCAGTAATTTGTCTAAATCTACACTGAACAAAAATATAAATGCAACATGTAAAGTGTTGGTTCCATGTTTCATGAGGTGAAATAAAAGATCCCAGAAATTGTATATTATAGCCAATTTTGGTCATTATATTCAAGTATCTCTGGTTGTACTCACCACCACCGGTCGTTGCACACCAAGCTAGCGTTACTGGTGCAGACTTGGGGACCAACGAACTCCAAGCACCTATTCCGACCGCATACTAGGTAGGGTCCTTCGGCAGGGCAACTTTGGCTGTGGAGCATTGTCAATCCGTATAGGGGCCCGTGACCCCCATTCAATGAAGGGAAGTGAAGTGAGCGAAGGAGCGATTTGCACGTGGAGCTTGTGGTCATGATTTGTTGGCATAATTGTAATCCAAACCCAACCTTAATTTACTCTTTGTGATGCACTGAGGGTCCAAACTCCGTTTTAGACGAGACTGACTTTATGACCAGATTTATCCCATTTACACTTTGTAGTCAATTTTGACACTAGAATACATGTTTATGATTCATATCGATGCCACATTGGCCATTTTCAGAGGGATTAGTTGCTTTTTAGGGGCAGTCGCTCTTTAATTATAGGTCATATTTCATAGAAATCTGGAAACACTGGACAGTTTAAAGGTCGACATTGGGCTAAAAATAACAGCTTTAAACTGTACAACTGATCAATGCATCATCATACCAGGTCATTTAAAGCTTAAAAACAAAAACAAATTATGAATAAGATATTTGGCTACAGAGGTGCCATTTCTTACCGATCTCTACGGCTTCCGTCCAAAAACAAATCCCGTGAAATGATGTCAATACATACTGGAGGAGTTCCTAGCTAGCTACATATTTTGCCAATTTTTGGCAAAAGATCTGATCTGATGGGTCAAAAGACCAATTAGTGGCAAAAGATCAGAATCCGGGCTGCACAACTGATAATGTCACAGTGATGTCAAAGCAAACATCTCCATATGACCAAACATATGAATCACAGAAGACAAACAACAAATAAAGATGGTTCTAAAGGACATACTCTAACGGTTTTTATTGACATTATGATCATTAGCACTTTCCATCAGCAAAAGAGGCATTTTAAACTATAATATTTGACCGCAGTGTCATTTCAATCCAGTTATTATTTCCCACCGACTGGCTCCCTCTCTTCCTTCTTAAACACACACACACACACACACACACACACACACACACACACACACACACACACACACACACACACAATGAATATCTACCTTATAAATAGATTAGTGTCAAAGGTCACTGCAGCTCCTCAGGTCTCCATGGCTTGATAGCATTTTTTTACCAGTCAGCTGACTGGGTTTTTCTGTTGGAGGGAGTGTAGTCTCAGAAATCCCAGACCTAGTGCAAAAACATTGTTGACATTGTGGGAGGCAACCCATGTACCTTGGGAGACTAGTGGGACTCCCTGCTACCGAGGAACGTTTTTGCCTTGCACCTGTGATAAGACGTGTGATGTATACATTTCTACAGTATCTTTTCACAGTGCAGGGAGTACCGACTCAAGCCTCATCATCTTGGTGTGAACTATGGTGACCTCTATCCCCTGACACTAAACAGCCAACTCACCTTTTGTTCAGGAAATTAACTGTTCAAGTTGCTTTTATGGCTTTGGACAAATTATATGAAAATGTGTGTCAAAATATTTACTTTGCCAAGGTGATATATATTCCCATTGCCTTTTTTTGTTGTGGTGAATACTAGGAAAGGGCTATACTGACTTTTCTGACGTGCAAAACAATATTTAATTTCAGAATTAACAGACAGAAAAAACATTTACAACAGAAGACACCAAACAGCGTAGTGACTGGTCACTGATACACATCCTAGTATAAATATATCGCCATCGAGTATGGTATGAGAACATAAAGATCCTTCTGTGATCTTATTGTCATCAAATGGTGTGTATGATATCATTAGGGAGGACCAACTGGCAAGTGTCTTCACTGACATTTTCAACCTCTTCCTGACCGAGTCTGTAATACCTACATGTTTCAAGCAGACCACCATAGTCCCTGTGCCCAAGAACGCGAAGGTAACCTGACTAAATGACTACCGCCCCGTAGCACTCACGTCGGTAGCCATGAAAGGCTTTGAAAGGCTGGTCATGGCTCACATCAACACCATCATCCTGGAAACCCTAGACACACTCCAATTCGCATACCGCCCCAACAGATCCACAGATGACGCAATCTCAATTGCACTCCACACTGCCCTTTCTCACCTGGACAAAAGGAACACCTATGTGAGAATGCTGTTTACCGACGCCTGCGTGGCCAAGCACAACTCCAACACCATCATTAAGTTTGCTGATGACACAACGGTGGTAGGCCTGATCACTGACAATGATGAGACAGCCTATAGGGAGGAGGTCAGAGACCTGGTGACGATGAGACAGCCTATAGGGAGGAGGTCAGAGACCTGGCAGTGTGGTGCCAGGACAACAACCTCTCCCTCAACGTGAGCAAGACAAAGGAGCTGATCGTGGACTACAGGAAAAGGAGGGCCGAACACACCCCCATTCACTTCACATCGACGGGGCTGTAGTGGAGCGGGTCGAGAGCTTCAAGTTCCTTGGTGTCCACATCACCAACAAACTATCATGGTCCAAGCACACCAAGACAGTCGTGAAGAGGGCACGACAACGCCTATTCCTTCTCAGTAGGGTGAAAAGATTTGGCATGGGTCCCCAGATCCTCAAAATGTTCTACAGCTGCACCATCGAGAGCATCACCGCCTAGTATGGCAACTGCTCGGCATCCGACCGTAAGGCGCTACAGAGGGTAGTGCGTATGTCCCAGTACATCACTGGGGCTAGTCACCCAAGTCATAGACTGTTCTCTCTGCTACCGCACAGCAAGCGGTACCGGAGCGCCAAGTCTAGGTCCAAAAGGCTCCTTAACAGCTTATACCCCCAAGCCATAAGACTGCTGAACAATTAATCAAAAGGCCACCTGGACTATTTGCATTGACAATTTTACTTTAGTTTATTTAGTAAATATTTTCTTAACTCTATTTTCTTAAAACTGCAATGTTGGTTAAGGGCTTGTAAGTAAGCATTTCACTAAGGTCTACACCAGTTGTATTCGGTGCATGTGACAAATACAATGTTATTTAATTTTATTTGAACCCGGGAAAACCTTGTAGTCAAAAAGCTGTGTGATGCTGAAGACTAGTGGTCAGAGGTTAATACTACACCCCTACGTTCTCTAACAATAAGAAGAAACCAGATCACCTTGGGTTGGTAGACCAGTGCCAAGCAGGTAGAATCCAATCCTTCCTGTGCCTCCAGCTACATCCAAAATAGGGGAGGGTTGTCTAACTTTTTTTTGCTTTGGGGAGGGTTGTGTTATTTTTTATTAGGCACAGGGGAGAGTAGTACGTTTTTTCCCAGGTTTCCATTCGCTCTTTTCCAGGTTGTACTATATAATTTCTTCAATCATAGCCAAATTTCATCATCTGCTTGCATGCCCCTCCCCTATATCAAGGTGGTTTGGTACTTGCTTTACGCGCTCCAATTTTCTGCGCGCTAACATTTACTATACCACAGGTCAATATAGTCTACCAGCATGTCAATGCTGCCCTCTATACACCATTCAGTGACAATAGTGGTAGGTGGATCGTTTATCCAGATCTGCAATAGGCTAACTAGCATCATACCACACATAAAAGCATTCAAAGCTGCACCAATTTTCAATATGAATCCACAAGAACAAATAGGAATAGCTGATAGGCAGTGGAGGGGCCAGGTGAATCCTTGCGCATGAAAGGACAGTGAAGACATGAGACATGCAGCTCAAAAAGCTCCCCTGTTGATCTTGTTAACGGAAAATACAATTATCCTACCTAGACTAGCCTACAACACCACAACGTAATGAGTAATTGCATTATTGTTTTCAAGTGAGTAATCTAGGCTGCAGTGAAAATGTCATTTGGAATATTGGCACAAAAGCCCTGTGATTTGAATGTTTAATTCCATTTGGATTTTAGTTGAGAGGCTAATCTAAAGTCTCCAAGGTCTAGAAAGGCCCAGTAGCAGGCCAGGCTGTATTTTTACTTATATTTTATATTTGACTGAGATGCGCTGTCTGTTGCCGATCATTATTCTCACATGTCGTCCTATAATAATGTGGCTACATATGATCCTGGCAGGGCCAGTTCTTCTAAATCTTCTAAATATAGGACAGACACTTCAAAACCTTATTCCTTATTAATCTTTTTTTTTTAAGGTCTGTTTTGCCATTTATGAATGTGTTATTCAATGTGTTTCTATGGGCTACAAAAGTAAAGGCAAAATTATATATTTTGATACCTAAAGGGGTCCTAAAAATCTAAATCAAATAGCTAGATGATCCATGGTATGACCATCTTAAAATAATTCCATATGTTACGTTACAGCGTTATTCTAAAATTGATTAATTTAAAAAATGTCCTCATCAATCTACACATACTATCCCATAATGACAAAGCAGAAACAGGTTTTTAGAAATGTGTGCATATGTATTACAAATAAAAAACAGAAATACCTAAAACTCTTCCTATAGCTGGCCGCCTGGCCAAACTGAGCAATAGGGGGAGAAGGGCCTTGGTCGGGGAGGTGATCAAGAACCCGATGGTCACTCTGACAGAGCTCCAGAGTTCCTCTGTGGAGATGGGAGAGTCTTCCAGAAGGACAACCATCTCTGCAGCACTCCACCAATCAGGCCTTTATGGTAGAGTGGCCAGACGGAAGCCACTCCTCAGTAAAAGGCACATGACAGCCTGTTTGGAGTTTGCCAAAAGGCACCTAAAGGACTCTCAGACCATGAGAAACAAGATTCTCTGGTCTGATGAAACCAAGATTGAACTCTTTGGCCTTAATGCCAAGCATCACGTCTGGAGGAAACCTGGTACCATCCCTACGGTGAAGCATGGTGGTGGCAGCATCATGCTGTGGGGATGTTTTTCAGTGGCAGGGACTGGGAGACTAGTCAGGATCGAGGGAAAGATTAATGGAGAAAAGTACAGAGAGATCTTTGAATGAAAACCTGCTCCAGAGCGCTCAGGACCTCAGACTGGGGTGAAGGTGACATTCTCCCAATCCTCTTCTGGATCATCCAAATGCACTCTAGCAAACTTCAGACGGGCCTGGACATGTACTGGCTTAAGCAGGGGGACACGTCTGGCACTGCAGGATTTGAGTCCCTGGCGGCGTAGTGTGTTACTGATGGTAGGCTTTGTTACTTTGGTCCCAGCTCTCTGCAGGTCATTCACTAGGTCCCCCTGTGTGGTTCTGGGATTTTTGCTCACCGTTCTTGTGATCATTTTGACCCCACGGGGTGAGATATTGCGTGGAGCCCCAGATCGAGGGAGATTATCAGTGGTCTTGTATGTCTTCTATTTCCTAATAATTGCTCCCACAGTTGATTTCTTCAAACCAAGCTGCTTACCTATTGCAGATTCAGTCTTCCCAGCCTGGTGCAGGTCTACAATTTTGTTTCTGGTGTCCTTTGACAGCTCTTTGGTCTTGGCCATAGTGGAGTTTGGAGTGTGACTGTTTGAGGTTGTGGACTGGTGTCTTTTATACTGATAACAAGTTCAAACAGGTGCCATTAATACAGGTAACGAGTGGAGGACAGAGGAGCCTCTTAAAGAAGAAGTTACAGGTCTGTGAGAGCCAGAAATCTTGCTTGTTTGTAGGTGACCAAATACTTATTTTCCACCATAATTTGCAAATAAATTCATAAAAAATCCTACAATGTGATTTTCTGGAAAAAAAATTCTCAATTTGTCTGTCATAGTTGACGTGTACCTATGATGAAAATTACAGGCCTCTCTCATCTTTTTAAGTGGGAGAACTTGCACAATTGGTGGCTGACTAAATACTTTTTTCCCCCACTGTAAATGTGATATCCTTTCATTTGCAAAAAATGTATAAAAACCTGTTTTTGCTTTGTCATTATGGGGTATTGTGTGTATATCCATTTTCGAATAAGGCTGTAATGTTACAAAATGTGGAAAAAGTCAAGGGGTCTGAATACTTTCCAAATGCACTGTATAAAAATCAATCTGGTAAGAACACATTTTTATATACCAGCGCTGTTGAGTGGAAGAAACTACCATAGCAACTCAAAGTCATACCAACCATTACAACTTTTTTAAAGAATGTCAAGAGCTGGCTAATGTGTGAACAGTAGAACCATTTTTTGTCTGGTCAACGTTAGCTAGAGTGATCAGTGGTACTGTTGTTCCAGACAACCTATCCTCACCAATGTTGTTGTAATACTATGTTTGAACACTAGATGGTACACTTGAATATTTCTCCTCCACGAAAGTGTTACAATGTTCAATATTATTGTCCTCGCAGGTCTTGCTGAGCAGCATAGCCTTGAATCCAGAAACCAAGTTATTGGTAAGTTTATACATAAACATTCCAGGGTTTTAGTAGGGTCCCTCATATATTAGACATACAGTACCAGTCAAACGTTTGGACGTTTGGTGTTTTTCTTTATTTTTACAATTTTTCTACATTGTAGAATAATAGTGAAGACATCAACAGTATGATATAACACCTATGGAATCATGTAGTAACCAAAAAAGTTAAACAAATCAAAATAGATTTTATATTTGAGCTTCTTCAAATAGCCACCCTTTGCCTTGATGACATGTAGCTCAGTTGGTAGAGCATGGCATTTGCAACGCCAGGGTTGTGGGTTCGATTCCAGTATAAAAAATAAAAATGTATGCACTCACTAACTGTAATTCGCTAAATGACTAAAAACGTAAATGTAAAATGACAGCTTTGCACACTCTTGGCATTCTCTCAACCAGCTTCATGAGGTAGTCACCTGGAATGCATTTCAATTAACGGGTGTGCCTTCTTAAAAGTTAATTTGTGGAATGTCTTTCCTTCTTAATGCATTTGAGCAAATCAGTTGTGTTGTGACAAGGTAGGGGTGGTATACAGAAGATAGCCCTATTTGGTGAAAGACCAAGTCCTTATTATGGCAAGAACAGCTCAAATAAGCAAAGAGAAACGACAGTCCATCATTACTTTAAGACATGAAGGTCAGTCAATACGGAACATTTCAAGAACTTTGAAAGTTCCTTCAAGTGCAGTCGCAAAAACCATCAAGCGCTGTGATGAAACTGGCTCTCATGAGGACCGCCACAGGAATGGAAGCCCAGAGTTACCTCTGCTGCAGAGGATACGTTCATTAGAGTTACCGGACTCAGAAATTGCAGCCCAAATAAATGCTTCACAGAGTTCAAGTAGCAGACACATCTCAACATCAACTGTTCAGAGGAGACTGTGTGAAATCAGGCCTTCATGGTCGAATTGCTGCAAAGAAACCACTACTAAAGGACACCAATAAGAAGAAGAGACCTGCTTGGGCCAAGAAACACGAGCAAAGGACATTAGAACGGTGGAAATGTGTCCTTTCGTCTGGAGTCCAAATTTGAGATTTTTGGTTCCAACCGCTGTGTCTTTGTGAGAAGCGGTGTGGGGGAACGGATGATCTCCGCATGTGTATTTCCCACCGTAAAGCATGGACGAGGAGGTATTATGGTGTGGTGGTGCTTTGCTGGTGACACTGTCTGTGATTTATTTAGAATTCAAGGCACACTTAATTAACCAGCACGGCTACCACAGCATTCTACAGCGATACGCCATCCCATCTGGTTTGGGCTTAGTGGGACTATCATTTGTTTTTCAACAGGACAATGACCCAACACACCTCCAGGCTGTGTAAGGGCTATTTTACAAAGAAGGAGAGTGATGAGTGCTGCATCAGATGACCTGGCCTCCACAATCCCCCGACCTCAACCCAATTGAGATGGTTTGGGATGAGTCGGACCGCAGAGTGAAGGAAAAGCAGCCAACAAGTGCTCAGCATATATGGTAACTCCTTCAAGACTGTTGGAAAAGCATACCTCATGAAGCTGGTTGAGAGAATGCCAACAGTGTGCAAAGATGTCATCAAGGCAAAGGGTGGATATTTGAAGAATATAAAATATAAAATCTATTTTGATTTGTTAAACACTTTTTTGGTTACTACAGTTGAAGTCGGAAGTTTACATACACCTTAGCCAAATACATTTAAACTTGTTTTTTAACAATTCCTGACATTTAGTCCTAGTAAATATTCCCTGTCTTAGGTCAGTTAGGATCACCCCTTTATTTTAAGAATGTGAACTGTCAGAATAATAGTAGAGAGAATTATTTATTTCAGCTTTTATTTCTTTCATCACAATCCCAGTGGGTCAGAAGTTTACATAAACTCAATTAGTATTTGGTAGCATTGCCTTTAAATTGTTTAACTTGGGTCAAACGTTTCGGGTAGCCTTCCACAAGCTTCCCACAAGAAGTTGGGTGAATTTTGGCCCATTCCTCCTGACAGAGCTGGTGTAACGGAGTCAGGTTTGTAGGCCTCCTTGCTCGCACACGCTTTTTCAGTTCTGCCCACACATTTTCTATAGGAATGAGGTCAGGGCTTTGTGATGGCCACTCCAATAACTTGACTTTGTTGTCCTTAAGCCATTTTGCCACAACTTTGGAAGTATGCTTGGGGTCATTGTCCATTTGGAAGACCCATTTGCGACCAAGCATTAACTTCCTGACTGATGTCTTGAGATGTTGCTTCAATATATCCACATAATTTTCCTTCCTCATGGTGCCATTTATTTTGTGAAGTGCACCAGTCCCTCCTGCAGCAAAGCACCCCCACAGCATGATGCTGCCACCCCTGTGCTTCACGGTTGGGATGGTGTTCTTCACCTTGCAAGCGTCCCCCTTTTTCCTCCAAACATAACGATGGTCATTATGGCCAAACAGTTATATTTTTGTTTCATCAGACCAGAGGACATTTCTCCAAAAGGTACGATCTTTGTCCCCATGTGCAGTTGCAAACCGTAGTCTGGCTTTTTCATGGCGGTTTGGAGCAGTGGCTTCTTCCTTGCTGAGCGGCCTTTCAGGTTATGTCGATATAGGACTCGTTTTACTGTGGATATAGATACTTTTGTACCTGTTTCCTCCAGCATCTTCCCAAGGTCCTTTGCTGTTGTTCTGGGATTGATTTGCACTTTATGCACCAAAGTACGTTCATCTCTAGGAGACAGAACGCGTCTCCTTCCTGAGCGATATGACGGCTGCGTGGTCCCATGGTGTTTATACTTGCGTACTATTGTTTGTATAGATGAACGTGGTACCTTCAGGCATTTGGAATTTGCTCCCAAGGATGAACCTGACTTGTGGAGGTCTACAATTTTTTTTTCTGAGGTCTTGGCTTATTTTTTTATTTTTTTCCCATGATGTCAAGCAAAGAGGCACTGAGTTTGAAGGGAGGCCTTGAAATACATCCACAGGTACACCTCCAATTGACTCAAATTATGTCAATTAGCCTATCAGAAGCTTTTAAAGCAAAGACATCGTTTTCTGGAATTTTCCAAGCTGTTTAAAGGCACAGTCAACTTAGTGTATGTAAACGTCTGACCCACTGGAATTGTGATACAGTGAATTATAAGTGAAATAATCTGTCTGTAAACAATTGTTGGAAAAATTACTTGTGTCATGCAAAAAGTAGATGTCCTAACTGACTTGCCAAAACTATAGTTTGTTAACAAGACATTTGTGGAGTGGTTGAAAAACGAGTTTTAATGACTCCAATCTAAGTGTATGTAAACTTCCGACTTCAACTGTACATGATTCCATATGTGTTATTCCATAGTTTTGATGTCTTCACTATTAATTCTACAATGTAGAAAATAGTACAAATAAAGAAAAACCCTGGAATGACTAGGTGTCCAAACTTTTGACTGGTACTGTATATATTTTTTTTTTTCACTGACAATTTAAATCAATCCAAACTGTGCAGCGGACATTTGATGAATGGTAAGAGACATTTGTTACAAAAAAACAAAAAGTGTAATGCCATTAAGAGATTGTCAAGCCAAGCCTTTGATACTGGGTAAGCCTACAAGGGAGGGAGGGAGGGATTTTCTGTTTGTCCAGATTGACAGTATTTATTGTGGTGTTGAAAATGCAAACCATGATATTGAAGAGCCCGAAGTCAGCATGCTTTGTTTATTGGTTGTATGGTGCATTGGCACAGAAACCTGTTGGTAAAATCTGTTTTGCATACATTTTATATAAATTAGAAATATGGCATCAAAATGTCAAAAATCTGATTTCCCCCTAGCTGATCATTGTCTGCAGCCGGCTCTGATCGTAGTGTAATGAAACAGGCAGGGAGCGGTGAGCGGGTCTGTGGTGGTCGGCGAACCCTCAACCTTCTGGCCTGTAACCCTTTGGGGAGGGGGGTGCATTTTCTTTAATGACACCTTGAGTTGGACCAGCCCAGCCCAAATTTCAACCTGTTCCTTAGAAAGACATTAGGTGACTTGATGATAGGTATCAGCATCTTCTTTAGGCTTAATTTTGGCCTGAATCACTCGCCATTGTGATTGATAGTGTTCCAAAGTATACACCTCCACCACTGGCACATGACCTCTGTGCGTCTGAAAATCCATGTGAAATTCGTTCAAACAGCAGATGTGTTTTGACATGCTCAGACGAACGATTGACAGCAGAGTTATATAAATCCTCTTAAGCTGACAATCCCCAAAATCAGGGACTAGAATTACTTTTAAAAATATGTATATGTTTACATGACTTATTTTATTGATTTCCCACCGTTTTATAAGTCAGAAGACAGCCATCCAGACCATGTAAACGTCCTCCGCGACCGGGAGACTCATGGGCGGCGCACAATTGGCCCAGCGTTGTCCAGGGTAGGGGAGGGAATGGCCGGCAGGGATGTAGCTCAGTTGATAGAGCATGGCGTTTGCAACGCCAGGGTTGTGGGTTCGATTCCCACGGGGGGCCAGTATAAAAAAATATGTATTCACTAACTGCAAGTCGCTCTGGATAAGAGCGTCTGCTAAATGACGTAAATGTAAATGTATAAACGTGCATTTACCTCCCTCTGGTGGTCAGCTGCATCATTACATCCCTTTATATCACTTCACTGCAACATTAGGTCAAAGGGGCGGTCCTTAGAAAAACATTTATCCAACTCGACGTCAGCATGCTTTGTTGTGTGGTGCATTGGCACAGAAACCTGTTGGTGGAAAATTAGTTGCATATATTTTATATAATTATAAATATGGCATCAAAATATTGAAAATCTGATTTCCCCCTAGCTGATCATTGTCTGCAGCCGGCTCTGATCGTAGTGTAGGCCTTGTGAAACAGGCAGGGAGATTGAGTGCATCAGTGGTGGTCGGCGAACCCTCAACCTTCTGACTCGTAGCCCTGCGTGGCATCGACTGTGCCACAAAAGCATGCTGAAGTGTCAAAGTTGATATCCACATTCATAAACACAGGGTCGCAGCTGTTATTTGTGGTCATAAACATTTTTTAGAATAAATTCTATGAGTGGGGAGGTTTTGGAGAAAAAAAATTTAAAGGACACCTTGAGTTGGACTAGACCACCAGTAAATTTCAAACTGTGCCTAAAGGAATTTTGTTTGACTTCTGTTTAAGAACTCACTGGTTGAAATGACTTTCATGGAATAGAACGAGCTGGCTGAGTCCTCCGACAGAATGAATCAAATGCTGAATAATTACAATATAAATACTGTTCATTAACACACCAGAACACTGAGGCAAGGCCTGATCTTTCACAGTGTATCTCCATGTTTTATTAAAACCATTAAGACAAAATTACACACAACTAGGCACAAATGTACAATTGAAAGAAAAGTTCCACACAACACCTTATCTACTTTCTAATTCCCTTTGGTCCACTTACACATGGTGCTGTACATCTTTACTAAAGGTGAAGTGACTGTAAATGGTATGAGTCAGAGTTTATTTTGATACAATGTTGACTTTGACCAGCAGCACTTTGCACTACTGGAGTTTCCCTCTACAAGCATGGCGTCCTGAGCTCTGATGAGAGAAGTAACTCTTACCTCACAGTTGGTTAACACTAATGATACCCCTAACATTTTATTTTCTTAATGCACATCACATTTAAGACTTTTTCGCGTTTCTTGTACACACTTCCAAGATCATTAGCTAACACCAGCAACAAACACATTTAACAAACTCCGACATTGATTTGTTGAGCAGAGCTAACGATAAGCATGTTTAACAATCACAGAGTGAATGAGGATAAGAGTATATTAGAAAACCTGGTCAAACAAGTCATAAACCTCTTCAGCTTATACCAAGGGATGCATGACTCAGCGATGACTCACTTTCAAGTATTTATCACAGCTTTGTGGGAGATTAACATGTGACTTTCATTGTGTTCTTTGATTACGTCACAGTGGATTCTCACATTAATTGAAAACTTGTGATTATCTGGTAACCTGCTTCTATTTTTTATGAAAATGCTTCATAAAGTACAAAACATTGCAACTGATTGCCAAAACAACCAATATAGCTTTTGGAAAAACAATGTGACGTTAAATAGAAAATGCAATTGATTGCAATACGTCATGATTCCAATATACAACACTACTTCAGATGCAGGTGCCCATTGCTTAGAACAAGGAGAGAGGAAGGTCAAAAAGTCAGTGGCGATGTCACATTCTGTTGATTGTGTGACGCAGTCTCTTCCTCAAAGAACCAAAATCAGGGGACGTGAAGAGAGAGAGAGTGGGTACCACTGGCAAGTATAAACTGGCCATGAAAGGAACGTAAGAAATAGGAAGGAGGAAAGACTTAGCAGATGTACAGAGTTGTTAAGCCCTCTTCCTCATTGTACAAAAAGGATGTTGAGATCTTCTCCATGTTTTTATACCATAGTAACTTGATCCTGAAAAACAACAAACAAAACAAAAGCATAATACATCAGTCATTAAGGGACTAAAACAGAGACTTCATGGGTACTCAGACAGAGAAGGAACTGAATTCATGGCAGACTGTGTAGCTGCTTTGGAAGTTTACATTTACATTTTAGTCATTTAGCAGACGCTCTTATCCAGTCGACTTACAGGAGCAATTAGGGTTAAGTGCCTTGCTTAAGGGCACAGACAGATTTTTCACCTAGTCGGCTCGGGGATTAGAACCAGCGACCTTTCGGTTACTGGCACAACGCTCTTACCCACTAAGTTACCTGCCGCCCTGATCGACAGGTATAACATGATGCCCTGATGTTAGGTATGATACAGGTTTACTGAGTCGCCACAGCCTTAATCTACACACAATACCGCATAATGACAAAGCGAAAACAGGTTTTGAAATTTTAGCAAATGTTTTAAAAAAAAGAAGAAAAAAAACGGAAATACCTTAGTTACATAAGTATTCAGACCCTTTGCTATGACACTCAAAATTGAGCTCAGGTGCATCCTGTTTCCATTGCTCATCCTTTATTTTTTTTTATTTTTTTATTTTTTATTTTTTTCACCTTTATTTAACCAGGTAAGCCAGTTGAGAACAGGTTCTCATTTACAACTGCGACCTGGCCAAGATAAAGCAAAGTAGTGCAATAAAAACAACACAGAGTTACATATGGGGTAAAAAAAACATAAAGTCAGAAATACAACAGAAAATATATATACAGTGTGTGCAAATGTAGCAAGTTATGGAGGTAAGGCAATAAATAGGCTATAGTGCAGAATAATTACAATAGTATTAACACTGGAATGCTAGATGTGCAAGAGATGATGTGCAAATAGAGATACTGGGGTGCAAAAGAGCAAAATAAATAACAATATAGGGATGAGGTAGTTGGGTGGGCTAATTTCAGATGGGCTGTGTACAGGTGCAGTGATCGGTAAGGTGCTCTGACAACTGATGCTTAAAGTTATTGAGGGTGATAAGAGTCTCCAGCTTCAGAGATTTTTGCAATTCGTTCCAGTCATTGGCAGCAGAGAACTGGGATGTTTCTACAACTTGGAGTCCACCTGTGGTAAATGAAATTGATTGGACATGATTTGGAAAGGCACACACGTCTATAAGGTCCCACAGTTGACAGTGCATGTCAGAGCAAAAACCAAGCCATTAGGTCGAAGGAATTGTCCGTAGAGCTCCGAGACAGGATTATTTCAAGGCACAGATCTGGGGAAGGGTACCAAAAATGTTTGAAGCATTGAAGGTCCCCAAGAACACAGTGGCCTCGATCGTTCTTAAATGGAAGAAGTTTGGAACCACCAAGACTCTTCCCAGAGCTGGCCGCCCGGCCAAACTGAGCAATCGGTGGAGAAGGGCCTTGGCTAGGGAGGTGACCAAGAACCCGATGATCACTGACAGAGCTGGAGAGTTCCTCTGTGGAGATCGGAGAACATTCCAGAAAGACAACCATCTCTGCAGCACTCCACCAATCAAGCATTTATGGTAGTGGCCAGACGGAAGCCACTCCTCAGTAAAAGGCACATGACAGCCTGCTTGGAGTTTGCCAAAAGGCACCTAAAGGACTCTCAGGCCATGAGAAAGAAGATTCTCTGGTCTGATGAAACCAAGATTGAACTCTTTGGCCTGAATGCCAAGCGTCACGTCTGGAGGAAACCTGGCACCATCCCAACGGTGAAGCATGGTGGAGGGAGCATCATGCTGTGGGGATGTTTTTCAGCAGCAGGGACTGGGAGACCAGTTAGGATCGAGGGAAAGATGAACAGAGCAAAGTACAGAGAGATCCTTGATGAAAACCTGCTCCACTCAGGACCTCAGACTGGGGTGAAGGTTCACTGAAAACAGCTGTGCAGCGACGCTCCCCATCCAGCCTGACAGAGCTTGAGAGGATCTGCAGTGAAGAATGGGAGAAACTCCCCAAATACAGGTGTGCCAAGCTTGTAGTGTCATACCCAAGAAGACTCGAGGCTGTAATTGCTGCCAAAGGTGCTTCCCCAAATTCCTGAATAAAGGGTCTGAATACTTGTAAATGTGATATTTCCATTTGTTTTTTTAAATAAATAAAAATCCTCACATTATTATTTTTTAAAACTGTTTTTGCTGTCATTATTGGGTATTGTGTTTTTTTCCCTGATCAATCTACAATGTAATCCATTTTAGAATAAGGCTGTAACGTAAAAATGTGGAAAAGTCAAGGGGTCTGAATACTTTCCTAATACACTGTATCATCGGAGATAGTACTGCCACTGCTACTAGCACTACTAATACAATCACCACTGAGTACAGGAGAAAAACCTCCCCTTTTCAGGACCCTGTCTTTCAAAGATAATTCGTAAATATTCCAAATAACTTCACTAGATCTTCATTGTAAAGGGTTGAAACACTGTTTCCCATGCTTGTTCAATGAACCATAAACAATTAATGAACATGCACCTGTGGAACGGTCGTTAAGACACTAACAGCTTACAGACGGTAGGCAATTAAGGTCACAGTTATGAAAACTTAGGACACTAAAGAGGCCTTTCTACTGACTCTGAAAAACACCAAAAGAAAGGATGCCCAGGGTCCCTGCTCATCTGCGTGAACGTGCCTTAGGCATGCTGCAAGGAGGCATGAGGACTGCAGATTTATTTTTTATTTCACCTTTATTTAACCAGGTAAGCCAGTTGAGAACAAGTTCTCATTTACAACTGCGACCTGGCCAAGATAAAGCAAAGCAGTGCGATAAAAACAACAACAGAGTTACATATGGGGTAAGACAAAACAAAGTCAAAAATACAACAGAAAAAATATATATACAGTGTGTGCAAATGTAGCAAGTTATGGAGGTAAGGCAATAAATAGGCTATAGTGCAAAATAATTACAATTAGTATTAACACTGGAATGATAGATGTGCAAGAGATGATGTGCAAATAGAGATACTGGTGTACAAATGAGCAAAATAAATAACAATATAGGGATGAGGTAGTTGGGCGGGCTAATTTCAGATGGGCTGTGTACAGGTGCAGTGATCGGTAAGGTGCTCTGACAACTGATGCTTAAAGTTAGTGAGGGAGATAAGAGTCTCCAGCTTCAGAGATTTTTGCAATTAAATTGCAATGTCCGTACTGTGAGATGCCTAAGACAGCGCTACAGGGAGATAGGACTGACAGCTGATCGTCCTCGCAGTGGCAGACCACGTGTAACAACACCTGCACAGGATCGGTACATCCGAACATCACACCTGCGGGACAAGTACAGGATGGCAACAATAACTGCCCGAGTTACACCAGGAACGCACAATCCCTCCATCAGCGCTCAGACTGTCTGCAATCGGCTGAGAGAGGCTGGACTGAAGGCTTGTAGGCCTGTTGTAAGGCAGGTCCTCACCAGACATCACTGGCAACAACGTCGCCTATGGGCACAAACCCACCGTCGCTGGACCAGACAGGACTGGCATAAAGTGCTCTTCACTGACGAGTCGCGGTTTTGTCTCACCTGGGGTGATGGTCGGATTCGCGTTTATCATCGAAGGAATGAGCGTTACACCGAGGCCTGTACTCTAGAGCGGGATCGATTTGGAGGTGGAGGGTCCGTCATGGTCTGGGGCGGTGTGTCACAGCATCATCGGAGGCATCATTGCAGGCAATCTCAACGCTATGCGTTACAGGGAAGACATCTTCCCTCATGTGGTACCCTTCCTGCAGGCTCATCCTGACATGACCCTCCAGCATGACAATGCCACCAGTCATACTGCTCGTTCTGTGCGTGATTTCCTGCAAAACAGGAATGTCAGTGTTCTGCCATGGCCAGCAAAGAGCCCGGATCTCAATCCCATTGAGCACGTCTGGGACCTGTTGGATCGGAGGGTGAGGGCTAGGGCCAGGGCCATTCCCCCCAGAAATGTCCGGGAACTTGCAGGTGCCTTGGTGGAAGAGTGGGGTAACATCTCACAGCAAGAACTGGCAAATCTGGTACAGTCCATGAGGAGGAGATGCTCTGCAGTACTTAATGCAGCTGGTGGCCACACCAGATACTGACTGTTACTTTTGATTTTTTCATCCCCTTTGTTCAAGGACACATTATTCAATTTCTGTTAGTCACATGTCTGTGGAACTTGTTCAGTTTATGTCTCAGTTGTTGAATCTTGTTAAGTTCATACAAATATTTACACATGTTAAGTTTGCTGAAAATAAACGCAGTTGACAGTGAGAGGACATTTCTTTTTTTTGCTGAGTTTATATTGTGGGGGGGGGGGGGGGGGGGGGGGGGGGTAAGAACCACCATCAATACCACTGGTAGCAGTAGTAGTACTGTTATTACTATAACGTTAGAGCAGTAATTATTATTATTATTATTATTCAAGACAAAGTAAACACACAAGCTTGTCTTGACGACAGCTTAAACAACAATGATACACAACTGGAAGCTAAATTAACAGCAGATTACTTTTCTCCATGCAAATAGCTGCTCACTGCCGTGTTATGACTAAGCATTTCCTAAGCCATCTGCAGTGCGGCATTCCCCCACAGTCAGGCAGGCAGGTTCAAACGCTTCCTCCCTTCCTTGAAGTAATCATAGCTGGATTAAACTGGTGAGGAGGTACTGTATCTTTGAGCTGGCCGATATGGACAAAAATCCATATCACAATAAATTGACTACATTATCAAGATAACGATAAATTGAACAATATGTTTATAGCATTAATGTGCACCAGTTACTTTTTTATAATGCCCTTTAAACTACTACTACAGTACTTTGTCCTGTTAGCAATAGCCCATATGAACAGAATTACTCATTTCAAACTACACATTCCTCTAGTAAATGCTACTTATCATTTCTATCAATATCAGTACAATGTCCTCGATAAGTGTATGTAGGTTTGGTTGGTTTCGATAACTTCCGTTTCATCATCCCAGCTCTAAGATATCTACATTAAGTTGTCATTCGATATGGTGGAGAGAACAGCGCATTTGATTAGTATCTGTTTCAGTCCATTTCCTCTTTGTAAATGCCAGTAAGGCCCAGGCAGCATTGGAATAACCCCACTCCTGTCATAAAATACATGCCTGAACATGTCCTAAGGGTTTACATACATCATGGGTATTTATTTGGTACTCACCCATCCTCCCTGCTGGGTGATCCAGCCTGCCAGCCTGGTGTTAATGAAGGCAGCCATACAAGACTGGATGGTGGCTCTAAGATCGGGACAGGTCTTCTTTACGTACAGACCCAGGGCCATGGAGGCCCTCAGCAGCTGCATCTCAGGGGCCACCTCTGCACTCTGGGCCGCACACAGGCTGTCCACGCTACGCGCAAACTCCTCCACCGCCTAGGGAGAGAGAGAGGGAGAGGACAGGCTGTTACCCTCGAACTCCAGGGCGTCATCGTTGTCACAATGACAATGATTCTGTAAACACACATGTACAGTGGGGGAAAAAAGTATTTAGTCAGCCACCAATTGTGCAAGTTCTCCCACTTAAAAATATGAGAGAGGCCTGTAATTTTCATCATAGGTACACGTCAACTATGACAGACAAAATGAGGAAAGAAAATCCAGAAAATCACATTGTAGGATTTTTTATGAATTTATTTGCAAATTATGGTGGAAAATAAGTATTTGGTCAATAACAAAAGTTTCTCAATACTTTGTTATATACCCTTTGTTGGAAATGACACAGGTCAAACGTTTTCTGTAAGTCTTCACAAGGTTTTCACACACTGTTGCTGGTATTTTGGCCCATTCCTCCATGCAGATCTCCTCTAGAGCAGTGATGTTTTGGGGCTGTCGCTGGGCAACACAGACTTTCAACTCCCTCCAAAGATTTTCTATGGGGTTGAGATCTGGAGACTGGCTAGGCCACTCCAGGACCTTGAAATGCTTCTTACGAAGCCACTCCTTCGTTGCCCGGGCGGTGTGTTTGGGATCATTGTCATGCTGAAAGACCCAGCCACGTTTCATCTTCAATGCCCTTGCTGATGGAAGGAGGTTTTCACTCAAAATCTCACGATACATGGCCCCATTCATTCTTTCCTTTACACGGATCAGTCGTCCTGGTCCCTTTGCAGAAAAACAGCCCCAAAGCATGATGTTTCCACCCCCATGCTTCACAGTAGGTATGGTGTTCTTTGGATGCAACTCAGCATTCTTTGTCCTCCAAACACGACGAGTTGAGTTTTTACCAAAAAGTTCTATTTTGGTTTCATCTGACCATATGACATTCTCCCAATCCTCTTCTGGATCATCCAAATGCACTCTAGCAAACTTCAGACGGGCCTGGACATGTACTGGCTTAAGCAGGGGGACACGTCTGGCACTGCAGGATTTGAGTCCCTGGCGGCGTAGTGTGTTACTGATGGTAGGCTTTGTTACTTTGGTCCCAGCTCTCTGCAGGTCATTCACTAGGTCCCCCCGTGTGGTTCTGGGATTTTTGCTCACTGTTCTTGTGATCATTTTGACTCCACGGGGTGAGATCTTGCGTGGAGCCCCAGATCGAGGCAAATGATCAGTGGTCTTGTATGTCTTCCATTTCCTAATAATTGCTCCCACAGTTGATTTCTTCAAACCAAGCTGCTTACCTATTGCAGATTCAGTCTTCCCAGCCTGGTACAGGTCTACAATTTTGTTTCTGGTGTCCTTTGACAGCTCTTTGGTATTGGCCATAGTGGAGTTTGGAGTGTGACTGTTTGAGGTTGTGGACAGGTGTCTTTTATACTGATAACAAGTTCAAACAGGTGCCATTAATACAGGTAACGAGTGGAGGACAGAGGAGCCTCTTAAAGAATAAGTTACAGGTCTGTGAGAGCCAGAAATCTTGCTTGTTTGTAGGTGACCAAATACTTATTTTCCACCATAATTTGCAAATAAATTCATTAAAAATCCTACAATGTGATTTTCTGGATTTTTTTTCTTCTCAATTTGTCTGTCATCGTTGACGAGTTCCTATGATGAAAATTACAGGCCTCTCTCATCTTTTTAAGTGGTAGAACTTGCACAATTGGTGGCTGACTAAATACTTTTTTCCCCCACTGTATCTCAAGTTGGGATTCTGCCCTATATCAGCCCCAGAGCTACAAGCATTCTGAGAAAGTATTACACCATATCCTACTCTAACTGGCCCTTTTATTGAGTCAAACATGTTGCCTCGTGTTTGTGGTGTTTATTTTTATATACACCCTTTCCAAAGAACCTAACCAGACACCCCACAACTTAAGTTCTGAGTCTTTCTCTGGAACTGAAACAACCAAATTAGACACCAATGCACTGTAAATGTATGATTCTGCACTGACTTTACACAATTTCAAGACTACTACCAAAGAATTTAAAGTAGCCTACTGTTACTAAATGTGAAAGTCTCAAATGTTGGGCAAACTGGAGAAGTTCCTTTTATGTATAGTGAACAAAAATAAACGCAACATGTAAAGTGTTGGTGCCATGTTTCATTATCTGAAATAAAAGATCCCAGAAATGTTCCATACACACAAAAAGCTTATTTCTCTCAAATGTTGAGCAAAAATGTGTTTACATCCCTGTTAGTGAGCATTTCTCCTTTGCCAAGATAATCCATCCACCTGACAGGTGTGGCATATCAAGAAGCTGATTAAACAGCATGATCATTACACTGGTGCACCTTGTGCTGGGGACAATAAAAGGACACTAAACACCTACAGTTTTGTCACAACACAATGCCACAGTTGAGGAAATTTGCAATTGGCATGCTGACATTTACATTTTACATTTTAGTCATTTAGCAGACGCTCTTATCCAGAGCGACTTACAGTTAGCACATACATTATTTTTATCGAACCCACAACCCTGGCGTTGCAAACGCCATGCTCTACCAACTGAGCTACATCCCCTGCCGGCCATTCCCTCCCCTACCCTGGACGACGCTGGGCCAATTGTGCGCCGCCCCATGGGTCTCCCGGTCGCGGCCGGCTACGACAGAGCCTGGATTCGAACCAGGATCTCTAGTGCGATGCAGTGGGATTTTTTTTCCCTGACTGCAGGAATGTCCACCAGAGCTGTTGCCAGATAATTGAATGTTAATGTCTCTAACATAAGCCACCTCCAACGTTGTTTTAGAGAATTTGGCAGTACATCCAACCGGCATCAACGGCAGACCATGTGTAACCGCGCCAGCCCAGGACCTCCACATCCGGCTTCTTCACCTGCGGGATCTTCTGAGACCAGCCACCCGGACAGCTGATGAAACTGTGGGTTTGCACAACTGAAGAATTTCTGCACAAACTGTCAGACACCGTCTCAGGGAAGCCCATCTACATGCTCGTCGTCCTCACCAGGGTGCTACAGTAGGTTGGACTTCTGCTATAGTCTGTGACTCGGTCGGGAGTGTACAGAGTCAAACGTAGGGCAGCTAGAGTTGGCCTTTCTTAGTTGCCATGCAGGACTTGTAAACACCTTGTAAACACCTGCATTATGGTCTGAGGAACAGACTACTTCGGGTAAACAGTCATTCTAAATGTAAACACTTCCTGGTTCAGAATGTGTGTCAAATTATACAACGGGTGGGTCTAATCCTGAATGCTGATGGGTTAAAACCGCATTCCAGTTATAACAACTCATTTGACTGCGCAATATGCTCTCTCATCAGCCCAGCCATGCACTTTATAAACTTGATCTCCACTGTATAAAAAAGCATTTTTACATTATCTCACATTTCTTTTAGACTAACATTTAGTTTTCAACAGCGGAGATTTGTATAAACCTTGCTGTCTGTCTCTCCGACATTTGAAATATTGTTTCAATTTTCAAATTCGATCTCAGTTGTCCCATAGTAATGAACGTGTCGGGAGGAGACAGGCAGGCAGCTTTCTCAGCCAGTCGAAATCATGAATCAGCTGGCATCATTTTTATTATACATACATATATATATATATACACATACATACATATACACACAAAGAAATGTCAATTGAAAAAAGGTAAAACGAAACGTAGTGCAGCTAGTGCAGTCTTGCCAGCTTCAGTTTGAAATGATTGTGTTAGCTGTGTTGTTGGCTAGCTCCTCTGAACAACAGTGTGCTGACGAGAGAGCAAATGTTCTATGCCAGGCGAAATCGCGCCTCATTAGGTCACGGATATATCCAAATAAATGTCACTAGAAAACAGCTTAAACAAATGCGGCTACTTTGCTGTTATTCTGGCTGCACTTCTTGACGTGACTGTAAAGTAGCAGTAGTTGGCTAGCTAGAAAGCAAGGGATAACGTTGCCAGCCAGTATGGAACACAGAACGTGTCCATAGATACAGAACAAAAAGACTGAACGACTGGGTCGCCTCTAACAACCGAAACGAACCCTAGATTTTATAAAAGTGATAATGCCCTCGAAGCCGGTGTTTCCAAACACTGGCTTCTCGGGCATTATCACTTACATAGAACAGTACGCTTACCTTGTTTGCAACTGCTTGTTGGAGTCTTCTGATATGAGGCTGGATATACTTCTCTTCAAAATCATCTCCAAGTTCCCTCAGTTTATCAGCTATTACAACTGGGTCAAACATGTCATCTGCAAAACACGTCAGGTTATCTGTATGTCATTCATTATCTGGGATCAGTTTACCATCCCCAAATCCTAACATTACTGTATGATTAGGGTAGAAAACAGTGGCAGCTACTCCATCCTAGTCTCTCCAGTCTTACTGACGAACTTCGGTTCTGGAAGGGATCCAACCCAATGGTGCATTGAAAAACAAATTCCGATTCAAAATAAGTTAACCCTAGCCTCCTGTTGAGTCGACTATGTTTCAAGTAAATCAACATAATATAGCCTGAAGAAATGACAGAGTTCTCATTGTGTACTTTAACAAAAGTATTACCATCTCCAGGTCCATCGGACTCAATGCATCCGCCCAAATCCCGAAAACCTAATGCGTGCTCCTCTTCAAAAAAACAAGAAATAATTTCAAGTGTCTGTTGTTCTATATCTCGAGGAGCCATAGTTAAATTCCTTCAACAGCTTTCGGTGAAGCAGAAGACAGAGAGTTTATGTCGACTGTTCCTCAATCACGAGTGGACCAGTAAATGCAGCACGCCTAGATTTTATCAACGGGAGGTAGGGTTGGGCTTGTTCGGCATTGCAGACGACTGCCAACTAACTGATCTACAAATCACCTCCATCATAAATAACTACTCATTATTTTTTGTAAATCAGTCAGTCATAATTTACCCATGATACATTACGGTTTTGTTCTGCTTATTCTTCTGGGGTTTTTATCTGGCGGTTGGCAACCAAATTTATGGTGCATTACCGCCACCAACTGGACTGGAGTGTGGACCAGAGACAGTGAAGGGCTAAATCCTATCCAATAATCTCGTCTCCCTAAGGAAACGAAATATATAATTAAATACTACATCCCTTGAAGATTTCCCCAGCAGGTCACTTAATCCTGTCTCTTCAACCCCATTACTCCTCAAATCTAAAACAATCGCTCCCATTTTCTCACATATTTCTGGCACTGAAATAGAACATGTTCCACTGTCTCCAGCTCCACCTGACAATAATCACACCTCCCAGTCGGATGTTTCCCCACCAATTTCAATTTCCCCAGTCTCCGCCTTGTGACAACACTTTCCTCCTTTCCTGGATCTTATTCAGGGGTCTTCCCTTACTCTCCCTGTTCCACAACTCTTGCCACTTATTAATCACTTGGCTTCTGCTTTACTGACAATTCTATCTCAACATTAGGATGTTTAAGAGCCTGCTTGGCAATAATATCCACTTCCTCATTCCCCTCTACTCCCACATGAGCTGGTACCCAGAGGAACATAACAAAGATCCCCATCTGTTTCACCCTATTCAAACACTGCAAAACCTCATAAAATACATCCTGTCTGCTCTGAGACACACATTAATTTAATCTCATCAGTGCTGCACAGGAGTCAGAGCAGATGACTACCCTGTTTGGCCACACCTCCTCCACCCACTCTGCAGCCAATAGTATGGCCAACAACTCCATTGTGTAAACAGATAAAACTCAGGAACACTAAAAGCTGCTCCTGTCTTCCTTGTTTTAGGGTCCTTAGATCCATCTGTGAATATATTCAAGAAAGCATAGTATTGTGTTCTTAAATGTTCACTTACAACTGAATCTACTCCTTCCTCAACATCTCTTACCCTCTCAAGCAACCCTAGATCTATCACTGTGTCACGATCGTTTAAAGATTTGTGGAACCACGGCGCAGCGTGATAAGCGTACATATTTATTAAAGTACACAACACGAACAAAACAACAAACAAACGATATGTGAAGTCCAAGGTAGACTAATAACATACCTATACGGAACAAGATCCCACACAGACTGGTGCCAAACAGGCTGCCTAAGTATGGTCCCCAATCAGAGACAACGAGCTACAGCTGCCTCTGATTGGGAACCACCCTGGCCAACATAGATCTAAACGATCTAGAACCTAAACATAGAAAAACTTAACATAGAAACTACATACCCTGGCTCAACATTTAAGAGTCCCCAGAGCCAGGGCGTGACAGTACCCCCCCCAAAGGTGCGGACTCCGACCGCGCCACATAAACATAACAGGGTAGGGGCCGGGTGGGCATTCCGCCTCGGAGGCGGAACCGGCTCCGGGCTTGACCACCACTCTCTCTCCACCTCCCTGTTGCGCCCCTGGTCTGGTCTGGACCTCGGCACGCTGCTTCCCCTCTCCTTCCTCCCACGAAGTACCAAGCCCTGTCTGGACCCTGGTGTGGGAGACTCCGAACCTGGAGAGGGGCTGACGTCTGGGTCTGGACTGGCACCGCTGACTGGAGCTGGACCCGACGACGGTGGAGCGGATTGCTCTGGCTCCGGAGTGGAGCAGCTGACTGGAGTTGGACCGGACCCCGATGGAGCGGATTGCTCTGGCTCCGGAGTGGAGCAGCTGACCGGAGCTGGACTGGACCCCGGTGGAGCGGATTGCTCTGGCTCCGGAGTGGATCCGCTGACTGGAGTTGGACCGGACCCCGATGGAGCGGATTGCTCTGGCTCCGGAGTGGAGCAGCTGACCGGTGCCGGACCAAGCACCGGTGGAACAGGCACGGGCCATGCCAGACTGGACACACGCACCACTGGCTTGGTGCGGGGAGCAGGAACGGGCCGGACCGGGCTGACGACGCGCACCACTGGCTTGGTGCGAGGGGCAGGAACAGGCCGGACCGGGCTGGCGATGCGCACCACTGGCTTGGTGCGGGGAGCAGGAACGAGCCGGACCGGGCTGACGAAGCGCACCACTGACTTGGTGCGGGGAGCAGGAACGGGCCGGACCGGGCTGACGAAGCGCACCACTGACTTGGTGCGGGGAGCAGGAGCGGGCCGGACCGGGCTGACGCAGCGCACCACTGACTTGGTGCGGGGAGCAGGAGCGGGCCGGACCGGGCTGGCGACGCGCACCACAGGCTCGGTGCGAGGGGCAGGAACAGGCCGGACCTGGCTGGCGACGCGCACCACTGGCTTGGCGCGAGGGACAGGAACAGGCCGGACCGGGCTGGCGATGCGCACCACTGGCTTGGCGCGAGGGACAGGAACAGGCTGGGCTGGACTGGGAATACGCACCAAACAACAAACAAAGAAACAACAAACAAACGATACGTGAAGTCCAAGGTAGACTAATAACATACCTATACGGAACAAGATCCCACACAGACTGGTGCCAAACAGGCTGCCTAAGTATGGCCCCCAATCAGAGACAACGAGCTACAGCTGCCTCTGATTGGGAACCACCCTGGCCAACATAGATCTAAACGATCTAGAACCTAAACATAGAAAAACTTAACATAGAAACTACACACCCTGGCTCAACATTTAAGAGTCCCCAGAGCCAGGGCGTGACACACTGGTTGAGGGAGAAACCAAGGTGGGATAGCAGGAGGAACCACAGTGGGGCTAAACTCCCTCCCAAACAACCCCATCTCTCTCGCCATGCAGTTGCCTATCCACCCAAAGCTTGTATTCAGATTGTGTTCATGTTCCCAGCACTATAGGAGCACCTTTTTTGTAGGATGTGTAACCTTATTTCCTTGTAGATTTACCCAATATGTCATGGCTAGCTGTTGTCTTCTTAACTTTAACGGCATCTCTCCCAACTCTACCTGCATCGCTGCCACCGGGGAGGTCCTGAGTGCTCCACAGCATATTCTTAAGGCTTGGGCCTGGATAACATCTACATTTACAGCTTTTGCAGAGAGGAGAGAACAGGGATAGACAGACACATAGTTGACAGACTACAGAAAAAGGCTACAATAATGCAAAGGAGATTGGAATGAAATTAACTAAACATCTGGGTTTCACTGAAACACTCAAATATAACTCTCCCAACTTCCACTTTAGAAATTATAATTGTTGTAAACTACAGCGGTTCAATGTTTTCTAGGAATAGACTCTAACTTAGTTTATTCAGCTAGCTAACTTGGTACAGTATTCTTCCGTGAAAACCGTCCAGGGCACCGAATCCTATGACGCCATAGCCAACTAGCATGCCAGCCTCCAATAACACGGTTTAGCACCAATACTCGGTTACAACAAACCACCAGTGTGTTAACATGCCAAACAGATCATTCGTGTCTGTGTCTAACGCTTTTTTAAAGATGTCTGAGCTGCTGTTCCATATGCTATACTTCCATAATCCATTGATGACCTTAACAGCGCTATATATAACATTTTCAATGCCATTCTATCTGCCTCCACTCCATTCCTGACAAGCAATGCATCACATTCAATATTTCCTTTCCTTTGACAACTACTCTGTTAATATACTCCGCCCATGTCATTCAAGTGTCAAACCAGACCCCCAGGAACCTAAACCCTCCCACCCTCTCCAGATTCCTTCCATACAACTTCAAGTATATTTCCTCCCCAACCTTCCTTCTAGAAAAAAACACAGTCTGTGTTTTCTCAACTGAAAACTTGAAGCCCCACCTGATGGACCACTGCTCTACTTCACTAATCGCTTCTTGAACTCTTCTGGCTGTCTGGGTAATATTTCTCCCTCTCTTCCACAGCGCTCCATCATCCGCAAACAATGACCTCCCAATATCAGGTCTCACCTGGGAGAATACACTGTCAATCATAATGGAGAACAACAAAGGACTAATGACACTTCCCTGGGGGGTACCATTATCTACCTCATAGCTTTCTGACATAGAGCTACCCACCCTCATGTCACTTCCCTGGGGGGTACCATTATCTACCTCATAGCTTTCTGACATATAGCTCCCCACACTCACTTGTTTTGATCGCCCAAAAAGAAAATCCTTTATCCAGTTAAAAACCCTTCCTCCAACCCCCATGTTATCCAGCTTGATAAGTAGGCCTTCCTTCCACATCATATCATAAGCCTTCTCTACATCAAAGAAAACGGCTACCACCACCTCCTTATTTGCCTGTGCCTTCCGTATGACTCAAGGCACAGTACAGGATCCATCGATCCCCTGCCTTTCCTGAACCCACTTTGATCTGGTGACATTAGGCCTCTACTCTCCAGAAAGTACGTCAGCCTTTCCTGAACCCACTTTGATCAGGTGACATTAGTCCTCTACTCTCCAGAAAGTACGTCAGTCTTTACGTTATCATCTTTTCCGTAAGTTTTCATATACGTGAGATATCAACGCTATCGGCCTATAGCTTGATGGGACTAGTAGGGTCTTTCCCAGGTTTCCTTATTGACACCAATAACCCCTGCTTCCAACTTCCAGGCAATTTCCCTTCCTGCCACACCTTATCGTAAAGGCCCAATACTTTCCCCACTGCAGTGTCACTGAGATGAGCCATCATGATGTAACATATCTCATCCTTCCCAGGAGATGTTACCCCAGCTTTAGCTAAAGCTCTCTTCATCTCAGCCAACGTAAAAGGGCCATTCAATGTATCCCCCACCATCTCTTTCTGATCCATGACCCCTGGATGTTCTCCTCTGACCCTCTCTCTCCCACGCTGCCCCTCTTCTGTCAGATTATTTGAGCTGTGCACCACTAATGCCTGGGCTAACATCTCTGCCTTCTCCATATCTCTCACTGCAACAATCTCCCCACTTTTCAACACAGGGAGATCCCAATCTCTTCTGACCCAACTCATCCCCCATACCTCTCCCACGGGGGTGGTCCTGCCTATGTTTCCACAGAACCGGCGCCAATACTCCCTCTTAGCTGTCCTAATGATCCTCCTTACTACTGCTTGTGCTTGTTTATACTGAATCAGATGCTGGTAATTATGGGACCTTTTCAACATTCTGAAAACCCTGTCCATCAGGGAACATCGTTACTCTTTCCCCCCCCCTGTACCCATAGGAATCACCTGCCTTGCTCCTTCTCCCCCCTGTACCCATAGGAATCACCTGCCTTGCTCCTTATCCCCCCTGTCCCCATAGGAATAACCTGCCTTGCTCCTTCTCCCCCCTGTCCCCATAGGAATCACCTGCCTTGCTCCTTCTCCCTCCTGTACCCATAGGGCATTGCGTTCATCCACCTCTGGCCTGCTGGCTCCCCTTCCTCTGCGGAAGCATAGTTCCCGCTCAGCCCAGGCAAAACTGTTCGCTGCTCTGGCACCCCAATGGTGGAACAAGCTCCCTCACGACGCCAGGACAGCGGAGTCACTCACCACCTTCCGGAGACATTTGAAACCCCACCTCTTTAAGGAATACCTGGGATAGGATAAAGTAATCCTTCTAACCCCCCCCCCCAAATTGTAAAGTGGTTATCCCACTGGCTATAGGGTAAACGCACCAATTTGTGAGTCGCTCTGGCTAAGAGCGTCTGCTAAATGACGTTAATGTGCCCTTGAGCAAGGCACTTAACCCTAATTGCTCCTGTAAGTCGCTCTGGATAAGAGCGTCTGCTAAATGACTAAAATGTAAATGTAAAAATAGGAATAACCTGCCTTGCTCCTTCTCCCTCCTGTACCCATAGGAATCACCTGCCTTGCTCCTTCTCCCTCCTGTACCCATAGGAATCACCTGCCTTGCTCCTTCTCCCCCCTGTACCCATAGGAATCACCTGCCTTGCTCCTTCTCCCCCCTGTCCCCATAGGAATCACCTGCCGCTTTCCCAAATAACCATCTCCTCAAGCCATTTCCTACGGATTCTTCCTCCCTCAATCCTACAGTACACATGATAGGATAGTGATCTCTACCCACTGTAGATTCCTCCAAAACCTCCCATCTGCCTGCCATTGAACTTGAGATCAGAGTAAGATCCAGAGCAGATTCATTTCCAGTTACTTGGTCAATCCTGGTTCCCCGGCCGTCATTAAGACTCACAAGCCCTTTGTCATCCAGTAGTTCCTCCAACACTTGGCCATTTACATCAGTCCGTAACCCTCCCCAGAGCGCACTATGAGCATTAAAATCCACACACCACATTACCCGTCTCCTATCTTGACCTTCTACATTCCCAAGGGCCAGCAACTCCAGTCTCTTACACGGGTTATTATCATATTCCCCCGTCCCAACCACACCACTACATACTCCTGTTCCACTCCCTCTCCCACACACCTGTATGGGATCCCCCGCTTTATAAAGGTAGCACACCCTCCTCCTCCCGCTGCCACCCTAGCTCTATGGACTACAACATAACCTTGTAATACTAAATCTAGAGTAGGTTTTAGCCATGTCTCCTGGAGACATGTCACATCAGGTTTGGCTGGTACCTCCTCAAGAAACTGTTTGAACTCTTGACCATTAGCCATCACACTTCTGGCATTCCACTGAAGGATTAACACCATAATGCAAATGAACCAATACATGATTCCTGGCTGGACGGATCCTGTACATTTTCCCATGTCAGTCCCGTGATCCCAAGATACCTCACTGCCTGCTCCACTATGATCTTTATCTTCTTAGTCCTCCATTGTAATTTTTCTGTGTAATTGATTGCTGCTGTCACAAATGTAACAACCTTCCTCATGTCTCCTACCAGTGTTGTGTTCTCCCCCATTCTGCTCCCTCCTGTTTGTCACGTTCGTCTTCAAAATGAGCGGACCAAAGCGCAGCGTTGCGAGTGAACATAATGACTTTAATTAGAAAAAGGCACGTAAATACAAAACAAAAGACGAAAGTGAAGTCCTACAGAGACAACAACTAAACAGGAACAAAAACCCACAAACACAAGGTGAAAAACACACAGAATATATATGGCTCCCAATCAGAGATAACGAGCCGACAGCTGACACTCGTTACCTCCGATTGGGAGTCACCAGACCAATTACCAAAAACACAAACAAATGAAACTCACCCATACCCAACACCACCAAATGAAATACACCCTGGCTCTAACACACAGTCCCGGAGCCAGAGTGTGACAGTACCCCCCCCCAAAGGCGCGGACTCCGACCGCGCCTAACCCAAAAAATGGGGAGGGCTGGGTGGGTGTTACTCCACGGAGGCGGCTCTGGCACTGGTCGTGATCCCCACCCCACCATAGTCATTACCCACTTAAGTAGCCTCCTCCAATCGACCACCCTACATCCTAACCCCACTGGATTAAGGGGCAGCACCGGACTAAGAGGCAGCACCGGACTAAGGGGCAGCACCGGACTAAGGGGCAGCACCGGACTAAGGAGCAGCACCGAGCTAAGGGGCAGCACCGGACTAAGGGGCAGCACCAGGATAAGGGACAGCACCAGGATAAGGAGCAACACCGAGCTAAGGGGCAGCACCGGACTAAATGGCGGATCCTGGCTGGCTGGCTCTGGCGGATCCTGGCTGGCTGGCGGATCCTGGCTGGACGGCTCTGGCGGATCCCGGCTGGACGGCTCTGGCGGATCCCGGCTGGACGGCCCTGGCGGATCCCGGCTGGACGGCTCTGGCGGACCCCGGCTGGACGGCTCTGGCGGACCCCGGCTGGACGGCTCTGGCGGATCCCGGCTGGACGGCTCTGGCGGATCCCGGCTGGACGGCTCTGGCGGATCCCGGCTGGACGGCTCTGGCGGATCCCGGCTGGACGACTCTGGCGGATCCTGGCTGGACGGCTCATGGCTGGCTGACGGATCTGGCTGCTCATGGCTGGCTGACGGATCTGGCTGCTCATGGCTGGCTGACGGATCTGGCTGCTCATGGCTGGCTGACGGATCTGGCTGCTCATGGCTGGCTGACGGATCTGGCTGCTCATGGCTGGCTGACGGATCTGGCTGCTCATGGCCGACTGACGGATCTGGCTGATCCTGTCTGGCGGAAGGCTCTGGCTGATCCTGTCTGGCGGAAGGCTCTGGCTGATCCTGTCTGGCGGAAGGCTCTGGCTGATCCTGTCTGGCAGAAGGCTCTGGCTGATCCTGTCTGGCAGAAGGCTCTGGCTGATCCTGTCTGGCAGAAGGCTCTGGCTGATCCTGTCTGGCGGAAGGCTCTGGCTGATCCTGTCTGGCGGAAGGCTCTAGCGGCTCCGGTCTGGCGGACGGCTCTGATGGCTCATGGCAGACGGGCGGCTTTGCAGGCTTTGGGCAGACGGGCAGTTCAGGCCCCGTTGGGCAGACGGCAGACTCTGGCCGTCTGAGGCGCATCGTAGGCCTGGTGCGTGGTGCCGGAACAGGAGGTACCGGGCTGAGGACACGCATCTCAGGGCTAGTGCGGGGAGAAGCAACAGGGCATGCAGGACCCTGGGGACGCACCGTAGGCCTGATGCGTGGTGCCGGAACTGGAGGTACCGGGCTGAGGACACGCATCTCAGGGCTAGTGCGGGAAGCAGCAACAGGGCATGCTTGGCCCTGGGGACGCACCGTAGGCCTGATGCGTGGTGCCGGAACTGGTCGGGCTGGGCTGGCGACGCGCACCGTACACTTGGTGCGGGTGGCAGGAACAGGCCGAACCGGGCTGGCGACGCGCACCGTAGGCTTCCTACGAGGCTCAGGAACAGGCCGGGCTGGGCTGGCGACGCGCACCGTACACTTGGTGCGGGTGGCAGGAACAGGTCGGGCTGGGCTGGCGACGCGCACCGTACACTTGGTGCGGGTGGCAGGAACAGGCCGAACCGGGCTGGCGACGCGCACCGTAGGCTTCCTACGAGGCTCAGGAACAGGCCGGGCTGGGCTGGCGACGCGCACCGTACACTTGGTGCGGGTGGCAGGAACAGGCCGAACCGGGCTGGCGACGCGCACCGTACACTTAGTGCGAGGGGCCGGAACAGGCCGTACCGTACGGGGAACACACACCACTGGCTGTACCTCGGGACTAGGAACGGGCCGGACCGAACTGGTTACACACCCCAGTACCTCTCACCGTGCCTCTACACCTTCCTTCCCTGCTTTACCCAGTAGCCCCCTTGACCTGGTAGCCTCCTGAATCCGTCCCTTCTCTGCCTCCGTCAGCCCCCTTAACCTGGTAGCCTTCTGCATCTGCCTTGTGGCAGCCTCCTGCTGCTCAGTCGCCCAAGCCATGTGCCCCCCCCCAAAAATTTCTTGGGGTTGCCTCTCGTTCACGGGCTTCCAGCCTCGCCTTCGTGCTGCCTCTTCATACCACCTCCTCTCGGCTTTGGCTGCCTCCAGCTCTTCACGAGGGAGGCGATATTCTCCCGGTTGTGCCCAAGGACCCTTTCCGTCCAATAACTCTTCCCATGTCCAGACCCTCGGCTCCTGGACACGCTGCTTGGTCCTTTGATGGTGGGTTTTTCTGTCACGTTCGTCTTCAAAATGAGCGGACCAAAGCGCAGCGTTGCGAGTGAACATAATGACTTTAATTAGAAAAAGGCACGTAAATACAAAACAAAAGACGAAAGTGAAGTCCTACAGAGACAACAACTAAACAGGAACAAAAACCCACAAACACAAGGTGAAAAACACACAGAATATATATGGCTCCCAATCAGAGATAACGAGCCGACAGCTGACACTCGTTACCTCCGATTGGGAGTCACCAGACCAATTACCAAAAACACAAACAAATGAAACTCACCCATACCCAACACCACCAAATGAAATACACCCTGGCTCTAACACACAGTCCCGGAGCCAGAGTGTGACACTGTTAGGCCTACTGCTGCTATGTAGCTCTCTCTGCTCTCTCCCTCCCCTCTGTCTGTCCTTGATTGCAGGAGTGAAGTCTGGTGTGCGGGAGTCAGGGTTCCAGCTGCAGCTCATTCACCATAATCACCTCAGCCTTTAAGACCCGGTCAAACTTACCACTCATCGTCAGATCATAGTCAAGACGACCATATATTTGGAACCTGACTCCTGCCTCCGCTTCACTCCTGCCACCACCATCCTGCTCTCCACTACCGGACCTCTCTTTTTGGACTCACCACGGACACTAGTACATCACGGTACCACACCTGCCCTGATCTGGATCTGTTACCCTCCCTGTAACCTGGACTTGCTCTTCCCCTATATTTGGAAACCTGGACTTTGAACATTGTAAATAAACCTGTTAAAACTTCTCTGGCTTAGTGTACTTGTCTGCATTTGGGTTCTTATCCAGTTAAATCATAACACCTCCATCACGCCCAACCTGCATCGCAATCTGCCCTGGAATACCTGCTATTCTAGGTGCCCCGATTGTTTCTGCGTGAATTACCTTCACTGCTTCTCATACGAGATGTTACGCTCACTCCTCACCTGCTGCACATCCACCTGTCTTTTAATCACTGAACAACCCCCATATGCTACACTATGGGCGCCCCCCACAGTTACAGCACTTGAACTGGACCCCATCTTCACATTCCCCATATGCATGTTCTCCCCCACACTTCGCACATCTCCTTTTCCCTTTACACACCGCCGCCACATGCCTAAACCTTTGACAGTTATAGTAACGCAATGGTTTCGGAACATATGCTCGCACATACAGTGGGGAAAAAAGTATTTAGTCAGCCACCAATTGTGCAAGTTCTCCCACTTAAAAAGATGAGAGAGGCCTGTAATTTTCATCATATGTACACGTCAACTATGACAGACAAATTGAGTGAAAAAAATCCAGAAAATCACATTCTAGGATTTTTAATGAATTTATTTGCAAATTATGGTGGAAAATAAGTGTTTGGTCACCTACAAACAAGCAAGATTTCTGGCTCTCACAGACCTGTAACTTCTTCTTTAAGAGGCTCCTCTGTCCTCCACTCGTTACCTGTATTAATGGCACCTGTTTGAACTTGTTATCAGTATAAAAGACACCTGTCCACAACCTCAAACAGTCACACTCCAAACTCCACTATGGCCAAGACCAAAGAGCTGTCAAAGGACACCAGAAACAAAATTGTAGACCTGAACCAGGCTGGGAAGACTGAATCTGCAATAGGTAAGCAGCTTGGTTTGAAGAAATCAACTGTGGGAGCAATTATTAGGAAATGGAAGACATACAAGACCACTGATAATCTCCCTCGATCTGGGGCTCCACGCAAGATCTCACCCCGTGGGGTCAAAATGATCACAAGAACGGTGAGCAAAAATCCCAGAACCACACGAGGGGACCTAGTGAATGACCTGCAGAGAGCTGGGACCAAAGTAACAAAGCCTACCATCAGTAACACACTACGCCGCCAGGGACTCAAATCCTGCAGTGCCAGACGTGTCCCCCTGCTTAAGACAGTACATGTCCAGGCCCGTCTGAAGTTTGCTAGAGTGCATTTGGAAGATCCAGAAGAGGATTGGGAGAATGTCATATGGTCAGATGAAACCAAAATAGAACTTTTTAGTAAAAACTCAACTCGTCGTGTTTGGAGGACAAAGAATGCTGAGTTGCATCCAAAGAACACCATACCTACTGTGAAGCATGGGGTGGAAACATCATGCTTTGGGGCTGTTTTTCTGCAAAGGGACCAGGACGACTGATCCGTGTAAAGGAAAGAATGAATGGGGCCATGTATAGTGATCTTTTGAGTGAAAACCTCCTTCCATCAGCAAGGGCATTGAAGATGAAATGTGGCTGGGTCTTTCAGCATGACAATGATCCCAAACACACCGCCCGGGCAACGAAGGAGTGGCTTCGTAAGAAGCATTTCAAGGTCCTGGAGTGGCCTAGCCAGTCTCCAGATCTCAACCCCATAGAAAATATTTGGAGGGAGTTGAAAGTCTGTGTTGCCCAGCGACAGCCCCAAAACATCACTGCTCTAGAGGAGATCTGCATGGAGGAATGTGCCAAAATACCAGCAACAGTGTGTGAAAACCTTGTGAAGACTTACAGAAAACGTTTGACCTGTGTCATTGCCAACAAAGGGTATATAACAAAGTATTGAGAAACTTTTGTTATTGACCAAATACTTATTTTCCACCATAATTTGCAAATAAATTCATTAAAAATCCTACAATGTGATTTTCTGATTTTTCTTTTCCTCATTTTGTCTGTCATAGTTGACGTGTACCTACGATGAAAATTACAGGCCTCTCTCATCTTTTTAAGTGGGAGAACTTGCACAATTGGTGGCTGACTAAATACTTTTTTTCCCCACTGTAGTAACTCATATTTGCAGACGACACAACAGTAGTAGGTTGATTGATTACCAACGACGATGAGACCGCCTACAGGGAGGAGGTGAGGGCTCTGGGAGTGTGGTGTCAGGAAAATAACCTCTCACTCAACATCAAAGAAACAAAGGAGATGATGGTGGACTTCAGGAAACAGCGGAGGGTGCACCCCCCTATCCACATCGACGGGACCGCAGTGGAGAAGATGGAAAGTTGTAAGTTCTTCGGCGTACATATCACTGACAAACTGAAATGATCCACCCACACAGACAGTGTGGTGAAGAAGGCGCAACAGCGTCTCTTCAACCTCAGGAGGCTGAAGAAATTTGGCCTGTCACCTAAAACCCTCACAAACTTTTACAGATGCACAATTGAGAGCATCCTGTCGGGCTGTATCACCGCCTGGTAAGGCAACTGCACAGCCCACAACCGCAGGGCTCTCCAGAGGGTGGTGCGGTCTGCACAACACATCACTGGGGGCAAACTACATGCCCTCCAGGACACCTACAGCACCCGATGTCACAGGAAGGCCAAAAAGATAATCAAGGACAACTACCACCAGAGCTACTGCCTGTTCACCCCGCTATCATCCAGAAGGCGAGGACAGTACAGGTGCATTAAAGCTGGGACTGAGAGACTGAAAAACAGCTTCTATCTCAAGGCCATCAGACTGTTAAACAGCCATCACTGGCACAGAGAGGCTGCTGCCTACATACAGACTTGAAAATCACTGGCCACTTTAATAAATGGAACACTAGTCACTTTAATAATGTCACTTTAATGTTTACATATTTTGCATTACCCATCTCATATGTATATACTGTATTCTATAATATTCTACTGTATCTTAGTCCATGCCGCTCTGTCATTGCTTGTCCATATATGTATTTTTAAATTCCATTCCTTACTTAGATTTGTGTGTATTGGGTATATGTTGTGAAATAGTTAGATATTACTTGTTAGATATTACTGCACTGACAGAGCTAGAAGCACAAGCATTTCGCTACACCTGCAATAACATCTGCTAAACACGTGTATGTGACAAATCTAATTTGATTTGATTTGATTCAATTCGATATCTTGCATTACCCATCTCATGTATATACTGTATTCTATACTATCTATTGCATCTTAGACTATGCCACTCTGATAATGATAATGACATTGCTTATCCATATATTTATATATTCTTATATATCTGCTAACCAATAACATCTGCTAACCATGTGTATGTGACCAATACATTTGATTTGATTTGATATACCAATCCTAACTTTTCCTGGCAATACTAGATCCTCAAAGCTATCCACCTTCTTCCGATCTGGTGTCATCTGGAGGCGCTTGGCCTCAATAAGAGAGCCTCCCTTTAAGTGGTCCTTTATTTATTGCATGTTAACCATTTCTGGAACTCCTGTAATAACTCCCTTCACCCACTTCCGTCCAGTTTGATCCGGCATGCTACTATCAACCACACCTTTACATACCTGCTTGAGTTTGAGCTCCTTCTCATACTGTTTAGCATTGAAACCCACCACCACCAAACTTCCATCACAAAGAACTTTAGCAGACACAACCTCTCCTACTTTACTCTCCAAATCCCTAGTCAACGCGATCGGACTCACCGCCGGGACTCCACCTTGATCCTTACATTTCACCAACACCTTGAACTCCACTTCTCTCAGTACAACACTGCGACCCGAACCTCCCTCGTCACTACTCTCCTCTGACAAGACCTGCAAAGGCTCCTCAGGCTTCCTCTTCTTCTTAACCTTTACTCTTACTATACTGCCACCTTTTCCCACTCCACCACTACACTTCATCCCCTCATCCTCAACTCCTAACCCCCCCTACCTTTCCATCCATCCATCTCTGCTCCTTTTTTTTATTCGCTCCCAGTCTTACATATCTTCACGTCCTCTATCCTTCTCAAAACCCATTTCTGCTAGCTATGAGGGGTAATCGATGCCACTTATAAGGAGGAGCTAGCGATTGTTGTGGATCATTGAGCTGACAGCCGTTTTGCACATTGTTTCGCTATGGTTTTAGTCATCAATGTAGTAAGATGCCAATATTTTATTAATGTAGTAGTGTGTCCCGTCCTCCTCTCTCTCCCCCCCCCCCCTCCCCCTCCCCCCACCCCCCTTAGAAAGCTATGACCTTTGGCTTTCACCTGGAATTGTTTATATATGTCTGAGAAAAAAACACTTTTCAACCCAAATGATCTAGTAGACAATAAAAGTATAATAAAAATATACAGATATGATGATATAATAAAATAAAATAAATGTTTCATACTTTATAATATGTCCATATATAGTTATACATCTGTTTTAGAAAATATTTCACCTTTTTTATTACTTTACCAAACATATCATGACATCTGTTAAATCTGTGAACGTCTAAATCAACATTTGGGCTATTTAAA
The DNA here is from genome assembly GCF_964263955.1 of Coregonus lavaretus. NCBI lineage: Eukaryota > Metazoa > Chordata > Actinopteri > Salmoniformes > Salmonidae > Coregonus > Coregonus lavaretus. The sequence goes on along the minus strand of NC_139999.1, from coordinate 8,340,609 downwards.
CAGCGTTCATCCCTCCTATAGACAATGTCACACCCTGATCTGTTTCACCTGGCTTTGTGATTGTCTCCACCCCCCTCCAGGTGTTGCCCATCTTCCCCATTATCCCCAGTGTATTTATACCTGTGTTCTCTGTTTGTCTTTTGCCAGTTCGTTTTTGTTTCGTCAAGCCTACCAGCAGTTTTCCCCCATGCTCCTGGCGTTTTCAAGTTCCTGTTTTCCCGGTTTTGACCATTCTGCCTGCCCTGAGCCTGCCTGCCGTTCGGAACCTTGTCACACCACCCTGGATTATTGACCTCTGCCTGCCCTGACCCTGAGACTGCCTGCCATTCTATACCTTTTGGACTCTGCTCTGGATTACTGACCTCTGCCTGCCCTTGACCTGTCGTTTGCCTGCCCCCTGTTTTTGTAATACACTTTTGTTACTTCGACACTGTCTGCATCTGGGCCTTCTCCTGAAACATGATAGACAAGGGGAGAAGAGCTATGTAAAGGGATCGATGTTATCGTTCTGAGCATATGCAATGTGTCTGCCTCCGACGTAAAACAAACGTTTGACTTCCACACAAAATTACTTATTTACTTATTTTAGGTTTAAGGAAGTGTATAGGTCGCATTCTTTATCGTAGAGCTATGAAAGTTATGTATTTAGATCCGCCTGCTCGAGACAAATTCAGCGATTGCTTTGCCGTGAAGCAGTCGAGTTGGATAAATGTTTTTCTAAGGACCGCCCCTTTGACCTAATGTTGCAGTGAAGTGATATAAAGGGATGTAATGATGCAGCTGACCACCAGAGGGAGGTAAATGCACGTTTATTAGACAGAGGACGTTTACATGGTCTGGATGGCTGTCTTCTGACTTATAAAACGGTGGGAAATCAATAAAATAAGTCATGTAAACATATACATATTTTTAAAAGTATTTCTAGTCCCTGATTTTGGGGATTGTCAGCTTAAGAGGATTTATATAACTCTGCTGTCAATCGTTCGTCTGAGCATGTCAAAACACATCTGCTGTTTGAACGAATTTCACATGGATTTTCAGACGCACAGAGGTCATGTGCCAGTGGTGGAGGCAGGGGCGGTGTGTTCAATAGGGCGATATGGGCGACGCACTGCCAAACGGGAAAAGGAAGGGATTTTTTTTCTAATCAATTATATCACGGCAACAGTAGTTCAGTGTTCTAATCTAGACGTCTGATCTGCCAGCCACTAAATGTCCAATCAGGCTAAAGGCGTGCTTCAAATGTCCCCGCCCGTTTTGGGGCGATTTCAGTCAGGTTGAAAATCGCCCAGAAGTCTCTCATAGCCTCTAATGTAAAATATTTTTTTTTTCAAATTTCAGAGCTTTCAATACAATCTCTATGGGTTTCTGAGGGCTTGCACTTACGCGCTTTCGTCATACGTAACGTAACGTAACCATGAACGTAACTAAGAAACTACTCTTTCACCCTGAAGGCGGCACGGCAGACAGCACCGCTTGGACAGCGACTGGTGTAACCGACATGCACCATCTTTCAGAAAAGATTAAGAAAAATGAGCTGTCAAAGACCCACATTGATAGCTGTTTGAGATTGTCTGCTTTGGGGAGAGTGAATATTGCCACTCAACTGGATGAGGGATACAGGCTAGCTGTCCGCCGCCACAACGATGAGGTTAGCAACAGCAGAGTCGTGAACACTGTCTACGAGAATCGAGACGACCTCATGGAATGTTTTGAAGCCATCCGGACGGGTTCATTGGGTTCATTTGACCAGCCCACCGTACCAGAAGCTACAGAAGAAGGACATCGATGCTGTCTTTATCAAACGTGCCCTCGACAGCTTCGCAAGCAGTGTGCAGGCCATAAGGTAAGATAAAGATTAAACAATATCATTCGATCTTTCTCAAAGCAGAGCTTTATTTGAAAATGTATGCATGAAAGGAGACTGCATTTGTGTTTGAAATTACATTATTCTCATTATATATGGCCAGTGGTGTAATCTATCTTATTTTATATACTATGTGTACTGTACAGTGGTGCTCATAAGTGTATGAACACATTCTAAAGCTGACTAAAAAGAGGAATAAAAAAATCATCTTTTGGAAATTGATCTTAATGACTTAATTAAAAAAGTTGGAAAATCCAACCTTTAAGGACACCAATTTTATTTTCTTTTTTATTCCTCTTTTTAGTCAACTTTAGCATGGGATCATAAGCTTATGAGCACCACTGTATACTGTGCTGAACATCCAGGCTATGTGAGACACAAAGGCTAACTTAAACACTAAAGACTTTATGCATCCCTGCCCATTTTAAGTGGAACTGAAGTATTTGTACTATACATGGATACATTGCATATACCTGTGCATCACATAGACAACAATACTGTACAAAGCCAACAAACACATTGGTCTGTTTGCCTTCAGGGACTCCTCTCAACAGCAGCTGCAAGAAGCAACAGGAGCCAAAAGACCCAGAACAGCTTTGAGAGAAGAGGAGAAGCAGAGGCTGTCTGAAGAGGTCTGCAACACCATCCTGGATCACACCAAAGAAAGGTTCTCTTTCTCTGGCCACCTTGTGAGTGCTACCTTACTGCAAGCAGACATGTTTGAAAGGTACTGCCATTCAAAAAAATAAAAAATCTGTTCATGTTCATTTTTACAAATCTATACAATTGGCCAGAATATGGTTGTTCATATTTACAAATCTATACAATTGGCCAGAATATGGTTGTTCATTTTTACAAAGCCATACATATTGTTTATGCAGTGTTGAGGAATGTGAAAGAACACCCTTGATTATTTTTACTGTGATAACTTATTTTGCTTTTGTAAGCCAACACTTTTGAGATCAGTCAATAAATGCTTCTGGTATTGACTTATATGCTGCCCCTGTCTTCATGTTGTTGCTGGACATATCTTTTTAAAAATGTGTGTAGGTCACCTAAATCATCAGAAAAATTGCCCCCCCTGAGAATTTTTTCAGGAGCCGCCACTGGTCCTGAAACCTGACTGGTTTGGATCAAGAAGGTCATTCTGAGAGAGATAGCAAGAGAGTTGGCTAAAGACGGCACGCTCAATAGTTTTGGAAAGAAAAGAAAGAAGGGATACTGGTCTGTAGTTGTTGACATCAGTGGGATCGAGTGTTGGTTTTTTGAGAAGGGGTGCAAGTCGCAGGATTTTATCTGGAGAGAGAGGGGAGAAAGAAGTCAAAGCATAGGGTAGGGCAGTGTGAGTAGGACCAGCAGTGTCATTAGACTTAACAAACGAGGATCGGATGTCGTCAACCTTCTTTTCAAAGTGGTTGACGAAGTCATCCACAGAGAGAGAGGAGGAGGGGATTCAGCAGGCAGGAGAATGTGGCAAAGAGCTTCCTAGGGTTAGAGGCAGATGCTTGGAATTTAGAGTGGTAGAAAGTGGCCTTAGCAGCAGATGAAGAAAATGTAGAGAGGAGGGAGTGAAAAGATGCCAGGTCGGCAGGGAGTTTAGTTTTCTTCCATTTCCGCTCTGCAGCCCGGAGCTCTGTTCTGTGAGCTCGCAATGAGTCATCAAGCCACGGAGCTGGAGGGGTGGACCGAGCCGGCCGGGAGGATAGGGGACACAGAGAGTCAAAGGATGCAGAAAGGGAGGAGAGGAGGGTTGAGGAGGCAGAATCAGGAGATTGGAGGGAGAAGGATTGAGCAGAGGGAAGAGATGATAGGATGGAAGAGGAGAGAGTAGTGGGAGAGAGAGAGCGACGGTTGCGGCGGCGCATTACCATCTGTGTAGGGGCAGAGTGAGTAGTGTTGGAGGAGAGCGAGAGAGAAAAGGACACAAAGTAGTGGTCGGAGACATGGAGGGGAGTTGCAGTGAGATTAGTAGAAGAGCAGCATCTAGTAAAGATGAGGTCAAGCGTATTGCCTGCCTTGTGAGTAGGGGGGGACGGTGAGAGGGTGAGGTCAAAAGAGGAGAGGAGTGGAAAGAAGGAGGCAGAGAGAAATGAGTCAAATGTAGACGTAGGGAGGTTGAAATCCCCCAGAACTGTGAGGGGTGAGCCATCCTCAGGAAAGGAGCTCATCAAGGCGTCAAGCTCATTGATGAACTCTCCAAGGGAACCTGGAGGGCGATAGATGACAAGGATATTAAGCTTAAATGGGCTAGTGACTGTGACGGCATGGAATTCAAATGAGGAGATAGACAGATGGGTTAGGGGAAAAATTGAGAATGTCCACTTGGGAGAGATGAGGATTCCTGTGCCACCACCCCTCTGACCGGATGCTCTCGGGGTATGCGAGAACACATGGTCAGACGAGGAGAGAGCAGTAGGAGTAGCGAGAGAGCAGTACCAGTGTTTTCAGTGGTAATCCATGTTTCCGTCAGGCATACCACTGGTCTACTATAGGACATTGATTATATTAGGCATACCACTGGTCTACTATAGGACATTGATTATATTAGGAGTGTATATCTGTTCAGGCATACCACTGGACTTTGCTTCAGACTGTGTGTTTGTTTCCATTCAGGCGTACCACGGCCACCACCATGCTATGGAGGTCCTGGTTCAGTCTCTGCTGGATCTAGACGTGAGGAACAGCCAGGGGCGCACCCCTCTGGACCTGGCTGCCTTTAAAGGCCATGTGGAGTGTGTTGACGTCCTCATCAACCAGGGAGCCTCCATCCTGGTTAAAGACTTCACCCTGAAGAGGACCCCCATCCACGCTGCAGGTATGCATAGGATATCACGTAAGACCTAGAGATTCTGTAATTCAAAAGTTTTCCTGACCAAGATGGAGATTTGTTTGGTCATGTTGCTACGACGCCAATGTCCACTCTAGGGATGTTTATATAGTATAGTGTGAAATGCCCACTACACACTGATCTAAGGACATTTTTTGTCATGTTCCCCACTAATGGTTGAGGATCTGGGGAGGGTAAGCTGATCCTAGATCAGTGCACAGGGGGACTTCTATCCAGAGCCAGGTACACAGCTAGCAGGTGACAGGCTTCGAGGGCCTCAGCCCCAAAATGATTTATTATCTGCTGTGTTATCATGAGGATGTCATCTACCGATACCACTGTTCTAGAAATCTGTCTGTTCATGTGAAGGTAATAGTCGTCCAGCAATCAGCTCATATCCTCTCTGTTTAGCCTCCTCTAGCTACCAACGGTCAATCATCTCACATTCTTCTATCCTCGGTATTTATCCTCCTCTAGCTACCAACGGTCATTCAGAGTGTTTGCGTTTGCTGATTGGAAATGCTGACCTCCAGAGTGCAGTGGACGTTCAAGACGGGAATGGACAGTAAGTCAATTGGGTTTTGGATACAATTCCTGAAATAAAGAGATTTTGACACTAGGTATACGTCCCAAATGGCACCCTATGCCCTACTTGGTGCACTACTTTAAACCAGAACCCTATGGGTTCAGGTCAAAGGTAGTGTACCATATAGGGAATAGGTTGCCATTTGGGACTCATCTTAGTTATTACCAGTTTGTAATATGACCTTGTTGTCTTGTGTATCAGAACCCCTCTGATGCTGTCGGTGCTGAGCGGACACACAGACTGTGTGGACTCACTGCTCAACAAGGGAGCCAGCGTAGAAGCCAAAGACAAGTGGGGCAGAACAGCGCTACACAGAGGGGTGAGGAGGAGAGCTGGCTGTATACGCTCACACACAGAAAGAGACGGGGAGGCTTGTTCTGATCTAGGGATGGGGCCATTGAACTACTAGGGATGGCTTTGGGGTGGGATCTAGCATGGAATATAAGTTATGCCCAAATATACATATTATCTTCAGAAAAGTAGTTGTCCATGGGTAGTGGTGTATTCATCCCGGTAGGGGGACCTGCCTCCAGACATCATTTTAAATAATTGATGATTCATTATTATATCATTGATTATTAGTTATTCAAATCCATTCTTGTCTCCCCGCCCTTCCTCCCAGGCGGTGACGGGTCATGAGGAGTGTGTGGAGGCCCTGCTGCAGCACAGCGCCAGCTTCCTGGTTCGGGACTGTAAGGGGCGGACCCCTGTCCACCTGGCGGCGGCATCCGGACACATCGGGGTGCTGGGGGGGCTCCTACACGCCGCCCAGTCAGTGGAGACCCTCCCCGTCATCACAGACAACCAGGGCTACACGCCACTACACTGGGCCTGCTACAACGGTACGTACTGAACTAACGGAACACTAGATATTTTCTGATTTTCTCTCTTCAGCACTGTAAACATGTCCCTGAATTAGGTAGGCCATACAACGGTACGTACTGACTAACTGGACTGTAGCTCTGTTCTCTCCTCCATGAAGTGTACACCCATTCACTCCCTCTTGTGGCTTGAAAAGCATTTGATTGGTGTGGACGGAGCCATGTGGGGGAATGAACAAGACTACAACAGAATTAAGGGTTATGACTCTCAGTGGAGGACCTTACACTGAAACAGGACTTTGTCAGGGATTGTCAGATTTTTAGCTTTCTCGGAGAGTATTGTTGTGGTCTGCAGCGACGTCATCTTTTTCCTGTATGTAATGTTTCCTGCTGGAGCAACCTATTACTTTTAATTATAAATTAAATGAATCAATCTTCCACTAGGCCATGACACGTGTGTAGAGGTGCTGCTGGAACAGGAGGTTTTCCACAAGACTGAGGGCAACTCCTTCAGCCCCCTCCACTGTGCTGTGATCAATGACAACGAGGGGGCTGCAGAGATGCTGATTGACACTCTGGGGCCGGCCATTGTCAACGCCACTGACACCAAGAACCGGTAACTACAGCACATGACAAAGTCATTTTCTTCTGGAGAATAATGTTGTTAAAATGACCTCTGGGGTTGGATGAGGGATTGTAGATTACTTTTAATACATCTATTAGTGATTTTATATTTCTATGGTATAAACAGGGTTAATTGAACAAACTTGTTTATAACAGTCCTACACGATATCGGTGAAATACGTTTCCTCTCTCCAGGACCCCCCTGCATGCGGCGGCCTTCACGGACCACGTGGAGTGTCTTCAGCTGCTGCTAGGCCACAACGCCCAGGTCAATTCCCCCGACGCCTCCGGGAAGACCTCCCTCATGATGGCTGCTGAGAACGGACAAACCAACGCCGTCGGTATGCAGCCCCCTCTCCTCCACTTTGCCTCGCCAGCCGGCTTAAGTTCAACCTGTCTGTTTTATATTTTAATAAGTCGCTTAATTTCCTCATTGAGTTTCTTTATGTTTCTCTGTCTGTGTCAGAGCTGTTGGTGAGCAGTGCCAAAGCAGAACTCACCCTGCAGGATGCAGTCAAGAACACTGCTCTTCATCTGGCCTGCAGTAAGGTGAGCATTCCCACATCAAGATGACGTTCATCTGAACAGTTGGCTCTCTCTGGTTTAAATTTTGGTCTGACATGTTTGACTCTGGTTTTTAAAGGGGCATGAAACCAGTGCCTTGTTGATATTGGAGAAGATTACAGACAGGAACCTCATCAACTCGACTAACGCAGCCTTACAGACGTACGTATGGTTCAGCTGTATTAATTGGGCCCTGGTCAGAAGAAGTGCACTATATAGGGAATAGTCTGGCATTTGGGAGGTATCCTCATTTTCTGCTGTCTAATCTGACGGTACTTTCTCCTCAGGCCGTTACACGTTGCAGCCAGAAATGGTCTGACGGTGGTGGTGCAGGAGCTACTAGCGAAGGGTGCTAGCGTGCTCGCAGTCGATGAGAATGGTAAGATCCATTACGCTAACACTGTTTTCTTCTGTACTTCTCTTCTCAATGTGTCCACAAATGTTTCTCTCTAATCCACTGCTTGGTTATTGTCTTAACTTTGTATCTCCTAGCCTGGTGTTATTTCATGTTTTTCACCAAAAGCGTTGTAGTAAACGGTGATGCTCCTGAAGTGACCCTCTGCTGTTCTGTTTGAACCCCTCAGGTTACACGCCTGCCTTGGCCTGCGCCCCCAACAAAGACGTGGCGGACTGCCTGGCGCTGATCCTGGCCACCATGATGCCCGTGTCCCCCTGCAACCCGGCGCCCAGCCTGTCCTTCAGTGCCATTAACCACTACACCACCAGCCCCTCCAAGAGTGTGACCTTCGACAGCCTGCCCGTGCTGCGCAGCGAGCACAGCTCCTACTGCAGCTTCAACAACATCGGCCACCGCGACCACGATGGAGGCTTCTACAAGGATGAGGACCTCAACGACTCAGACTCAGAGACATACTGAGGGTGGTGGTGGTCGCTGCCCAGGAGGGGAGCCAAGGGCAGGCGGATGGACAGTGAAGTGGGGCAGAGGCCACAAACAAATACACACATACACACCGTGTCTTAAATCACCACAGCCAGCTTTGGGAGGGCACGAGCCGAGACAGATGGAGAGAAAGAAATGGAGGGAGGGAGGGAGAGGGGGAGGCACAACAGGCTGGCTGGCCACACTCATCCTCTCGTACCACCAGGTGTCCTTCCAGCAGATACTGGACTTCAGAGGAACTGCTGCTGCTATACCCCACCTTTACCTTTACCCACAAAGGTCCTAAACGGTAGAAACTGTCCAGCCAACAGACAGACGGACACCTTATGACGGCAATAACCTGTAGTCCTAAGAGATAGTAGCACTTCACTGAGTGAAAAACAGACATGGACCAAAAGATGTGGAAGAAGCCTTTTCAAAACCTGTTTTGACAGTAGAAATGGGATTGAGCGTTTTGGGCTGATAAAAAACATAAGGAGTGATGTTTCATTTAAGTTTTATGAGAGTGATGGTCATGTTTATCCGCACACTAAGACAGTCAACGTACCTAGCCTATTGTCTGTAATCCATGTGGAAGGAGGGGAAATCATTTATGTTTTATGAACAAACATTTTATTAAAATCATTCATGTCTTAAGCTCCTGACCCTCTGTGGGAACCAAAAAATCGTAGTATTTGCTCTCATTAGTAATTTCAGATAAATTCCATCCCCAATGGCACCCTATTCCCTTTATAGTACACTACTTTTGACCTGGGCCCATAGGGTTCTGGTCAAAAGTAGTGTACTCTATAAAGAATAGGGTGCCATTTAGGATGTAGATTTTGCATACTGGTATGTGAGCAACATGACTTTTTACATTTGCGTTATTAAACCTACCTAAAATATTTTAGAAAGTAAATTATTCATTCATGTATTCTTTCTTGTGATATTTATGTCATCATTTTGTGCCTTCTTTAGTTACTGAGTGGAGGTTAGGAGAGTAGGGGCAGCTGTATGAGCGAAAGCAATGATGCACACTAAGTATTACAACGTTTGTGAAAAGCACTGATACTATTCCGAGGCATACGAGGCGGAAAACATGCCTCCCTTGGAGAGGAGAAACACTGTAAACCAATGGTAGGACAGCAGCATTTAGATTTTCTTCTGTTGAAAAAAAAAAAAAAACATCTATATTATTTGTCTTGGTCTTATAATCAATGTATTTTGACAGGTTTTGCTTGCTTTAACTTCTTCAAAAAAATGAAACCACTCAATCCTTTTATGTGATGGCTTGTTCAAACCGCCGTTTTTTTGTCTCTTTTTGAAAATCATTTTAACTGGAAATATGTACAATACATATGCTATGTTAGTCAAATCAGGAACAGGAGGTTCACAGGTTTTTCGTGTCCTTTTTTTTTCTTTAAAAGGATGAAACTAGCATGTACATATGAAATAGTGACTGAATTCGAAACTCCCATGAATTCTTTCAGTATCTGAAGATTGCTGTATATTTTATGAGTAATAAAATAAAGAAATGAGTTATGTTATTTAATAATGAACTATGGGTTATCTGTTTTATGTGACAACCGCAGTATCAATTTCTAGGTGTCGGGCAGTGACAGTGGTGCTAATCCCAAAAGAAAGGCTACAACGAGGAACAAGAAGTCTATTGGCAAAGTGATGAAAATTGCATTTACTTTGGCCTAACGGTGTGGGTTATGTATTTTATTTTTCATGGCGTCCTCAACATTAGTTTTAAGGGCAACAATAGCCTACATTTGTTTCCAACTCGCAGGATTTCCATACGTGAGCTTTCAACAGCACAGAGCGTTGCATCAGCACCAGATCGGAAGTGCGTCAAATCTTTACAGCATTGTTACGTCATCACTGATAAACGTTGAAACGGATCAGAAACCGCTGGAGCAGTTCAGTCTGATCCTCCCTAGTGCTGGAGGAATGCGTTCATTTTGGCAAGGAAATGTGCTGATTTTGCAAGGAGATGGAGAATAATGAGTGCAAGGTAGGCATGTTATTTATTTTTTAAAATCTTCAATTATAGTAATTACACTGTGGATTAAATATTGTTTAACAAATGAAATAATGTGCTATTCATGCTGTAATATCAAACTAGAAAGCCTATGGCTGGGGAGTCATGAGAGTTGGCTAAAGGTACAGTAGAATCTGCTGTGGGTCAAAGGTTATGGCATCACCTTCATAAATACGTCCTAAATGGCACCCTATTCCCTATGTAGGCTAGTGCACTACTTTTGACCAAGAGCCATAGAAGGGTTGGCTGACGTCACGAAAATGATGCTCGCGCATCGATGGCCGGAAGTCGTGTATCTTGTTATGATTCTGAACCTCAGCTAACAACAAGCTGCCATGTGGGGAATCGTAGCTCTGTGGCATGTTTCAGCTCATTGTATGGTGTTATTGATACCATGTCTTGTTTTGAGGTGTTTTGACTGATATCATGTCTATGCAATGGCTAAAATTCGCTACCTAGCTAACCAACAACAACTGTAACAATGTATTTGAGACGAGTTCATTGTTCAAATGTATTTATGGTTGCAATAAACATTTAGAGACTAAATATAGTTTACATGTTGTCAACAGTCTAAGCAAACCCTGTCTATTTTGCCCCATAGTTGCATGCCAGTTTTGTTGCTAAACAACCAACCCCTCTATAGAGTCCCACAGTGGAGGTGTCATAATACCCATAAAACATAGCGGTCAAACAGGGAAATGGTTCCAATCGTTTTTCCACCATTCATTTTTCCCATAGGCGATTTTAGAAACACATAAAATAAGGGCTGTATTTCGTGTAGGCTTACCCTGGCGTGACGTTTTTGTAACCATGTAAATCTCTCTCGGACAAGGTGACTTTTATCAGTATATTCGGCTCCATTTACTCTCAGATTCGAAAATGCTAATTAGCATCAAAGTAGACATCATGCAAAACTACAAATCCCTGCAAGCTCCTGCATGTCATCTCTAGCTGACACCTTTGCTAACAGGTATTGTGTCAATTTAAAACTTGCACATACAGTTCACAGAATTGTCAATTTAAAGAAATGCAGCCAATTTATTCATATACTACATTTAGCTAACATTAGATAGTTAATCCAGAGATTCTTACCTTTGCCTCGATCAGCATGATCATCATGGCATTTGTAGTTCTTTATGATAGCCACATTAGCAGCTAATAAGCATTACATTTTTGGGAGGTAAATACAAGAGAATATATTGATAAGTCACCTTGTCCTAGAGAGATTTACACGGTTATCAAAACGTCACACCAGGGTAAGCCTACACGAAACACAGACCTTATTTTAAGTGTTTCTAAAATCCCCAATGGGAAAAATGAATGGTGGAAAAACTCAATTGGTAGAGCATGGCGCTTGTAATGCCAGGGTAGTGGGTTCGATCCCCGGGACCACCCATACGTAAAAATGTATGCACGCATGACTGTAAGTGGCTTTGGATAAAAGCGTCTGCTAAATGGCATATTATTATTATTATTATTATTATTAAAACGATTGGAACCATTTCCCTGTTTGACCACTAGGTTTTATGGGTATTATGACTCATACTGTGGGACTCTATAGGGCTCCAGCCAAAATAAGTGCACTATATTGGAAATAGGGTGCTATTTCGGACACAAGCATAGATATGATGCATTATGATGTGATCACTAGAAAGGATAGAGCCTCTGACCATGGCAATTTGACTGGTAAACTGAACTGTACACCTGATATGATGTTCTGGTGATTCTATTTCTATGAATATGATGCATTATGATGTGACAATGAGAGTTGGGTTAATGGTGCTCTCAAGGCAACCGGGAACTCGAAGAAAAAAAACTAGGTCAAATCATGACGTCTGTGATCTTCAGGTCGGAAAGTCGGAGCTCTAGAAAGATGCCAGAGTTTCCGACTTGGAATTCCTTTTTACATTTTGTGGTGGTAATTTTACCCCCTTTTCCTCCCCAATTTTTCGTGATATCCAATTGGTAGTTACGATCTTGTTACGATCTTGTCTCATCGCTGCAACTCCCCAGCGGGCTCGGGAGAGGCGAAGGTCGAGTCAGGCGTCCTCCAAAACATGACCCGCCAAGCCGCGCTGCTTCCGACTTGGAATTCCGAGTTGGATGACTGTTCAAAAAGATTTTTCCCAGTCGGAGCTTGTTTTTTTTCCCGATTTCCCAGTTGTCTTGAACGCACTGAAGTCGGAAGTCAGAGATTTCCCAGTTGTTTTGAACACGGCAAAAGGCGACACAGTAGGTGACATCTAAACATGACTTTGTGCTGTCTTTCAGAGGTCAGAGGTCAGTGGGAATGACCTCACCCTCATAGACCTGGATGACCCCATCAATGGTGCTGATGTTATGAAGGAAGTCAGGTAAGTGATTTACACTAATGACACATTTGTGACTGGTTACAGGATCACATAGGCCTAAAGATACAGATTCAGTAGTAGGTCAAAGGTCACCGCCTATGGAGAGGTAGGCCCAGAGCTATGTATTTATAGAGTTGGGACATTGAGATATAAACTCAGCAACAAAAAAAGAAACGTCCTCTCACTGTCAACTGCGTTTATTTTCAGCAAACTTAACGTGTAAATATTTGTATGAACATAACAAGATTCAACAACTGAGACATAAACTGAACAAGTTCCACAGACATGTGACTAACAGAACAAAGGGGGGGTCAAAATCAAAAGTAACAGTATCTGGTGTGGCCACCAGCTGCAATAAGTACTGCAGTGCATCTACTCCTCATGGACTGCACCAGATTTGCCAGTTCTTGCTGTGAGATGTTACCCCACTCTTCCACCAAGGCACCTGCAAGTTCCCAGACATTTCTGGGGGGAATGGCCCTAGCCCTCACCCTCCAATCCAACAGATACAGGCTCTTCGCTGACCATGGCAGAACACTGACATTCCTGTCTTGCAGGAAATCACGCACAGAACGAGCAGTATGGGGGAGGGAGGAGGATGTCTTCCCTGTAACGCACCACATGAGGGAGGAGGATGTCTTCCCTGTAACGCACAGCGTTGAGATTTCCTGCAATGACAACAAGCTCAGTCCGATGATGCTGTGACACACCGCCCCAGACCATGATGGACCCTCCACCTCCAAATCGATCCCGCTCCAGAGTACAGGCCTCGGTGTAACGCTCATTCCTTTGACGATAAACGCGAATCCGACCATCACCCCTGGTGAGACAAAACCGCGACTCATCAGTGAAGAGCACTTTTTGCCAGTCCTGTCTGGTCCAGCGACGGTGGGTTTGTGCCCATAGGCGACGTTGTTGCCAGTGATGTCTGGTGAGGACTTGCCTTACAACAGGCCTACAACCCCTCAGTCCAGCCTCTCTCAGCCCATTGCGGACAGTCTGAGCACTGATGGAGGGATTGTGCATTCCTGGTGTAACTCAGGCAGTTGTTGTTGCCATCCTGTACCTGTCCCGCAGGTTTGATGTTCGGATGTGCCGATCCTGTGCAGGTGTTGTTACACGTGGTCTGCCACTGCGAGGACGATCAGCTGTCCGTCCTGTCTCCCTGTAGCGCTGTCTTAGGCATCTCACAGTACGGACATTGCAATTTATTGCCCTGGCCTCATCTGCGTGAACGTGCCTTAGGCATGCTGCAAGGAGGCATGAGGACTGCAGATGTGGCCAGGGCAATAAATTGCAATGTCCGTACTGTGAGACGCCTAAGACAGCGCTACAGGGAGACATGACGGTGGCAGACCACGTACGGGCATCTTCGCAGTGGCAGACCCTGGGCATCTTTCTTTTGGTGTTTTTCAGAGTCAGTAGAAAGGCCTCTTTAGTGTCCTAAGTTTTCATAACTACCGTCTGTAAGCTGTTTGTGTCTTAATGACCGTTCCACAGGTGCATGTTCATTAATTGTTTATGGTTCATTGAACAACATTTTACATTTTAGTCATTTAGCAGACGCTCTTATCCAGAGCGACTTACAGTTAGTGAGTGCATACATTTTCATACTGGCCCCCCGTGGGAAACGAACCCACAACCCTGGCGTTGCAAGCGCCTTGCTCTACCAACTGAGCTACAGGGGACTAGCATGGGAAACAGTGTTTAAACCCTTTACAATGAAGATCTGTGAAGTTATTTGGATTTTTAGGAATTATCTTTGAAAGATCCTGAAAAAGGGACGTTTCTTTTTTTGCTGAGTTTATGTATACATTACATGACACAGTAGATATCCATATGACAGCTGGCTCCCCATGGGCAATGTTGACATTTTAAACAATGCTATGTAACTGAACATCTATAATTAGAATGTACTTATAATGAAAGGATAAATGAAAGGCTCCAAGGCGCTAACATGGAGTCCTTTTAAAAGTTGGCAGAATTCTCTAAATATTTGGCTCTGGATAGGCCGAGTCATCTCAAGAGTATTGGAGCCTATTCTATATATCTATTCTAATTCTAGAATGATTCATTCTAATTCTATGATTCTAATTCTATAATGGGAACACATCCTCACACTCACATTATAGCAGTGACCTAAGAGAGATTCCTTTTTCTCTATCTAGATCCCATAAGGATCACAGAGAGGCTGAGAGACTGACCAAGTTGGACGAGGCTGTTCTAGAGACAGATACCCCAACTCAGTCACAGGAGGTTGAAGGAGAGAGTGAGTTGGACGAGGCTGTTGCCATCCCATCTCAGTCGCAGGAGGTTGAAGGAGAGAGTGAGTTGGACGAGGCTGTTGCCATCCCATCTCAGTCGCAGGAGGTTGAAGGAGAGAGTGAGTTGGACGAGGCTGTTGCCATCCCATCTCAGTCGCAGGAGGTTGAAGGAGAGAGTGAGTTGGACGAGGCTGTTGCCATCCCATCTCAGTCGCAGGAGGTTGAAGGAGAGATTGAGTTGGACGAGGCTGTTGCCATCCCATCTCAGTCGCAGGAGGTTGAAGGAGAGAGTGAGATGGACGAGGCTGTTGCCATCCCATCTCAGTCGCAGGAGGTTGAAGGAGAGATTGAGATGGACGAGGCTGTTGCCATCCCATCTGAGTCGCAGGAGGTCGAAGGAGAGAGTGAGATGGACGAGGCTGTTGCCATCCCATCTCAGTCACAGGAGGTATGATGTATTTTTCTATTACATGTATGAAATTTCATTTAGATATTTTGTGTTTTAATGACGCAAAATTGAATTCCAGCCTAACTCTGCTTTCTGTTGTCGCCATCAGGCTGCAGTGGTGACCTTCACTACCGTGACCCACAAGGATGCAACCTCCCAGACCAGCCTCACCCTCAGCAGGGGAAAGAGAAGCTACCCAGACCTACACACCTTTGTGCAGGACATGAAGGACGAGTAAGTTGCTCTTTGGCTTCCCCATGCATCCCCTAGATATGTTCCCTGTCTCAATTGCATACTCCTCGTGTCCTCTCTTCTCGCCTCCTCAAAACCCATTGGATGAGAAAGCCAGAGGTCCCGCCTTTCTGACCTTCTCATCCAATGGGTTTTGAGAAGGAGGTGAGGAGATTGAGAGTCTCCTATAGTCTCGGGCAAATACAAAGGACTCAACGGACCAAATAACCAATCAGGGATGTCTGGGTGTGGCCTAGTTCCATAGAGGTCCATCCATAACGTAATCTAAGATAATAGAGGTAATTTCCATCCATAACGTAATCTAAGATAATAGAGGTAATGTCCATCCATAACGTAGTCTAAGAGAATAGAGGTAATGTAATTAATTGTGTACTTGCATTTATTTACTTTTCAGCCATTGGAATCTGCTGAGTGAGAATATGCGTGTCGGGGTGAGTTATAGTCACCTCTAAAGTAGTTAATGTTGGTAAAATGGACCAAATATTCATTTGTGGAAATCCTGCAGGACCTTTAATCCTGAACCACTGCTTTAATTGACAAGTTTGAGTAAATGGTTCTAAGTTTTATATCAGTGCAGCCCCTTTAACAAACTAACTCTGTATGGTCTTTTAACATTGCAGATGAGCAGACATGAGTTTAGTGCCAAGTGCATGGATATTGTAGCATGGGTGATGGAGTCTACATCCACTGTGGTTGTTCCCGCCCTTGACCTCACCATGCAGATAGAGCTCTCTGATTCGCCAAGCTCTTCTGGATCAGGAAGTAATGAGGCAGGAGAGGTGACCTCTCTTGGCCGCAGCGTCAGATTCAGCTGTAGTGGAGGACCCAGCAAGTGCACCAGCGCCAGAACCGCCTGCAGCACACGCACTCCCACGCCTTTCCCCTCCTCTCACAGGTACCTAGCCCTATCCCCTCCTCTCACAGGTACCTAGCCCTATCCACTCCTCTCACAGGTACCTAGCCCTATCCACTCCTCTCACAGGTACCTAGCCCTATCCACTCCTCTCACAGGTACCTAGCCCTATCCCCTCCTCTCACAGGTACCTAGCCCTATCCCCTCCTCTCACAGGTACCTACCCCTATCCACGCCTCTCACAGATACCTAGCTCTATCCCCTCCTCTTTTTGCAGGTCTTTCCTGTTATAGGTACAAATATCCATTCCAGATCCACTTAGTGAGAAATACTACTTAGATACTACACAACCACTCTAAAAAGTTTACTCTAAATGTTAATGTTTGGTCTGAGTGTGGTTTGAGATGGTTCACAATGCTTCCTTTGAATAACAATAACAAGGTTGAGTTTGTGTCCCAAAGTCTTGGATCATATTTTTTATTTTGTTACCATGTACTATTCATTTCTGTTGTGCATTCTGCAGGTCCATGACCTCTTTGCTGAGTGAGAACGAAGAGCGATATGTCTCCTCACCTGAGGGTGGCGATAGAGAGATGAGACACAGACCACACTCAGCACCACTGAGATCTGTGTTTGGAATCTCTGAGGACTCTGTCTTAGACATGGTCCAGAGCGGCCAGTCGCAGAGTGACATCGTACTGCCGCCGAAACGAAGTAGACAGGAGAAATACAGACTTAGCAAAATATCAACGGACGGCAAGTTAATGATGGATATTGTCGAGTTGGTTATAAACCTTCTCACCTCCAGATTGGCTGAGCTAATGCGAAGTGTCAGTCAGGGAACTCTAGATCCGCTGACTGGAAGTATCTCAGCAAGTCAACAGTTTGTCCAAGAGATGCTAAGCATGGCGACTTCTAAGATGTATTCCCATGCCATAGAGCATATTGCGCTCGGCCACAAGTCTCCCCTTGAGTTAGAGAGGGAGCTTGAGGCCATCTTGGGTCCTCTGGCTGGACAGGTCATAGTCATCATCATAGATAGCATCACCAAGGCTAAAGCCAACGGAGGAAATGAGGGGAGAGCGACCAGCCCCTTGACCTATTTTCTAACTGCCATTTCGGCAGAAATACAAAGCCTAGTGGTTCACAGATCGGCTAGCAGACCATCCACCAGACTGTCCAACAACGACCCACTGCTGAACATTTCCAAATCGAAGGTCTTAAGATCAGTTCTGCTCAAAATGGCAGAGCTCTTTGGCCAAGGTCAAAGTGAAACCTGTCTAGTTCCACTAGTCCAGAGTCAGTCCAACAACTCCATTTGCGACTGGACTGTGAATGCAGGCACCATTCATCCAAGTACATTTCTGTCTGACAACAGAATGACAGAAGTGTCATCCGATGTTGTGGATCTTGTACTTGAGGTTTTTTGGACAACAGGATTTTTGGATAACAGGAACCCGTCAAGGCCACAGAGTGCCTGCTCCCACAACTCAGCTAGTGGAGCAATAGATAAGAGAGCTCTTGCTGGGGACTTGGTCAGACAGGTGTCTGTCAAACTCAGCCCGTTTGTCTCTGAGAGTCAACTCTCCACCATGTCCATGACAGATCTGTCATCATCTTTTTCTGACTCCACCTTGAAGCAGTTGTGTTCTCGCTCTGTTGTTGCTCTGGCAACTGCCTGTCAAGCAATCAAAACAGAGCTCGAGAACCAGAGACCTACCAACCTGGCAGCCAGAGACCTACTATCGTCTCTGGTAGAGACCATTGAGGACATGGATATCTCTGACATCCTCCAGGGCCCGTCTGCCATTTTGGAGGAGGCTGCTGTGATAAAGCACCCAGAGATGTCCACCTCGACAATATACAGATCTCTGCTTCTCGACTCATCTCTCGCCTCCTCTAAGATGGTCACTGAGAGCATTATCTTCAACAACCCATGCCCATCAAAGGAGAATGTGAGTATTCAGAAGGAGCGCCCTGCTGATAAAGTTGACATCCTCCTTGGTCAGCCAGTGGAGGAGTATATTGTCAAAGCTGAGCAATGCATCACTCAGGTCATTCAGGATGCAGCTGTGACATATACTGCTGCGCTGGATAAAACCGACACTTGTGGGAAACTGTCGGAAATCCTATCTGTCCATGTTTCCTCAGAGAATATTGAGGAGGCATCCTCTGATCTCTTTGGTGGAATTATTTCCGACCTGCATGAGGTATATGAGGTCAATAAGGCCTCCAAGCGTACGAAACCAGGTCGCAAAATATTCTGGGTGGAAGTGAGTTCAGGTTCCCAGAAGATTTACACCAAAACCCTGGACAAACTAAGGAAGCTGTTCACCTCCAACCATCTCACTGAGGGAAAATATATTCCTGTGCAAATCGAGCTCTCTGCAACTGGACTACTTGTAACTGAGGCCACTGTGGAGGTATCTCCTGTAACTGAGGCCACTGTGGAGGAATCTCCTGTACAGAAGACAGACAGTAAGACCCCTTCTAAGTCCTCAGCCCACCAGCTCACCCTCGACACCTGCACTAAAGGGGTAATCAAACAGGTGATCTCGGTGCTGAGGGTGGACACTTCAAAGGAAGACTGCTCCGCTTCCGTTGGGGAGAGCAAGACAAATTCATCCTTCGACTTCAACCAGAAGTTGGACTCGATAATTTCGAAATTGGAGGACCTCACCATTTTGAGTGATGTGACGTCAGCCGAGATTGCCACACTCATGCGATCTCTTAGTGCAGCCAGCAGAACCTCTAACATTTCCATCCAGAGCTTTTACAGTACTGAGTTCCGAGCTAAGGCCAAACACATTGTGAGTGAGACCATTCTCAGAGCTGCTAGCAAAGCCAACCATTCTTTGCTACAGGGCATGCCTAGCACCACCTTCTCACACCATGTGGTTTCTACAGCCGAAGATATAGTAAATATTATCATGCAAGACCTTGAAAGTGTATCCCAGTACACTGTGGACGACGCAGACTCCTTCCCACTAGGAGAGAAAAAGCTGGAGTCCCAGCTCAAACCCAGAGTTGTCTTTGACAACCTATTGGATGCTGCTCAAACCATGTACCACAGAGTAAAGGATAGACTGAACATCTTTTTCTCTTTTCCACCAGTGTCAGTCACCACAGCCAAAGATGTGCTGGACTCCACCCCTGTGGAGACACTCAGACGCATTAAGTCCCCTGACACTGCTCTTGTTGAGGACAGGAGCCGCCATCCGTCTGTGAGAAGTGAGAAGCCTTTGTCAAAAGTCTGTTTGGCTAAAAGGTCTAAAGCCCTTGTGTCTTCAAGTGGCTCTTCAACAGACCACCATGTAATTGACACATGCAGTGAGGATGTCACTCTGCCCACCAGGAGTATGTCAGTTGTGAGCAACAACAGTTTGAAGAGAGCCTCTCCTCTCCACGGCAGTGGATTGAGTGAAAGTTGCAAACCTCTTGTGGCTCTAAAAGACGTAACAGTGGCAGTCAGCCAAGAAGGCTTTAGCAAAACTGCAAAGAAGATGCTCAGCTTGATCCTAAATGAGATCAAGTGTAGAGTGGCCAACTCTGAGAGTTCATCTGTTGGGCAGGAGTGTCTGATAGCCACTAACATGTTAGACTCTTTACTGGAGAGCCTTGACCAGTTACCTGACATGAGCGCTGCCGATGAGATCACAAGGACAGAATCCCATACCTCTATCGCAATGGACGAGACAGGTTCACGGTCAACGCTTGTGAGCCAACAAGAAATAAACATATCTGACACCAATATCATAGTGAAAACTATAATGGACACATTGAAGACGGACGACCCAGAGATGACTTCAGCAGAAGAACATCTGGAAAGGCTCCTGTCAGTTGAAGCCCTTCAAGGTGCGTCTGACAACCTGATCGCAAAGGTCCACGGTCTCATTCTGGAGATAACCATAAGCCGCCAGCTTCAATCCATGGCTGGCCACAGAAGCCTCTCTCAACCAGCGCTGCCTAAGCCAGCCCTGAGGAAGCTGTCAAAGGACGATGCCTCAGAGCTCATTTACAACTTTGCCCAGACTTCTGTTAGGAGACTCCTGGGGCAGTGTATGGGAAGGCCTATGCCACCCTCGGCTGAAATGGTTTTGGATCAGGTCATCAAGTTGATGACAGACGTGGTGATGGACAGCCTGACTTATGGGTCCAAGTCTGCAATGGAGGATGGTAAGTGAAAGTATCTATTTTCATCTGCATAGGACTTAATTGTAACATGATGCTCAATACTTTGCGTTTTATGATGTAAAATTCACTGGTTGTGTCCAGAATGGCACCTTATTCCATATTTAGTGCACTACTTTTGACCAGACCCTATGGGCCCTGGTCAAAAGTAGTGCACTATAAAGTGAAGAGAATGCCATTTGGGACGCAGTGACTAACTTCCATGGCTGCGTCCTCTTCTCCCAGTTATTGTGCACAGGTCGGTCACACTAGCGTGCTCTTCTCACTCAGACACCAGCAATGCCGCAAGTGACATCATTCATGGTGTTGTAGCTGACCTTAATGCTACTGAGGAATTCCCTGCCAGGAGCCTTAGCCCGGCTGATGTAAAGGCTGACGGCATGGCCCGCCTTCCCTCTGCCAGAGGGGAAGAGACTAAGAAGAACAGGAAGTGGCATTTCCTACCGAAAATGCATACGTTTCCAAAGATCATGATTAAGGTAGGGTGCTCTGTGTTTTGAGATTACCTCTGTAAGGCAGGGCTGAAATTTACCCTACAGATTCACTACACACCTATTGTCTCTCAGCATTAGAACAATACTGTTGTCATTGTCTTGAGGAGGTTGAGTGAGGACGCTGTAATACAATCCTAATACACATGGGAGAGAGTCAATGGCTATGTCCCAAATGGCACCCTATTCCCTATATAGTGCACTACTTTTGACCAGCGCTCTATGGGCCCTTTTCAAAAGTAGTGCCTTACATAGCGAATAGGGTGCCTTTTGGGATGCACCCTCTGTATTTTACACAGGCTCAGTTGTCCTGATGTGTTTTGTCAACAGCTGTTCAAGACAAAAGGGGAACCGAAGAGACACCCTAAACTGGATTGGCTGCCTACCAAACGTCTCAGAGAGACTCATATTTCACAGGGTAAGTGATAAGCATCGATGTTATATTGATATATCACCCTATGACAAGCTTGTTAAAACAGTGACAACAGATACAGGCAGACGGACGGACAGACATGCAGACAGACAGACAGACAGATGGACAGACAGGCAGGCAGATGGACAGGCAGACAGACAGACGGACAGACAGACATGCAGACGGACAGGCAGGCAGACAGACAGGCAGACAGACGGACAGACACAAACACACACATTCATTTTCTGATTATGAAATGTTCTTATGACAGATGCTGAGTGTGAGGTTCCAGAGGTTCCATCCACTTCCCCTCCCAAGGAGGACCTGACAACCACACCGGCCCCTGCTCCCCAGGAGT
Organism: Coregonus lavaretus; assembly: GCF_964263955.1. Classification (NCBI taxonomy): domain Eukaryota; kingdom Metazoa; phylum Chordata; class Actinopteri; order Salmoniformes; family Salmonidae; genus Coregonus; species Coregonus lavaretus. The sequence continues at coordinate 8,318,773 of NC_139999.1, read as the reverse complement.
CCCAGTCCCGTAAACGCCCTTTCATAGTCAGGGTGTTACACGCTCTCTCCAGAGCCATCTCCAAACCATTCAGAGGAGCTTCTGGGAAGAAGAATTAGCTAAATGCCTGATTTCATTAATATTATATTTTAATCAGAGCCTTTATTTAATAAAACATTACTGCATTGATTTCTGTCTATAACAGTCTTAATGTTTGTGCACGATAACGGTAAAGTACTTCAAACCACATAGTCAAAAGTATTCATAGTGAAGTACCGTTTATTATTATTGATTGTGGAAATACACATAATACAGAAAAGTTGTTGTCACATATAAAAAAGGGTGCCATATATATATATAAAGACAGACATAAAGGAGAAAACTCTGTAGACCAGTCACATTCTCAAGCCATAACTAAATCCATGAATGGATCTCCTATAAGATGACAGGAGAACATTTGTAACACTTTCTATGAAGCCTATATCTATAATGCATACACTCAAGTCATTTACATTTGACATTTTAGTCATTTAGCAGAAGCTCTTATCCAGAGCGACTTACAGTTAGTGAGTGCATACATTTTTTTTTCATACTGTCATACACTCATAATGACTTAATTGAGTTAAGTGTTAAGTTAAGTGCAGTTATAAACACATACAGGGGCGGTGTGTTCAATAGGGCGATATGGGCGAAGCACTGCCAAACGGGAAAAGGAAGGGATTTTTTTTCTAATCAATTATATCACGGCAACAGTAGTTCAGTGTTCTAATCTAGACGTCTGATCTGCCAGCCACTAAATGTCCAATCAGGCTAAAGTCGTGCAGGCTTTCAGTCAGGTTGAAAATCAGGCTTTCAGTCAGGTTGAAAATCGCCCAGAAGTCTCTCATAGCCTCTAATGTAAAACATTTTTTTTTCAAATTTCAGAGCTTTCAATACAATCTCTATGGGTTTCTGAGGGCATGCACTTACGCGCTTTCGTCATACGTAACGTAACGTAACCATGAACGTAACTAAGAAACTACTCTTTCACCCTGAAGGCGGCACGGCAGACAGCACCGCTTGGACAGCGACTGGTGTAACCGACATGCACCATCTTTCAGAAAAGATTAAGAAAAATGAGCTGTCAAAGACCCACATTGATAGCTGTTTGAGATTGTCTGCTTTGGGGAGAGTGAATATTGCCACTCAACTGGATGAGGGATACAGGCTAGCTGTCCGCCGCCACAACGATGAGGTTAGCAACAGCAGAGTCGTGAACACTGTCTACGAGAATCGAGACGACCTCATAGAATGTTTTGAAGCCATCCGGACGGGTTCATTGGGTTCATTTGACCAGCCCACCGTACCAGAAGCTGCAGAAGAAGGACATCGATGCTGTCTTTATCAAACGTGCCCTCGACAGCTTCGCAAGCAGTGTGCAGGCCATAAGGTAAGATAAAGATTAAACAATATCATTCGATCTTTCTCAAAGCAGAGCTTTATTTGAAAATGTATGCATGAAAGGAGACTGCATTTGTGTTTGAAATTACATTATTCTCATTATATATGGCCAGTGGTGTAATCTATCTTATTTTATATACTATGTGTACTGTACAGTGGTGCTCATAAGTGTATGAACACATTCTAAAGCTGACTAAAAAGAGGAATAAAAAAATAAAAAAATCATCTTTTGGAAATTGATCTTAATGACTTAATTAAAAAAGTTGGAAAATCCAACCTTTAAGGACACCAATTTTCTTTTCTTTTTTATTCCTCTTTTTAGTCAACTTTAGCATGGGATCATAAGCTTATGAGCACCACTGAATACTGTGCTGAACATCCAGGCTATGTGAGACACAAAGGCTAACTTAAACACTAAAGACTTTATGCATCCCTGCCCATTTTAAGTGGAACTGAAGTATTTGTACTATACATGGATACATTGCATATACCTGTGCATCACATAGACAACAATACTGTACAAAGCCAACAAACACATTGGTCTGTTTGCCTTCAGGGACTCCTCTCAACAGCAGCTGCAAGAAGCAACAGGAGCCAAAAGACCCAGAACAGCTTTGAGAGAAGAGGAGAAGCAGAGGCTGTCTGAAGAGGTCTGCAACACCATCCTGGATCACACCAAAGAAAGGTTCTCTTTCTCTGGCCACCTTGTGAGTGCTACCTTACTGCAAGCAGACATGTTTGAAAGGTACTGCCATTCAAAAAAATAAAAAATCTGTTCATGTTCATTTTTACAAATCTATACAATTGGCCAGAATATGGTTGTTCATATTTACAAATCTATACAATTGGCCAGAATATGGTTGTTCATTTTTACAAAGCCATACATATTGTTTATGCAGTGTTGAGGAATGTGAAAGAACACCCTTGATTATTTTTACTGTGATAACTTATTTTGCTTTTGTAAGCCAACACTTTTGAGATCAGTCAATAAATGCTTCTGGTATTGACTTATATGCTGCCCCTGTCTTCATGTTGTTGCTGGACATATCTTTTTAAAAATGTGTGTAGGTCACCTAAATCATCAGAAAAATTGCCCCCCCTGAGAATTTTTTCAGGAGCCGCCACTGGGTGGAGGTGTATACTTTGGAACACTATCAATCACAATGGCAAGTGATTCAGGCCAAAATTAAGCCTAAAGAAGATGCTGATACCTATCATCAAGTCACCTAATGTCTTTCTAAGGAACAGGTCGAAATTTGGGCTGGGCTGGTCCAACTCAAGGTGTCATTAAAGAAAATGCACCCCCCTCCCCAAAGGGTTACAGGCCAGAAGGTTGAGGGTTCGCCGACCACCACAGACCCGCTCACCGCTCCCTGCCTGTTTCATTACACTACGATCAGAGCCGGCTGCAGACAATGATCAGCTAGAGGGAAATCAGATTTTCAATATTTTGATGCCATATTTATAATTATATAAAATATATGCAACTAATTTTCCACCAACAGGTTACTGTGCCAATGCACCACACAACAAAGCATGCTGACTTCGTGCACTTCAATATCATGGTTTGCATTTAACACAATAAATAGACTATGTCAATCTCTACAAACAGAAAATACATCCCTCCCTAACTTGTAGGCTTACCCAGTATCGAAAGCTTGGCTTGACAATCTCTGAATGTCATTACATTTTGGGGTATTTTGTTACTGATGTCTCTTTCCATTCATCAATTGGTCGCTGCACAGTTTGGATTGATTGATTGCTAGATTTTATGTGTGAGTTAAAAAAATACGTATATAGACAAAGATGTTTTACAGTGACTGGGATTGCACATTAAAGTCGGGGACTTATTTCCATTGTGTACCTATTTTCTACATATACAGTTACATACAGTCCATTTGGAATGTATTCAGACCACTTGAATTTTTCCACATTTTGTTATGTTACAGCCTTATTCAAAAATGGATTACATTGTCATCATCAATATACACACAATGCACACAATGCCCCATAATGACAAAGCAAGAACAGATTTATAGAATTGTTTTCTAATTCATTAAAAAATAAAAAACTGAAATATCACATTTACATAAGTATTCAGACCCTTTACTCAGTACTTTGTTAAAGCACCTTTGGCAGAGATTACAGCCCCAAGTCTTCTTGGGTATTACGCTACAAGCTTGGCACACCTGTATTTGGGGAGTTTCTCCCATTCTTCTCTGCAGATCCTCTCAAGCTCTGTCAAGTTGGATGGGGATCATCGCTGCACAGCTATTTTCAGGTCTCTCCAGAGATGTTCGATCGGGCTCAAGTCTGGGCTCTGGCTAGGCCACTCAAGGACTTTCAGAGACTTGTCCCGAAGCCACTCCTGCATTGTCTTGACTGTGTGCTTAGGGTCATTGTCCTGTTGGAAGGCAAACCTTCACCCCAGTCTGAGGTCCTGAGTGCTCTGGAGCAGGTTTTCATCAAAGATCTCTCTGTACTTTGCTCCATTCATCTTTCCCTTGATCCTGAAGGTCTCCTAGTCCCTGCCGCTGAAAAACATATCCATGTCCAATCAATTGAATTTACCGCAGGTGGACTCCAATCAAGTTGTAGAAACATCTCAAGGATGATCAATGGAAACAGGATGCACCTGAGCTCAATTTCGAGTCAATAGCAAAGGGTCTGAATACTTATGTAAATAAGGTATTTCTGTTTTTTATTTTTGATAAATTTGCAAAAAAATCAAAAAACCAATTTTCACTTTGTCATTATGGGTTTTGTGTGTAGATTGACTTGAATGGGAACTGCCATCTATGGATTATATTTATATGGTTGGTAGCCACTTTCTGTTTGCCTTTTGCACATTTCTAAATACAATCGCGTGAAACACGTACAGTTTGAAAAGCAAATGCCTACCGCTGAAAAAAGACGAATCTTTCTGTAGAACCAATAGAAGGAAAAAAATCTCAACAACTCCCAATTTTTGGCGAACAGCAGAACTCTTTTTCAAAGTAGCTCATCTTGAGATAGGCTATTGCCAAGAGGAGCGCATCGGCCATCACTGTGAGTAGTAGCCTATGGCTTCATCTTCATCATTAGGTGAGTCAGTGTGTCACTGGAAATTGTATTTAGTAGCCTACTGTAGCCTATTATTTATATATATATATATACAGTTGAAGTCAGACGTTTACATACACTTAGGTTGGAGTAATTAAAACTTGTTTTACAACCACTCCACAAATTTCTTGTTAACAAACTATCGTTTTGGCATGTTGGTTAGGACATCTACTTTGTGCATGACACAAGTCATTTTTCCAACAATTGTTTACAGACAGATTATTTCACTTATAATTCACTGTATCACAATTCCAGTGGGTCAGAAGTTTACATACACTAAGTTGACTGTGCCTTTAAACAGCTTGGAAAATTCCAGAAAAGGATGTCATGGCTTTAGAAGCTTCTGATAGGCTAATTGACATCATTTGAGTCAATTGGAGGTGTACCCGTGGATGTATTTCAAGGCCTACCTTCAAACTCAGTTCCTCTTTGCTTGACATTAGGGGAAAATCAAAAGAAATCAGCCAAGACCTCAGAAAAAAAAATGGTAGACCTCCACAAGTCTGGTTCATCCTTGGGAGCAATTTCCAAACGCCTGAAGGTACCACGTTCATCTATACAAACAACAGTACGCAAGTATAAACACCATGGGACCACGCAGCCGTCATACCGCTCAGGAAGGAGATGTGTTCTGTCTCCTAGAGATGAACGTACTTTGGTACGAAAAGTGCAAATCAATCCCAGAACAACAGCAAAGGACTTTGTGAAGATGCTGGAGGAAACAGGTACAAAAGTATCTATATCCACAGTAAAACGAATCCTATATCAACATAACCTGAAAGTCCACTCAGCAAGGTAGAAGCCACTGCTCCAAAACCATCATAAAAAAGCCAGACTACAGTTTGCAACTGCACATGGGGACAAAGATCATACTTTTTTGAGAAATGTCCTCTGGTCTGATGAAACAAAAATAGAACTGTTTGGCCATAATGACCATCATTATGTTTGGAGGAAAAAGGGGGACGCTTGAAGCCGAAGAACACCATCCCAATCGTGAAGCACGGGGGTGGCAGCATCATGCTGTGGGGGTGCTTTGCTGCAGGAGGGACTGGTGCACTTCACAAAATAGATGGCATCATGAGGAAGGAAAATTATGTGGATATATTGAAGCAACATCTCAAGACATCAGTCAGGAAGTTAAAGCTTGTTCGCGGGGCGCTAGAGAGCGTGCTATGGAGTAGACGTGCATTGCTAGAGCTCCGCTCAATTTTGAAACAAATTAATATTTATCTTAACCTCTCACAACCTATAACTTCAAACAAATATGACAAAGGGAAAAGGCAACAAAAAAGGGGGCGCTAAACAAGATAATTGGAATGAGATAGACAACGAACCAATTTCAACGTCGCCGACCCACGAGGAGCTAGCTGAAGAGGCTAGCTTCCAAGAGTTCCCCACAGATCCTACTCAAAGTGACATACTGGCTGCCATAAACGCACTAAGCAAGAAGGTGGACACAAGGTTGGCTGATATCTCAAAGAGTATTGGGACTTTGGCCGAAACTGTGAAGGCAACTAAGGGAAGGGTGCACGAGGTTGAGCAGACGACAATCGATCACGAGGCCAGGCTACAGGACATAGAGAAACAGTGCGCAACGTTCAAAAATGACAACAAAACCCTGAAGGCCCGACTGGAAATGCTCGAGTCGCATTCAAGACGCCAGAACATCCGTATATGTGGGATCCAGGAGGACACGGAGAAAGGGAAACCCACTGAATTTGTCTCGGAGCTGATACCGGCATTGCTGGGGAGTGAACACTTCAAAACGGCCATCCTGATCGACCGCGCACACAGAGCACAGGCAACGAAGCCGGCCAAGGGCGGGCCACCAAGGCCATTCATTGTAAGGCTGCACTATCCCCACACCAGGGATCTCATCCTCAAGCTGGCTAGTCAAAAGTTCCCCCTTAACTACAACGGAGCCAGGGTGTCTTTCTACCCAGATCTTACCTTGGAGGTGAGGAACCAACGGAAAGAGTATGATGAGGTACGCAACAAATGCAGGGCGGCCAACATCCGATATGGATTCCTCTTCCCAGCCCGGTTTAAGGTGACAGTCGAGGGATCAACACGTACGTTTGACAACGCAAAAGAGGCAGATCTGTTCTTGACAAGCAAGCTCCCCTGATGAGGATACAGAACGGCTGTGCCAGCAGGCTAAATGGCCAAATACAGGCCAGGAATGTGTGTGAATTGAATTTCCGGCCTATGTCTTTTCGATCAGAAGATCAGAAATTGGGACTTATAGGATAGGTGAGATGTTGTGGCTAATATAGCATTGTTTGGCATGTCATGTTTTAGCGACACTCACCCCCTAACATGAGAGTTAAGTTAAGTGTTATTTAATATTAGTTAATATGCGGAGCATCTATAGACGACGAGTTAGTTCAAGCTTTATGTCTAGACACCCTAACGTTTGTGTGTTAGCCAAGGAGTGCTTCGTTTGGGGAAGTCACTCAGTAAAGGGACGGGAGGGGGGTTGGGGTCTGTGTTTTATGTTCACGTTTATTAGTACAGGTGGCATGACAAGCTCCCGCACGGCGGGACGTTTTTCTTCTGGGTTTTGTATGACAGCAGCAATTTGCTTTAAAATAAGAAATGCCACATAGTGACCGAGCACAGAGTAGACCAGGTGGAATAAAGATAGTCAGCTGGAACTGTAATGGATTAGGGCATGTCGTGAAACGAGCTAAGGTTTTTTCTCATCTTAAATCACTGGGTGCTGACATAGTGCTTCTTCAAGAAACTCATATTAAACGCCCCGCGCAGGCCAAGCTACGAGTCGGCTGGATCGGTCAGATATACCAGTCTAACTTTGATGCAAAAGCGAGAGGGGTAGCAATCCTGATAAGGAAAAACATTCCTTTTGTTTACTCAACCTCGATTTCAGATCCTAATGGTCGGTATATTATTGTGGCTGGTACACTGAATTCAAAACCAATAACCTTGGTCAATTTATATGGACCCAACTTCGATGATCCATTATTTTTTCAAAGGGTATTTAAGGCCATACCAAATATCTCGGATACAAGTGTTATTGTTGGAGGTGACTTTAACTGTACGTTAGACCCTCTTTTAGATAAACAGCTATCAAGGTCACTTCAACAATCAAATGCCAGTGTCTGTCTAAATACATTGATGACAAACCTTAACATTGTCGATATTTGGAGACTGACGCACCCAACAGACAGGGATTATTCTTTCTTCTCATCAGTTCATAAATCATATTCCAGAATTGACTATTTTTTGTTGGACTCCAAACTAATCTCAGCAGCTGAGTCGGTTACCTATCACCCCATTCTAATTACGGACCACTCTCCTCTGTCCATGGTGCTGAAACTCGACAATATGTCGACAGGTCGGCGACCGTGGCGCTTAGACGCATACCTGTTGAAAGATGAGGCTTTTTGTCAGTATTTGGAGGAGCAGATTGCCTTTTTCCTCAGTACTAACGACACGGGGGATGTTGACGACTCCACCCTTTGGGAATCTCTAAAGGCTGTGATTAGAGGTTACATTATTTCTTATACATCAGAGAGGAAGAAACGTGCCAATACTAGGCTGAGAGAAATTGAAAGAGAGTTAGGGGAACAGGAGAACGTTTTTAGGACAAATTCCTCGTATACAGTCCTTGAGAAGATCACAAAGTTAAAGTATGAATACAATACCATCCTTTCGAAACGGGTGGGCTCTTTACTTGCTAGAACGCAACAAAGTTATTTTGAACTGGGGGACAAACCACATAAATTATTAGCAAGACAGCTAAGGCATGTACAAGCATCTAGAGCTATTCACAAAATAAAAGACAAGAAGGGTAAAATAGTAACAGATCCGCAGGACATTAATAAATGCTTTGCACAGTTTTACTCAGAGCTATACCAATCAAAATGCGATGCTACTGATCCACAAACTATGGAACGCTTTCTCGCTGATTGTGAACTTCCTAAACTAGACAGGGGGGCAGCTGCCGCACTCGATGCAGGGATAACATTAGATGAAATTAACACAGCGATAGCACAATTTCCAAACAGCAAGGCCCCTGGGCCCGATGGATATGTAATAGAATTCTATAAGAAGTACTGCGCTAGTCTATCTCCACTTATGCTGCGAATGTTTCAACAATCCAAAGAAAATACCAAACTCCCGCAAACACTGTATGAGGCTACAATAGCCCTGATCTTGAAAAAAGATAGAGATTCCATGGAGATGTCGTCGTATCGCCCCGTGTCGTTACTCCCCATAGAAAACAAGGTGTTGACAAAGATATTGGCAAACCGATTGAAAAAATATATTTCCGACATCATACACCCTGACCAGACAGGTTTTATCCCGGGCCGACATATATACTACAATTTGAGACGCCTTTTCAACGTAATGTATCATGATCATAAAGTTGAGGCAGTGGTAATAGCTCTTGATGCAGAGAAGGCGTTTGATCAGATTGAGTGGAAGTATATGATATCGGTTCTGGAGCATTTCGGATTTGGAAAGGAATTTATTAATTGGATAAGAATTATTTATGCACACCCAATGGCGTCCGTGGTGACCAATCAGGAAATGTCGCAGTCATTCCGCCTGTTCAAGGGGTGCCGACAGGGGTGCCCTATTTCGCCTGCTCTCTTCGCTATAGCCATGGAACCCCTTGCTACGCGCATTCAGGCATGTGCCGATATAGCTTCTGTTAAAATAAAAGACACACAGCACAAAATTTCCCTATATGCAGACGATGTTCTTTTGTTTTTGTCCAAGCCTAAAACGTCTATTCCACCATTACTTAACTTGATAAACACATTCGGCTCCTTCTCTGGCTACAAGATAAACTGGCAAAAAAGTGAGATGATGCCAATATCACGGCCTGTGGATATGCAATTTCTGCAATCTACCCCGCTTAGAACAGTGAGGGACAAGTTCACAAGCCTTGGCATTGTAGTGACAAGAGACCTCGACCAGCTATTGAAAGTGAATTGGGACATGAAAATATATCAGCTTAAACAAAATATAGATTTCTGGAAAACTCTGCCTATTTCCTTGGTTGGTCGTATAAACGCTATTAAAATGGTTGTCCTACCCAGGTTTCTTTACCTCTTCCAATGTCTACCCAATTTCATACCACAAAGCTATTTTAAGAAACTGGATTCAATAGTAACTCCATTTTTATGGGATAACAAGGCAGCCAGAATTGCAAAGAAGCATTTATGCAAGTACAAGATAGAGGGGGGCTTTGGCATTCCTCACTTCAAACTGTATTATTGGGCTGCTAATCTGAACATTGTGTCTTTCTGGAGGGAAAGTTTACCTGAGATGAGACGGAAGGATATGCCTTCATGGCTTTTGATTGAGCAGGCCTCCTGTCAACGTTCCTCACTCCCTGCACTTGTTAATAGCCCATCATATGTGAAAAAAGCCACTTATGACTCCAATCCAGTCATTTGTCATACTCTTAGGATCTGGAAACAGATTAGGGATTTTCTTAACATACCCACTGTGTACATAGACAGCCCGATTAGCCGGAATCATGCTTTCCACCCTGCAATGGATGATGTGGTGTTTTCACAGTGGAGGGAGAAGGGGCTCACAACAATTGGTAATCTATACATAGATGGTCAGTTAGCTTCATTTCAACAACTACAGGCAAAGTTCAACATGCCAACAACACATTTTTTCAGATACCTCCAAATCAGGAATTTCTTAAGGACACACATCCCACAGTATGGCATGAAGCCAAATAGTCCTACATTAGATAGCTTGATCCTTGTCAAACCCCATTCAAAAGGGTCGGTCTCCAGACTGTATGATGTGCTACAGGCCCACATAGAGGTATCCACAGACACCATTAAAAGGGCTTGGGAACAAGAACTTGGTTCAGAAATCTCAAATGAGGACTGGATAGAAGCTCTCAGGAATATAAACCACATTTCAGTGAATGCCAGACACAACCTTGTACAGTTTAAGGTGATACACAGGTTACACTACTCAAAAGTAAAACTGCATAAAATATTCCCGGACACCTCACCACTGTGTGAGAGGTGCAAGCAGGAGGAGGGGACGTTGTCCCACTTATTCTGGACATGCCCTAAATTACAGGCTTACTGGGCTCTCATTTTTGATTACTTATCTAAGGCCTTTGATAGAGTTCTAGCCCCAGACCCATTGATCGCTCTGTTTGGTACAGTTGATGGGAATAACCAGGAGGGGAAAGCTGTCTCTCTTTGTACTCTATTAGCCAAAAGGCTCATATTGCAATTTTGGAAATTGGAGACTGTACCTACCTTTGAAATGTGGTTACGGGATTTAGGGAATGTAATCCATATGGAAAAGATTCGATACAACACCTCCAATAGAAGTCCATTGTTTTACAAAATATGGCAGCCGATACTGGATAAATGGTCTAGTCCCGCTTCATAACTGGGCTGACGATCTGCGGCTACTCTGTGCTGTACTCCACTCAATATTTATTTTTGGCTGAACTACACTGCTTGTAATGACTATATGCTGTCTTCTTATACACGTACCACCTAATAGGATTTTGTTTTATTTTGTGTATGTGTGAGTTAACTTTTGTTTTGTCCTCTAAACTGGCCATCCCATCCAACAGTACAATGAATGTCATTGTTTGTATTGCTGTCTCTTTTACTTTATTTTTATTGGAAAATAATAAACATATTATAAAAAAAAAAAAAAAAAAAGCTTGTTCGCAAATGGGTCTTCCAAATGGACAATGACCCCAAGCATACTTCCAAAGTTGTGACAAAATGGCTTAAGGACAACAAAGTAAAGGTATTGGAGTGGCCATCACAAAGCCCTGACCTCAATCCTATAGAACATTTGTGGGCAGAACTGAAAAAGCGTCTTTAGGTGCTTTTCGTCAAACTCCAAGCGGGCTGTCATGTACTTTTTACTGAGGAGTGGCGTCCGTCTGGCCACTCTACCATAAAGGCCTGATTGGTGGAGTGCTGCAGAGATGGTTGTCCTTCTGGAAGGTTCTCCCATTTCCACAGAGCTCTGTCAAAGCTCACCTCCCTGACCAAGAACCTTCTCCCCTGATTGCTCAGTTTAGCCAGGGGGCCAGCTCTAGGAAGAGTCTTGGTGGTTCCAAACTTCTTTGATTTAAGAATGATGGAGGCCACTGTGTTCTTGGGGATGTTCAATGCTGCAGAAATTGTTTGGTACCCTTCCCCAGCTCTACGGACAATTCCTTCAACCTCATGGCTTGGTTTTTGCTCTGACATGCACTTTCAACTGTGGGACCTTATATAGACAGGTGTGTGCCTTTCCAAATAATTTCAAATCAATTGAATTTAGCACAGGTGGACTCCAGTCAAGTTGTACAAACATCTCAAGGATGATCAATGGAAACAGGATGCACCTCAGTTCAATTTCGAGTCTCATAGCAAAGGGTCTGAATACTTATGTAAATAAGATATTTCTGTTTTTTGCAAACATTTCTAAAAACCTGTTTTCGCTTTGTCATTATGGGGTATTGTGTGTAGATTGCTGAGGATTTTTATTTATTTAATCTATTTTAGAATAAGGCTGTAACGTAACTAAATGTGGAAAAAGTCAAGGGGTCTGAATACTTTCCGAAGGCACTGTAAGTATCAAAAGTAAAAGTATAAATAATTTCAAATTGCTTATATTAAGCAAATCAAACAGCACAATTTATTGTTTTTATTTTAATTATGGATAGCCAGGGTCACACTCCAACACATAATTGACAAATGAAGCATTTGTGGTTTAGTGAGTCCGCCAGATCAGAGGCAGTAGGGATGACCATGGATGTTTTCTTGATAAGTGCGTGATTGGTTCATTTTCCTGTCCTGCTAAGTATTCAAAATGTATCGAGTACTTCTGGGTGTCTGGATAAATGTATGGAGTAAAAAGTACATTATTTTATTTTGGAATGTAGTGAAGTAAAAGTAAAAGTTGTAAAAAATATAAATAGTCAAGTAAAGTACAGATATCCCCAAAAATGACTTAAGTCCCCAGTGAAAGTTGCGCCCCTGGCATATATATACTCTTCAAAAAAAGAAACGTCCTCTCACTGTCAACTGCGTTTATTTTCAGCAAACTTAACATGTGTAAATATTTGTATGAACATAACAAGATTCAACAACTGAGACATTAACTGAACAAGTTCCACAGACATGTGACTAACAGAAATTGAATAATGTGTTCCTGAACAAAGGGGGGGGGGGTCAAAATCAAAAGTAACAGTCAGTATCTTTTGTGGCCACCAGCTGCATTAAGTACTGCAGTGCATCTCCTCCTCATGGACTGCACCAGATTTGCCAGTTCTTGCTGTGAGATGTTACCCCACTCTTTCATTCCTCCGATGAAACGCGAATCCGACCATCACCCCTGGTGAGACAAAACCGTGACTCGTCAGTGAAGAGCACTTTATGCCAGTCCTGTCTGGTCCAGCGACGGTGGATTTGTGCCCATAGGCGACGTTGTTGCCGGTGATGTCTGGTGAGGACCTACCTTACAACAGGCCTACAAGCCCTCAGTCCAGCCTCTCTCAGCCTATTGCAGACAGTCTGAGCACTGATGGAGGGATTGTGCGTTCCTGGTGTAACTCGGGCAGTTGTTGTTGCCATCCTGTACCTGTCCCGTAGGTGTGATGTTTGGATGTACCGATCCTGTGCAGGTGTTGTTACACGTGGTCTGCCACTGCGAGGACGATCAGCTGTCAGTCCTATCTCCCTGTAGCGCTGTCTTAGGCGTCTCACAGTACGAACATTGCAATGTATTGCCCTGGTCACATCTGCAGTCCTCATGCCTCCTTGCAGCATGCCTAAGGCACGTTCACGCAGATGAGCAGGGACCCTGGGCATCTTTCTTTTGGTGTTTTTCAGAGTCAGTAGAAAGGCCTCTTTAGTGTCCTAAGTTTTCATAACTGTGACCTTAATTGCCTACGGTCTGTAAACTGTTATAGTCTTAACGACCGTTCCACAGGTGCATGTTCATTAATTGTTTATGGTTCATTAAACAAGCATGGGACATTAAGATCTGTGAAGTTATTTGGATTTTTACGAATTATCTTTGAAAGACAAGTTTCTTTTTTTGCTGAGTTTAGTAGGAATGCTACACTTTTACCTGAGATTAATATGGGAAACCAGCTACACTGTAAACCCTAATAAATTCACATAACTCAAAAATTATTTTGTAACAGATTACACAAAAATATTTTAGTGATGTTTTTAAATGTTTTAAGTTTACATAAAATAAAAATTACATTTACAGTTGCCTTAAATTATCTCAATGTTATCTTATAAATATTTATATTCCTCAACTTATAATTGGGGAGTAATTCACTCAAAATTTTCAATATTTTTCAACTCATATAATGTGGGAAATACACTCAACATTTTCAATATTCTTCAACTCATAAATGTGGGAAATACACTCAAAATATTAAATATTCTTCAACTCATATAATGTGTGAAATACACTCAAAATTTTCAATATTCTTCAACTCATAATGTGGGACATGCAATCAAAATTAATTCTAAACTGAAATACTGATGTCGGTCCATTACACAATTATAATCAGCGAATAATGTTAGAAAACATGAAAGTGACACCACAGTGACAATTTAACTTTTTTTTTATTCAACACAATGTGCTTTTAAAAAGGCACGAATCAAAAGGAGCTCAGTCAAAACAAAGTGCTTGTCATAAATTAAAACAAAAAAGGAAAAGGAAATGACTCCATAAAAACAAAATGTGTTTTAAAGTACATTAAGTGTTAATAGTTCCATATTCTGATAGTGGTCATTGCTACAGAGGGTAGATTCAGTTTTTGGGTCTCCATATCACACTATTCAGTAAACATTATGATAAAAACTCACAAAGGCTTCATGATAAAATTCAATAAGATTCTAATTATAATCCATCCTCAACAGCAATGACAACTATTAGAATGTGGAGCCATTTAAAACGTTTTGGCACTTACTGTACCTTGAAGGCTGCAACTCACTTTTTTAAAATAAAACATTCAAATAAAAGTACTGGTTTCTACTGTGCCGTACTTCAACTGGCAACATCATGGTAAGCATTAGGTCACACAACATTAAACATGTATAGTGCACGAATTCAACAGTCGTTTCCCACAAGTACAGTACAAAAACTTGGGCTTGGCAATACGTCAATGTTGTGATATTTATCTATTAACAATCAATGTATTAAATCTGAGGTAGAAGAGGCAAACAGTGTAACATATTAAACATGAGGTAGAAGAGGCAAATTATTACATTTGTAAAGAGGGGAAAAAAACTAAAAACATCCTCAATACTCAGCTCAACAAATAGTCCATTCTGAGTGATTCACTCATTGAACAAATCATTCTTCAGTGTCAGTAGACAGCCTTTCAGTGGTTTGTTGTCCTCAAGACACATCACAACTTTTTGGATAAATGTGAATGTAAGCTCAAGATTCTTTGGGTACTGTAGGTCTAGTGCATAGACATACCCAAAGAGCAGGAGAAATGAGTCAGCCAGGTTTGTGGGACCACTCACAAGTATTTCATCTTCCACGACAATACAGATGCTCTCAGGGCTGAAGAGGGCCGCATCAGTAGTATCATCAGTGACAACTGTCAGGAGAGCCACCGGAGTGTCAGTGAGGTCTGGACCATCTGCTGACTATAAAACACAAATAATACAAAAATGAGTTCAGCCCCTCAAGGATACAAATCATGCTAATGATGTCTAGACATTACGGTCACTTTGCACTTAGACTGCAACTAAGCTACATGTTTAAACTATTTTCTTTACACATGCTTATTATTTTATGTTAGTTTCACACCTACCTGTAAGCATACTTTTTGTTTAGTGGAATTCTTTATACTTACCTTTTCATTTATGTAATTTCTACATGTCAGTTTGCAGAATAACAACTCAAGGAAACTTAATAAACAGGTTCTGGGGGCTATTCCAGAAAGGAGGTTCAACAATCTGAGCCTAACCCTGAACTCAGAGTTGACTTACCCTGTGAAGTGAAACTGAGTTTTCAGTTACAGAACAGCTGATCTGAGTTAGGTAAGTTGACTCAGAGTACGTTAACTCGGAGTTGAGCTTGTGCCTGACGACTAGTAAAAAGCCATCATCAATGGAGCTCCGATACGGTTATTCACCATGGCAACGGGAGAAAACAGGAAGCAGACATTTTCTGGCTGCGGCTGTTATATAAATCACTGACAGAGTTTCAGATGCAGTCGTCTTTTCATTTTGAATTTAACATCACTTTATTTTATATTAGCCTTTAAGGAAGTGGTTGAATGTTGTTCAATGTTTTATTTTAGGCTATTTTGTTTTATTTAAAATCGGCTGAAAATGAAATATAAAAACATTTTATCTCATACTCAATGCGGCGACAAACTAGAAACACGGACTTTGAAATTACATTGTTGGAAAAAATACAATTGGCTATACTGATGGTTTTCACATAACCTGCTTTCTGGAATGCCCCTCTGGTTCTCCTAGAGTTCTTTGAGTGATGTCATGTTTAAGCTGACTGAATAGCTAAGCAAAGGGATTGATAGTGAGGCCAGTACACTTACATTACAGGTCCTGAAAAACTTGGAGGCATCTTCATGCAGGTACACAGGAAGTGCACGAAGGACGAGGGCCCGTCTCATATTTACATCACGTTGTTCCTACATGGACAAAAAATATCCATTACAATAATAATTACACAAATATCAAAAACATTCATTGTACACTAATTATAGTAAAAATGAAAATGTTAAAAGATAAGCAAGTTAGTTATTAACAAGCAAAGCATCAAAGTTGTGTGCTTATAGATCTGCTATTTCTGTTGTTGTTCTTTGTATTTAACAAAGTATTAATAAAGGGTTCAAGTGATCAACTGTTGACCCCACAGTTGAGATAAAAACATTTAGAGAAATAGCAAAAGAATGACTGTGGAAACACATAAAATAAAACCAATTATTAGTGTAACCCTCTCACCAGGCTCGAATTTGACTCTCACGATATTACCTTATTTAGAATATCTGAACAGCATGGGATATTAGGTGAGAAGGACATCTCCAATAAGAATCCCTATTGTAAACTTGCTAGGGTGAATGACAAATAGGGTATTAACTTCAGATATAATGATTATAGACTTGGTTATTGTTATAAGGATATGCTTTCCCATGCATTAAATGAAACTGAAACAGTAAATGACTCCACCAATACAACAGACATAAGGTTCAAGTTCTATATTAATCAAATGTTCAATGTATCACATCAAAAGAAATACAAATTATAAACCCCAATGATTTTTCCACAACCCCATGTCCAAATTATTTGCAAGCTGGCTTAAACCCTGGGCGCGCGTTGGAGCTCATAAAAAAAATGACGACATACATAATGTCCCGAAGTCCACCCCACATTTGTAGTTACTCACTACTTGTAGATAATGCCTCAGCAAAATATAGTAGTTCCGTGCAGGTGTCCTCACAAGATCCACCCCGAACACAGCTATCAATGCAGCCAGTACTCGGTAGCAGCAACAGACATCCGTTGGAAACCCGAACTGATCGTCACAAGCAATTCTCTCCAAGTCTTGCACGATGCTAGGCTAACCTCTAGGATGTCGAATGTCTCCACAATGCGACGGCAGCTTCAGTCTCCACTTGGTCTTTCTTAACTAAATAATAAACACTCTTATAGAAATAAAATCAGGATTTCCCTTAAAAAAAACTCTGTAGGTATGGTTTTGTTCTCTCTTTATCGTTTCCTTTGGTCGTTTTTTCCTTCACCAACCCCACTAACGTCTCTCCTCTCCCTTCTTTCAACTTTTCCCTCCCTTTTCTTTCCCGGCAACCAGTCCACTCTCCCATTGGCCACAACTTAACAAGTTAGCTCATTGGTCAAAACTTTAACGGGATACGTGGGAAATTTAAACTTAAAAGTAAACCAACCTATTCACTTGTACATTTAAAAAAAAACATTGCTTCAAAAGAAATGCATTAATGACATTACAAATCAGGAGCTATTCGATCACCTTTTAAATCTAATACCAATGAATTATAACAAATACACTCTATACTTGGTTTTAGCAATGTATTACATTAGTAACACTATTTCATAATACATCCTACCTGAATTGTTAAAAGGATTTCGAGATGATCTCACAACCACACACTTGAGCCTAGGAAGAAATACAAACACAGGCCTGGTTAGCATCATGATAACACACTCACATTATGTTGTTTAGCATTGTTCGTTTCACGCTAGCACACACGTACACACAGCTCGATAACGTCAAATATTTACTGTGTAAGGCAGACACTTATTGAAATAAGTATACTCACAGTACGCACTTGCATTACCGGCGAACAGCGAAAACTCATGGACCTTCCTCCACCGTCAATGTCCCGGGCAAACATGCATTATGGGAAATGTAGTTCATCCAGGAAACCTGCTGATAACATTACACCGTTGTAAGATGAAGTAACGTAACGTATTTGTCACATATTTAACAACTTCTAAAGTTACAATTACTTAGATTTTTAAACTATTTACAACAAATATTCACTGTGCACATTGTACAAATGTATTCCCAGTTCCACATTTAAGACTATCGAAATTCAATTAAAAAAAAACAACAAAATAAAAACAGAGTTACTTACCAAATCAGAGGTGATGATAAGATGGCGCTTAAGAAAACGAAGGCAATAAGACTAATGATAAAAACGGAGGTGGTGGTGGTTTCAAGCGAGCAGCATAAAACTGCGCATTGCAAACAAATTAAAACAAATTAAACTGTGTTCCACATCCACACGGGCGGCCCAAACATCCCCGCATCAAGGCAAATTCAAGATGGCTGACTCAGCTTTCCTGAGGGAGAGATGACCCACCCACCAGAACGTCATGACGTCGATAACGTCATGACACTCCCTAAACTTTTTTGAGCGTTCCACACAAATTACCTATAAAATATTGAGCCCTCTTCAATTAAAGTGGCATAAATCTCAACAGAGCTCAACACTTTATAGTTTGGTCAACTGCATAACGACATTTGACTGTTATGACCTTATTACTTATGAGCTAGTACAACTGTTTGGGATTACAGTGTATTTAAGAATCTATGCTTGCCCTGATCGGTGTGTGTGCATACTCGTACCACTAGGTAACGCTACTAGACTGGTGTTGGACAGGTTGGCACTTGACAGTGCATCATCCAACCTGCATGCCATGAAGGCGTCTGGAAAATGTACAGAATAAATCAAATGCATGGCAAACTCCTGCTATAAATAAAGTAGGCCTAGACTTGGCCTAGGCCACATCTGCTTGATTGACGATGATCGATTTTTGGGGCAAGTGAAGCAGGACTACGGTTTATTCATGTAATAAGATTCGATATAATCATAAAGCAATAGGATCCATGAACATATTTATTTTCTAAGAGGATATATTTGGCATAAATTATTATTTTGTTTCATAGGTCTACCGAGGGGCAGAGACAGTAAGTGGGCGTCGTCAAGAGGGAAAGTTGTGGAAGTTTTCCCTGGAAAGGGGCGCCTGCGCTCACCGCTACACTAAAAACGGACCGCTCAACTCCAGCTTCAACTCCAGCCGGCTCGCTTACAGCATGGAAAGGAAAGGTAACCTGCCCAAAGAATAGGGACGATAAATTAATAGTATCAGTGAATGCGCACAGTAATACGCCAACAAGCTGAGGCCGTTGATTTTGGACATATGACTGTTATTAAAGGAATTGTCAAGGCCGTGCATTTTTTTTGCTAAACTGAACAATAGCGAACCACGCGTTGTAGCTGGCTAGCCACCACATGCTAGCTAAAATGAGCTGTAAAGCTAGCTAGCATTGCTAATTTTCACAGCGCTTGAGTGGGGGGAGAGACTAAGGACACAGCTGACGCTTAACCCGAATAGCAAAAACCTAAAACGGACTATTGCTTTAACCAAATCCGTACTCAAATGTTATACATTCTGGAATAAAACATTGGTTTGGGCGTCAGGCGTGTCCTACGGGTCTTTTCCGCTTGAGTGTACGCGCTCAAATAAACGTCGAACATCTGTTTGCACCATCCTGATTTCTGACGTTATAAACAGATTATTAAACTCGTTTGTGCAATTGAATAAACCAAACCATCTGTGTTAACTATAACTAGCTATATTTTGTCGCTAGCTAAGTCTGGCCATTTTAGCAACTGTCGTTATCGCTAACCAGTATGTTTGCTGCTACCTTCACACTTGTAACTTTATGCAACCGCTTTTGTATCCCTGGTTTTCGCTATGCAAACAGTCTCACTGGTGTTTTAGCTATAGCCAGTTACCAATATAAGTAGCCAGCCAATTGGTTGCTAGCTAGCTTGATACACCAGCTGCTAACTAGCTAACTAATATTGACATGAAAGTGAGGGTTCTGCTGAATGAAATGATATTTTGTCATCTATCCCGGTGACAGTTCTTGCACTCCAGGCTAGGAAGAAAAGGACAAAGACGAAGAAACCCGGCAAAAAGTAAGTAACTAACTAGTAACTTCTGTTGGTTAGTTAGACATTTACTGTCGAGTGCTCCTCTCCCTTACGGGAAAAAAATATTGCAGTATGCTGCAAATAATGCGTCCAAAATACGTTTGTTTTACTGCAGTAATTTTGCAGTGTAACTGCAGTCCAACTGCAATTAAGTCATCACTAACTGTAAAGTCGCTCTGGATAAGAGCGTCTGCTAAATGACTTAAATGTAAATCCAAAAGACCACAGTCGACTGCAGTTACTGCGCTTTTACTGCAGTTTCAAAACTGCAATCTTTTTTTGTAAGTGCTGTGCATAACTGAATTGAAAGTGTAGGGTCGGCCGGGCACTGCCATGACAGTCTAGACATGGAACTGGTGAACATTAGATAATGCAATCATTTATGTACTCTATATTTCTGTATAGCACTTTGTGACATCTGCTGATGTAAAAAGGGCTTTATAAATACATTTGATTGATGACTATATATACTTTTATATATAAAAGTATATGGACACCCCTTCAAATTAGTAGATTTGGCTATTTCAGCCTCACCCGTTATTGACAGGTTTATATAATCAAATACACAGCCATGCAATCTCCATAGACACACATTGGCAGTAGAATGGCCTTACTGAAGAGCTCAGTGACTTTCAACGTCATAGGATGCCACCTTTCCAGTAAGGAAGTTCATCAAATTTCTGCCCTCGTCAACTGTAAGTGCTGTTATTGGTGAAGTGGAAACGTCTAGGAGCAACAACGGCTCAGCCGCGAAGTGGTAGGCCACACAAGCTCACAGAACGGGACCGCCGAGTGCTGAAGCGCAGCGTGTAAAAATTGTCTGTCCTCTGTTGCAACACGCACTACCGAGTTCCAAACTACCCCTGGAAGCAACGTCAGCACAATAACTGTTTGTCGGGAGCTTCATGAAATGGGTTTCCATGGCCGAGCAGCCGCACACAAGCCTAAGAGCACCATGCACAATGCCAAGCGTCGGCTGGAGTGGTGTAAAGCTCGCCGCCATTGGACTCTGGAGCAGTGGAAACACATCCTTTGGAGGGATGAGTCACTCTTCATCTGACAGCATACAATGACATTCTAGACGATTCTGTGCTTCCAACTTTGTGGCAACAGTTTAGGGAAGGCCCTTTCCTGTTTCAGCATGACAATGCCCCTGTGCACAAAGCGAGGTCCATATATAAATGGTTTGTTGAGATCGGTGTGGAAGAACTTGACTGGCCTGCACAGAGCCCTGACCTCAACCCCATTGAACACCTTTGGGATGAATTAGAACGCAGACTGCGAGCCAGGCCTAATCGCCCTACATCAGTGCCCGACCTCACTAATACTCTTGTGGCTGAATGGAAGCAAGTCCCCACAGCAATGTTCCAACACCTACATTTACATTTGACATTTTAGTCATTTAGCAGACGCTCTTATCCAGAGCGACTTACAGTTAGTATCTAGTGGAAAGCCTTCCCAGAAGAGTGGAGGCTGTTGTAGCAGCAAGGGGGGGGGGGCAACTCCATATTAATGCCCATGATTTTGGAATGAGATGTTCGACAAGCAGGTGTCCACATACTTTTGGTCATGTAGTGCAGTGGTTCCCAACCAGGGGTACTTGAGAAGACTCATGAGACGATCGGCCTACTGGTAAAATGCACATGAGGGATACTGCGGACAGAGCAAAATTCAGTTGGTGGTACAGTAACCGAAAAAGGTTGGGAACCACTGATGTAGTTAGTGTATGTGTGATTTATAATCTTTTTATTGGTAGCTGCCTGGTGTTTTGGTTTTCATAAAAACATTTATTCAGTGCATTCCTCATCCTGATTTGTGTGGTTGGGTCATTCCAACCATCCGGTGCCTTTTCAGTCCCCAGGACATATCACTTCTTATTTAGTGTATAGTAGTGTGTCTCCCGAGTGGCGCAGTGGTCTAAGGCTGCGCCATTAGAGATCCTGGTTCGAATCCATGGGGCGGCGCACAATTGGCCCAGCGTCGTCCAGGGTATGGGAGGGAATGGCCGGCAGGGATGTATCTCAGTTGGTAGAGCATGGCGTTTGCAACGCCAGGGTTGTGGGTTTGAGTCCAACCAGTATGGGCCAGTATGAAAAAAAAAATTATATTTATAAAATAATGTATGCACTCACTAACTGTAAGTCGCTCTGGATAAGAGCGTCTGCTAAATGACTAAAATGTAAATGTATTGTAAAATGTGGTTTCCAAGAGGCTTTAAATATAAGGTCAGGTGTCCTTTACCTTAACACAAACATTTGGATCTTGAAAGGGAATTTTATGCATTTTGAACACTTTCTTTCAGTGGATGTTGGCGTTTTTGCCATGTCCTCTGGTATTATTCATCAGCTTCCAAGAGAAATATAAGCCAAAAATATTTATCTTAATTCATTATTTTATATTCCTTGTCTCATCAATAACGTTTTTTCATATTATTTATTCTTATTTGATTTAAGATTTTCTGTGTCGCTGATATCACTTAACACCCTGTTAGTTTGTAATTCTCCTTTAAGAAAACAACCCTTTCCTACAATGACACCACATTCAGGGAGTGTCATTTCTTTGGTGGGGAAAAATTAAAAGGTAAATAAACATCCAGTTTATCTATTTTTTAAAAAATGTTTCATGTTAGTTTGTCTCACTCATCAATTTCAACCCTGTTAGGCAAAATCAAATCAAATATTTGGTATAATTATAGACAAAATTAACATTTTTGAAGTACGCTTGATTTAAAATCCTGTTCAAGTGTTCACCATTATGCTCAATCTTGCTCACTCACAGACCTATGGCTAATTTAGGCTCCAAATGTCCACCCTGTTAGGATTGTGCACATAACAGGTTGGGAAATGCACTTCTTAAGTTAAGTGCCTGAGCTTGACCAATACGTTTTTCTGAAAGTCAAATGTCCTTTCTCCGATAGAGCGTCTGCTAAATGACTAAAATGTAAACGTAAATAGATATTTTATTTATTTACTTTCCCTCCCAAAATATGGAGGTCCAAAAGGCACGGGACATTACCCGGTTGACTCAATCACTTTCACTGACATGTGAAGTGAAAGCTGCCCTGATGCAGGCATTCCTGCATCTCAATAGTGTGAAGAGGCTTCATCCTAGGTGGTAGGAGAGAAGGTTGCTGCCCTTAGTGCTGCTGTTACTGATCATTAATAAAACGAGTACATTTAAAGGACCGTTGACATTATTCCTGTTGACAGTGGTGTTCCTATGACAGTACAGTCTGTCTTATGCTTTCACTGAATACCTCTGTGTGTTTGGAGTGACTTCTGACTGGAATCTTTACAGGGTTAATGGCAAAGAGCCTTTTCATTAGAGACAAATCACCAGTGTTTCCACTGTCGGCTAATTCGGCTGCTTACAGACTAATTTTCAGCCGGCTACATTTTCCGCTTCATATTTTGAGTGAGAGAAACTGGGAAAACAAAACCTTTTATTTTGTGGGCTATTTAGTTAATTTTTATATTTTAATAAAATGCATAATTTGAAGAACAAATGTCATTGTGGCATTTCATATCTTGAAGTAAAACTGTAAATAAGACTTAAAAACGCTCTAGGGTCTAAGCCAGGGGGAGGGTGGTTCTACTAAGTTTACATTTACATCTGCTAAATGGCATATTATTTATATATTATTTACTAAGTTTACATTTACATTTAAGTCATTTAGCAGACGCTCTTATCCAGAGCGACTTAGTTAGTGAATACATTATTATTTTTTATACTGGCCCCCCGTGGGAATCGAACCCACAACCCTGGCGTTGCAAACGCCATGCTCTATCAACTGAGCTAAATTATTATTATTATTATTTTTTTGTCATTTATCAGACGCTCTTATCCAGAGCGACTTACATGAGCAATTAGGGTTAAGTGCCTTGCTCAAGGGCACGTCGACAGATTTTTCTGACTCATTTGGATCAAGAAGGTAATTCTGAGAGAGATAGCAGGAGAGTTGGCTAGAGACGGCACGCTCAAGAGTTTTGGAGAGAAAATAAAGAAGGGATACTGGTCTGTAGTTGTTGACATCGGAGGGATCGAGTGTAGGTTTTTTGAGGAGGGGTGCAACTCTCGCTCTCTTGAAGATGGAAGGGACATGGCCAGCGGTCAAGGATGAGTTGATGAGCGAGGTGAGGTAAGGGAGAAGGTCTCCGGAAATGGTCTGGTCAAGCGAGGAGGGGATAGGGTCAAGCGGGCAGGGTCAAGCGGGCAGGTTGGGGAGAAAGAAGGCAAAGCATAGGGTAGGGCAGTGTGAGCAGGACCAGCGGTGTCATTTGACTTAATAAATGTGGATCGAATGTCGTCAACCTTCTTTTCATTTACATTTTACATTTTAGTCATTTAGCAGACGCTCTTATCCAGAGCGACTTACAGGAGCAATTAGGGTTAAGTGCCTTGCTTAAGGGCACATCGACAGATTTTTCACCTAGTCGGCTCGGGGATTAGAACCAGCGACCTTTCAGTTACTGGCACAACGCTCTTACCCACTACAGAGGGGGAGGAGGAGGAGGATTCAGCAGGGAGGAGAAGGTGGCAAAGAGCTTCCTAGGGTTAGAGGCAGAGGCTTGAAATGTAGAGTGGTAGAAAGTGGCTTTAGCAGCGGAAACAGAGGAAGAGAATGTAGAGAGGAGGGAGTGAAAAGATGACAGGTCCGCAGGGAGTCTAGTTTTCCTCCATTTCCGCTCAGCTGCCCAGAGTCCTCTTCTTTGAGCTCGCAATGAGTCGTCAAGCCGGCCGGGAGGATAGGGGACAGAGAGTCAGAAGATGCAGAAAGGGAGGAGAGGAGGTTTGAGGAGGCAGAATCAGGAGATCGGAGGGAGAAGGATTTAGCAGAGGGAAGAGATTATAGGATGGAAGAGGAGAGAGTAGCGGGAGAGAGAGAGCGAAGGTTGCGACGGCACATTACCACCTGAGTAGGGGCAGAGTGATATAAAGAGCGAGAGAGAAAAGGATACAAAGTAGTGGTCGGAGACTTGGAGGGGAGTTGCAGTGAGATTAGTAGAAGAACAGCATCTAGTAAAGATGAGGTCAAGCGTATTGCCTGCCTTGTGAGTAGGGGGGGACGGTGAGAGGGTGAGGTCAAAAGAGGAAAGGAGTGGAAAGGAGGAGGCAGAGAGAAATGAGTCAAAGGCAGACGTAGGGAGGTTCAAGTCACCCAGAACTGTGAGGGGTGAGCCATCCTCAGGAAAGGAACTTTATCAAGGCGTCAAGCTCATTGATGAATTCTCCAAGGGAACCAGGAGGGCGATAAATGACAAGGATGTTATGCTTGAATGGGCTAGTGACTGTGACAGCATGGAATTCAAATGAGGAGATAGACCGATGGGTCAGTGGAAAGAGAGAATGTCCACTTGGGAGAGATGAGGATTCCTGTGCCACCGCCGCGCTGACCAGATGCTCTCGGGGTATATGTCATGGAGCATCGCCTCTTGGAACAGAGTTTAGTGGTCCCAGAGAGGCTTGATTAGTTTCAGGATTCTTGTGAAATTGATTGGGGACGGGGTTTGCTCTACAAGCGTGTGCGCTTCCAATTGGCTCTCCCCTGCAACTATTCCCCAGGTCGTTGTTGTAAATGAGAATGTGTCATCTTACCTGGTTAAAAAAGGGTTAAATAAAAGTGTCTCGGTTGGTGGTTGCTCTCCAAACGGCTGAGCCGCAGCCCTCAGAGGACTCTGTTACGTAAGGCTGCTGAAGTGAGGACACTACGGAACAGACACACTTGCACGGACACACACGCATACACACACCAATCCCTGTAACTAGTGCCATGGGTCTTGGTAGCTGCAGTATAAAGAGGGACTGCCTAGTCTGTTTGGCTGTCTTTTTGGGATGCTGGCAGTTCTCACTCTCTCTCTCTCTCACTCACACACACCTACTTTGCTTCCATTGCTCAGGGGAAATACACACGGCCTCCAGTCCTCAGGCTGGGTCTGGTTGTCCTAAGATGGTCTAACACTGACAGTCGGTCTACACAACACAACTTCAACTTCCTGTCTTTAGTTTCCCTGTATCTCTCACTTCCGCACTCTTCCATCTCTTCACGTCGGTTTCATTCCTTCCTCACTCCTTTTCTCTGTCACTCTATACTCACCAGCATCATTTTCTCATTTTCTCATTTCTCCTTCCCCCCTCCCCTTCGTCTGAGTCCTGTTCGCTTCTCTCCTTCCTTCCCTCCTCACTCTCCCCTCCCTGTCTCTTTCTCTTTCTTCCTCTCTCACTCCCTCTTCCCCCCCTCTCTCACTCCCTCTTCCCCCCTCTCCTGCCTCAGTAGCTCAGTAATATTAGCTGTGCAGTGAGCAGGCAGCGCAGTGTGTTCAGTTCTGGTGTGGTACAGAGAAGAGGAGAGGGGAGTGGCGTGGAGAGCGAGCTCCAGATTTTAGCACCGTTCCTTGGTTAGCCTGTCCGAGAGTCCCCCAGCCTCTGGGCCATGTGGCTCCTTGACTGGATCGTCTCTCTCAACACCGCCATGGTCAAGCTGGCCACCGGCCTAAGGTGCAAGTGAGTAGCAGATCGGACTGTGTGTGTGTGTGTGTGTGTGTGTGTGTGTGTAACAGAGATTGTCTCAGCAGCCCTGGCTATAGCCCCTGGTAACTGCTGCTCTGTTCTCATTAAGCAAGCCTTAATTGTCTCATCTCTCTCTCTCTCGATTGCTGTCCTCTCTCTACCTCATCCATCTCACTCTCTCCCTCATCCCTCGCCGTCTCTCTCGCTCCCCCATCCCTCTTTCTCGCTCTCTCCGTCTCGCGCTCCACATCCCTCTCTCTCTGTCCCCCTAAATATATATTGTTCTCTCTCTCTGTCTCCCTAAATATATCTTGTTCTCTCTCTCTAAATATATCTTGTTCTCTCTCTCTCTGTCCCCCTAAATATATATTGTTCTCTCTCTCTCTCTGTCCCCCTAAATATATATTGTTCTCTCTCTCTGTCCCCCTAAATATATCTTGTTCTCTCTCGCTCTCTCCCTAAATATATATTGTTCTCTCTCCCTGTCTCCCTAAATATATCTTGTTCTCTCTCTCTCTGTCCCCCTAAATATATATTGTTCTCTCTCTCTCTCTGTCCCCCTAAATATATATTGTTCTCTCTCTCTCTCTGTCCCCCTAAATATATCTTGTTCTCTCTCTCTGTCCCCCTAAATATATCTTGTCCTCTCTCGCGCTCTCCCTAAATATATATTGTTCTCTCTCTCTCTGTCCCCCTAAATATACACTGCTCAAAAAAATTAAGGGAACACTTAAACAACACAATGTAACTCCAAGTCAATCACACTTCTGTGAAATCAAACTGTCCACTTAGGAAGCAACACTGATTGACAATAAATGTCACATGCTGTTGTGCAAATGGAATACACAACAGGTGGAAATTATAGGCAATTAGCAAGACACCCCCAATAAAGGAATGGTTCTGCAGGTGGTGACCACAGACCACTTCTCAGTTCCTATGCTTCCTGGCTGATGTTTTGGTCACTTTTGAATGCTGGCGGTGCTTTCACTCTAGTGGTAGTATGAGACGGAGTCTACAACCCACACAAGTGGCTCAGGTAGTGCAGCTCATCCAGGATGGCACATCAATGCGAGCTGTGGCAAGGTTTGCTGTGTCTGTCAGCGTAGTGTCCAGAGCATGGAGGCGCTACCAGGAGACAGGCCAGTACATCAGGAGACGTGGAGGAGGCCATAGGAGGGCAACAACCCAGCAGCAGGGCCGCTACCTCCGCCTTTGTGCAAGGAGGAGCAGGAGGAGCACTGCCAGAGCCCTGCAAAATGACCTCCAGCAGGCCACAAATGTGCATGTGTCTGCTCAAACGGTCAGAAACAGACTCCATGAGGGTGGTATGAGGGCCCGACGTCCACAGGTGGGGGTTGTGCTTACAGCCCAACACCGTGTAGGACGTTTGGCATTTGCCAGAGAACACCAAGATTGGCAAATTCGCCACTGGCGCCCTGTGCTCTTCACAGATGAAAGCAGGTTCACACTGAGCACATGTGACAGACGTGACAGAGTCTGGAGACGCCGTGGAGAACGTTCTGCTGCCTGCAACATCCTCCAGCATGACCGATTTGGCGGTGGGTCAGTCATGGTGTGGGGTGGCATTTCTTTGGGGGGCCGCACAGCCCTCCATGTGCTCGCCAGAGGTAGCCTGACTGCCATTAGGTACCGAGATGAGATCCTCAGACCCCTTGTGAGACCATATGCTGGTGCGGTTGGCCCTGGGTTCCTCCTAATGCAAGACAATGCTAGACCTCATGTGGCTGGAGTGTGTCAGCAGTTCCTGCAAGAGGAAGGCATTGATGCTATGGAATGGCCCGCCCGTTCCCCAGACCTGAATCCAATTGAGCATATCTGGGACATCATGTCTCGCTCCATCCACCAACGCCACGTTGCACCACAGACTGTCCAGGAGTTGGCGGATGCTTTAGTCAAGGTCTGGGAGGAGATCCCTCAGGAGACCATCCGCCACCTCATCAGGAGCATGCCCAGGCATTGTAGGGAGGTCATACAGGCACGTGGAGGCCACACACACTACTGTGCCTCATTTTGACTTGTTTTGACGGACATTACATCAAAGTTGGATCAGCCTGTAGTGTGGTTTTCCACTTTAATTTTGAGGGTGACTCCAAATCCAGACCTCCATGGATTGATAAATTTGATTTCCATTGATAATTTTTGTGTGATTTTGTTGTCAGCACATTCAACTATGTAAAGAAAAAAGTATTTAATAAGATTATTTCATTCATTCAGATCTAGGATGTGTTGTTTAAGTGTTCCCTTTATTTTTTTGAGCAGTGTATATTGTTCTCTCTCTCCTCTCTTGTTCCCTCTCTTTCCCCTCAAAAATCTAGGGCCCGGCTCTGACTCCATCCGTGTTAGGCCTAATTTTGGCGCTCTTTTTTTTAGATTTAATCTTAGTCATTTTGACAAAAATATAATTAAGTCTTAGTCACATTTGTCATTTAAATAATGATTTAGTCTAGTTATTGTCAAAATGACAGTGGGCCATTTTAGTCAACTAAATGTTATTTCAATTTAGTCACATTTTAGTCATCACATTTCAATTGCCTCACTAACCTTCAGTGCCTTCAGAAAGTATTCATACCCCTTGACTTATTCCACATTTTGTTACAGCCTAAATTCAAAATTGATTACATTTTCTCACCCATCCACACAAAATACCCCATAATGACAAAGTGAAAACATGTTTGCAAATGTATTGAAACTAAAATACAGATCTCATTTACACTGAACAAAAATATAAACGCAACATGTAAACTGTTGGTCCCATGTTTCATGAGCTGAAATAATGAACGATCCCAGAAATGTTTCATACGCACAAAAAGCATATTTCTCTCCACTTTTTTGCACAAATTTGTTTACATCCCGGTTATTGAGCATTTCTCCTTTGCCAAGATAATCCTTCCACCTGACAGTTGTGGCATATCAAGAAGCTGATTAAACAGCATGATCATTACACAGGTGCACCTTGTGCTGTGGACAATAAAAAGCCACTCTAAAATGTGCAGGTTTGTCACACAACACAATGCCACGGATGTCTCAAGTTTTGAGGGAGCGTGCAATTGGCATGCTGACTGCAGGATGTCCACCAGAGCTGTTGCCAGATAATTGAATGTTTATTTCTCTACCATAAGCCGCCTCCAACGTCATTTTAGAGTATTTGGCAGTACGTCCAACCGGCCTCAACTGCAGACCATGTGTATGGTGTCGGGTGGGCGAGCAGTTTGCTGATGTCAACGTTGTGAACAGAGTGCCCAATGATTGCAGTGGGGTTATGGTATGGGCAGGTAGAAGCTACAGACAATGAACACAATTGCATTTTATCTATGGCAATTTGAATGCACAGAGATACCGTGACGAGATCCTGAGGCCCATTGTCGTGCCATTCATCCGCCGCCATCACCTCATGTTTCAGCATGATAATGCACGGCAATGTAGCAAGGATCTGTACACAATTCCTGGAAGCTGAAAATGTCCCAGTTCTTCTATGGCCTGCATACTCACCAGACATGTCACGCATTGAGCATGTTTGGGATGCTCTGGAGCGATGTGTATTACAGCGTGTTCCAGTTCCTGCCAATATACAGCAACTTCGCACTGCCATTGAAGAGCGGGACAACATTCCACAGGCCATGGTGGTCACACCAAATATGGACTGGTTTTCTGATCCACGCCCCTACCTTTTTTAAGGTACCTGTGACCAACAGATGCATATCTGTATTCAGTCATGTGAAATCCATATATTAGGGCCTAATGAATTTATTTCAATTGACAGATTTCCTTTTATTTGAACCAACTCAGTAAAGTCGTTGAAATTGTTGCGTTTACATTTTTGTTCAGTATACATAAGTATTCACAATGTTTAAAAAAAAAAAGGCTTCCTTTTCACTCTGTCTTTTAGGTTAGTATTGTGGAGTAAGTACAATGTTGTTGAGCCATCCTCAGTTTTCTATCACAGCCATTAAACTCTGTAACTGTTTTAAAGTCACCATTGGCCTCATGGTGAAATCCCTGAGTGGTTTCCTTCCTCTCCGGCAACTGAGTTAGGAAGGATGCTTGTGTCTTTGTAGTAAATAACTGGGTTTATTGATAATAACTTCACCTCAAAGAGATATTCAATGTCTGCTTTGCAGAGGTGTGGACTCGAGTCATGTGACTTGGACTCGAGTCAGACTCGAGTCATGAATTTGATGACTTCAGACTCGACTCGACAAAATGTACAAAGACTTGCAACTCGACTTGGACTTTAACATCAATGACTCGTGACTTGACTTGGACTTGCGCCTTATGACTCGAGAAGACTTGCTACGAGGACTTGTAATGACTTGAAAAGACTTGCTAAGAGGACTTGAAATGACTCGAAACTAAAATGTAGGACTTTGGACTCGACTTGAGACTTGATGGCTTTGACTTTTGACTCGACTTGGGACTTGCCTCATCTTTGACTCGACTTGACTCGGGACTCGAGGGCAAAGACTTGAGACTTACTTGTGACTTGCATAACAATGACTTTGTCCCACCTCTGCTGCTTTGTATTTTTACCAATAGGTGCTTTTCTTTGTTGAATCTGTTTGAAATTCACTGCTCGACTCAAGGACCTTACAGATAATTGTATTTTTGTGGTACAGAGATTAAGTAGTCATTAAAAAATCCTGTTAACCATTATTATTGCACACAGAGTGTGCAACTTATGTGACTTTTTAAGCACATTTTTACTCCTGAACTTATTTAGGCTTACCATAACAGAGGGGTTGAATACTTCACTCAAGACATTTCAGCTTTTCATTTTTAATTAAATTGTATTGTGTGTAGGCCAGTGTCAAAAATCTACATTTAATCCATTTTAAATTCGGGCTGTTATGGTGACCGTATTACCGCCTCACCAGCAGTCACGAGTCATCCAGGCTCTGTCGTAGCCGGCCGCGACCGGGAGACCCATGGGGCGGCGCACAATTGGCCCAGCGTTGTCCAGGGTAGGGGAGGGAATGGCCGGCAGGGATGTAGCTCAGTTGGTAGAGCATGGCGTTTGCAATGCCAGGGTTGTGAGTTCGATTCCCACGGGGGGCCAGTATAAAAAATAAAATAAAATAAAACATGTATGCACTCACTAACTGTAAGTCGCTCTGGATAAGAGCGTCTGCTAAATGACTAAAATGTAAATGTAAATGACCGCAGTCAAATTACAGTAACTAGTCTTCTCCAAGCTCTGATGCTGCTGATGGTCATTAGTAGCCTACCAAACTTGCTAACTGCCTGGTACTCCGCACTCTATTGTCCCTCTAATCACTCGGACATCATTGCAAGTGTGTTAAAAAAATCTAATCAAACACTTCATGAGAGCCCATGCGCTGATGTTGCACTCATTTCTATAGGCTATGCAATTGGGTGAGAAAATAGTTTTGATGGCCTGTAATAAAAAAAGGATCCCATCCGCTTTCTATAGGCTAGGCCTACTATATTTATTTCTCAACTTTCCTAATATTAAGCACATTGCTTATATTTACAACAGGAGTATAGCCTACCTGGCTGGCATGAAAAGGAACCACGGGAAAAGCATCCTCCATTCGCTTTTTTTTTTGCCCCTTTCAAGACAGGTGCATGATAATGGTCCATTCTAAATCAAACTAATGTCACACATATTTAGTATATGTAAAGACAAGATTAAGTTAAGAATAGTATGATGTGTGACAATATTAGACTATCACTTGTGAATGATGCCCAGCGTGTGCAGTAAGGCAAGAAACAGCACAGGCCTTTTTTTGTTGACTTTCTCAAATCATAGTCGCACACCTCGTGTAGCCTAGCCCAACTAAAGTGGCCAATGAACTTCATAAAATGAAGCACATTAATCCGCTTTACAAGGGGTGTAGAGCCTAACTGGTATACATAGGCGGCGCGTGAGTTTCAAGTTTGGGAAATATTATTTTCACCATAAAAATGCACCTTTTAATAATAAAGCATTACACGCATAATCACATTTGCGGTCACTTTTGAGAACTGTGTTTTCCCGAGAATTGATTGCATTTTGGAACGTTTGCGCTTAGAGCCTACTGCCGTGCTGCGCTTCAAATGTGAAGAAATAGCCGAATAGTTTATCAACATTTTAAGCTATCTGTTGCATCAGCCTGATTAGCTTTTAAAATGTTTTTTTATTTTTTTTATGTGAGTGGTTGTATTCATTTGGGATCGATCGCATCCCACAACTGTCCCACAGTATGTTTGGAATATTTATTGCACAAAAGACACGTTGACCAATAGAATAGGAAAATGGTTTGGGGATTGACAGGCTAGTGCTGTTGCTGTTCGTTAGGCCTACTCATCTTGTTGGCTGACAAAGTAAATGTGGACAGTTCTACCATCTTCAATATGGAATTCGATAAGGACGCGTGCAATTGCGTCCCAAGTGTGTCTGTCTTCGCTTGTAACTGAGATGCCTGTGAGAAGGACCCGTTCACGTGACAGGCATTTGTTAATAAGAATTTAGATATCTGAGAGAGCCATGTGAGTGAGAGGTGCTTCGGAGCGTGGCGATTGGCAGCTGGGAGAAGGGAATTATTATATTCAGTCCAAGGGCACAACGGTCACTTTGGCCGCAAAAGGCATGGATTTTTTTTAGGGGCCATTATGGCCACACAAGGGTGATGCCGCTGGGAAATCCGAGGCCTAGTGAGAATATTGTCAAGTGCTTTTCAAATTGTGAACGTGCAGCCTGCACAAGAAACAAAGCAGAGCTCATGCCTTTCATGCAACTTTTTTCAAATCATCATTAGTCGCATCATGCAGCCTTAATGTATTAAAAATCTAAACATACAGTGGGGGAAAAAAGTATTTAGTCAGCCACCAATTGTGCAAGTTCTCCCACTTAAAAAGATGAGAGGCCTGTAATTTTCATCATAGGTACACGTCAACTATGACAGACAAAATGAGAGAAAAAATTCCAGAAAATCACATTGTAGGATTTTTAATGAATTTATTTGCAAACTATGTGGAAAATAAGTATTTGGTCAATAACAAAAGATTCTCAATACTTTGTTATATACCCTTTGTTGGCAATGACACAGGTCAAACGTTTTCTGTAAGTCTTCACAAGGTTTTCACACACAGTTGCTGGTATTTTGGCCCATTCCTCCATGCAGATCTCCTCTAGAGCAGTGATGTTTTGGGGCTGTCGCTGGGCAACACGGACTTTCAACTCCCTCCAAAGATTTTCTATGGGGTTGAGATCTGGAGACTGGCTAGGCCACTCCAGGACCTTGAAATGCTTCTTACGAAGCCACTCCTTCGTTGCCCGGGCGGTGTGTTTGGGATCATTTTCATGCTGAAAGACCCAGCCACGATTCATCTTCAATGCCCTTGCTGATGGAAGGAGGTTTTCACTCAAAATCTCACGATACATGGCCCCATTCATTCTTTCCTTTGCACGGATCAGTCGTCCTGGTCCCTTTGCAGAAAAACAGCCCCAAAGCATGATGTTTCCACCTCCATGCTTCACAGTAGGTATGGTGTTCTTTGGATGCAACTCAGCATTCTTTGTCTTCCAAACACGACGAGTTGAGTTTTTACCAAAAGTTATATTTTGGTTTCATCTGACCATATGACATTCTCCCAATCCTCTTCTGGATCATTCAAATGCACTCTAGCAAACTTCAGACGGGCCTGGACATGTACTGGCTTAAGCAGGGGGACACGTCTTGCACTGCAGGATTTGAGTCCCTGGCGGCGTAGTGTGTTACTGATGGTAGGCTTTGTTACTTTGGTCCCAGCTCTCTGCAGGTCATTCACTAGGTCCCCCCGTGTGGTTCTGGGATTTTTGCTCACCGTTCTTGTGATCATTTTGACCCCACGGGGTGAGATCTTGTGTGGAGCCCCAGATCGAGGGAGATTATCAGTGGTCTTGTATGTCTTCCATTTCCTAATAATTGCTCCCACAGTTGATTTCTTCAAACCAAGCTGCTTACCTATTGCAGATTCAGTCTTCCCAGCCTGGTGCAGGTCTACAATTTTGTTTCTGGTGTCCTTTGACAGCTCTTTGGTCTTGGCCATAGTGGAGTTTGGAGTGTGACTGTTTGAGGTTGTGGACAGGTGTCTTTTTATACTGATAAGTTCAAACAGGTTCAAACATTAATACAGGTAACGAGTGGAGGACAGTGGAGCCTCTTAAAGAAGAAGTTACAGGTCTGTGAGAGCCAGAAATCTTGCTTGTTTGTAGGTGACCAAATACTTATTTTCCACCATAATTTGCAAATAAATTCAAAAAAAATCCTACAATGTGATTTTCTGGATTTTTTTCGCTCAATTTGTCTGTCATAGTTGACGTGTACCTATGATGAAAATTACAGGCCTCTCTCATCTTTTTAAGTGGGAGAACTTGCACAATTGGTGGCTGACTAAATACTTTTTTTCCCCACTGTATAGCCCAACGTTTGGGTTACAACTAAAGTTGCATAAATAACTCTAAATTAAGCATATAGGAGGACCTGTTTCTTCGTTAACTGTTCAACACAGAATAGCCGCATGTGCGCACTCCCTCGGAAATCGTTTGGCGATGATATCTGACACAGTGAAAAATATCTGGTTCTGCCCTTCAGCAAGGCAGTTAACCCCCCCCCCCCCACACACAACAACAGCCAATGTGGGAAGACCAGTGGCAGCCCCCCACACCTCTCCGATTCAGAGGGGTTTGTCCAAAAGCGTATGTCAAGTTTCTGTTGGACCTTGTGTGCAACTGACGATAAAAATAATTGTGCCTTATTTGCATAAATAATTGTTTTGCCACCAGATTGGAGAACGGTTGCCGGGCAGAGGTGACTCATGAAAGACCTGGGCATGGTATTTATTTTCCACCGATCACAGCATTGCAACATTGCAGTGAGAAAGCCATACAATTCTGCTAAAGTCATGAATGCTTTTGATTGGACCAAACAAATAACACTGAAAAGCTCCCAATCTCTCCAACTATTGTCCAGTCCACTTATTAGTCAGATTTTAGTCACACAGATAATTTCGTCTCGTTTTAATCAACCGAAATGAAAAATAATTTTAGTTTAGTTATAGTTTTTTTCTGGGTCTATTTAGTCTGTTCTTCATATGTGGGTACGCAGCCACTGTGGCCCCTCATGATTTCAGATTTTTTGTGGCCCCCACCCCCATCAAAGTTGCCCATCCCTGCTCTAGTCTTTTCCCTGCCTCCCAATGCTGACCATTGTCCCACAGATTTAGAAAGGGAAGACCAGTCAGTTCCAGTTGTGTTATCCAGGGCATTGGACTGTGTTACTGCAGTGTTTCTCTAACACACTGGAATTCTCTGCTCCATTTTCCTCCTCTCTCTGTCTCTCAATCTCCCCCCCCCCTCTCCCCTCAACCCCTCTCTCTCCCCCCTCTCTCTTCCTCTCTTCCCCTCTCTCTCCCCCCTCTCTCTTCCTATCTTCCCTTTCTCTCTGCGCCTCTTTCTCCATCATTCTGACATGGTCTCTTTCCCCCCTCACTTTGTCTCTCTCTCTCTCTCTGTCTCTCTGTCTCTCTCTCTCTCTCTCTCTCTCTCTCTCTCTCTCTCTCTCTCTCTCTCTCTCTCTGTCTCTCTCTCTGTCTCTCTCTCTGTCTCTCTCTCTCTCTCTCTCTGTGTGTGCATAGCTACTCCTGCTCATTATATAACCCATTTCTTTCTGCAGTGTGTGTGTGTTGGACTGCAGGGAGCGAGCTAGTCTAACCAAGCCCCAAGCAGTGAGAGGGAGTTTGTTAGGACATGAGGAGAAAGGATGTTAGGGGGCGGGTAAGGAGCACTGCAGACTGTGTGTGTGCTCAGATAGAAGGCTACAGAACTACTGTTGTAAGACTGACTGGCTGTCTCGCTGACTGACTGACTGACTGACTGGCTGTCTCGCTGACTGACTGACTGACTGACTGGCTGTCTCGCTGACTGACTGACTGGCTGTCTCGCTGACTGACTGACTGACTGACTGACTGACTGGCTGTCTCGCTGACTGACTGACTGACTGGCTGTCTCGCTGACTGACTGGCTGTCTCGCTGACTGACTGACTGACTGACTGGCTGTCTCGCTGACTGACTGACTGACTGACTGACTGGCTGTCTCGCTGACTGACTGACTGGCTGTCTCGCTGACTGACTGACTGACTGACTGGCTGTCTCGCTGACTGACTGACTGACTGGCTGTCTCGCTGACTGACTGGCTGTCTCGCTGACTGACTGACTGACTGACTGACTGGCTGTCTCGCTGACTGACTGACTGACTGGCTGTCTCGCTGACTGACTGACTGGCTGTCTCGCTGGCTGGCTGACTGGCTGTCTCGCTGGCTGACTGACTGACTGGCTGGCTGTCTTGCTGGCGGTCTCGCTGGCTGTCTCGCTGGCTGTCTCGCTGGCGGTCTCGCTGGCGGTCTCGCTGACTGGCTGGCTGGCGGTCGGTGAGTGTACCAGGCAGGCGTTAAAAACAAGAAAAGTCCTCCTCTTAGTCTAGCTGGTGAGTCACATTCTCGTGTTTGTTTTCTCTGCCAGAAGTTAAGATCATTCAGTCAGAATCCTCAGAACTTTGCATTTAGAATTTCTTCTGAGGTGTTGTAGCTCTTCTCAGGGTTCACGCAGCACAGGGAGATCTAGACGTCACGTTTGTTGATCTGACAAATTGTTTAATGCGAAATGTTAGCATATCTCAGGTGGTGTAACTTCGAATGGCAGCCAGGTAGCGGAGCCAACACATCCAGCTCCAGCTATTGCCCTGCTCTGCTGTTTCTCCGTGCTGTCTGGGCATTGCAAGACTTTGGTAGAATACCAGCGTTGAATGTTAGCATATCTCCAGTGGTTTGAATGGCTGGTAGCTAGCCTAGCACTAACGCATCAAGCTCCAGCTATTATCCTGCTCTGCTGTGTCTCTGTGCTGTTTGTCTAGGCATTGAGTTCAGCTGTGGAGGCATTGATTACTCTGGGGGGGGGGGGCTTCACAATCACTATTTTTTGTTGTACTTTTCCCCCCTTTTCCCCCAAATTTCATGATATCCAATTGGTAGTTAGTCTTGTCCCATCGCTGCAACTCCCATGCGGACTCGGGAGAGGCGAAACACGACCCCGCCAAGCCGCACTGCTTCTTGACACACTGCTCGCTTAACCCGGAAGCCAGCCCCACCAATGTGTCGGAGGAAACGGCGTACAGCTGGCGACCGAAGCCAGCATGCATGCGCCTGACCCACCACGTGGAGTCGCTAGAGCGCGACTGGACAAGGACATCCCAGCTGGCCAAACCCTCCCCTAACCCGGAAGACGCTGCAACGCCTCATGGGTCTTCCGGTCGCGGCCGGCTGCGACACAGCCTGGGATCGAACCAGGATCTGTAGTGACTCCTCTAGCACTGATCAGTGCCTTAGACCACTCGGGAGACCCTTCACAATCACTTTTAACCACTTAACAAGCCTGGAGGGAACATTGTCTATATGCACACCCTTTGCCTTGATGACAGCTTTGCACACTCTTGGCATTCTCTCAACCAGCTTCGTGGAATTTTAAGTCCATATTATGGCAAGAACAGCTCAAATAAGCAAAGAGAAACGACAGTCCATCATTACTTTAAGACATGAACATTTCAAGAACTTTGAAAGTTTCTTCAAGTGTGGTTGTAAAAACCAAGCGCTATGATGAAACTGGCGCTCATGAGGACCGCCACAGGATAAGTTCATTAGAGTTACCAGCCTCAGAAATTGCAGCTCAAATAAATGCTTCACAGAGTTCAAGTAACAGACACATCTCAATATCAACTGTTCAGTAGAAACTGTGTGAATCAGGCCTTCATGGTCGAATTGCTGCAAAGAAACCACTACTAAAGGACACCAATAAGAAGAAGAGACTTGCATGGCCAAGAAGCACGAGCAATGGACATTAGACCGGTGGAGATGTGTCCTTTGGTCTAGAGTCCAACTTGGAGATTGTTGGTTCCAACCGCCGTGTCTTGTGAGACGTGGTGTGGGCGAACGGATGATCTCTGCATGTGTATTTCCCAACGTAAAGCATGGAGGTGGAGGTGTTATGGTGTGGGGGTGCTTTGCTGGTGACACTGTCAGATTTATTTAGAATTCAAGGCACACTTAACCAGCATGGCTACCACAGAATTCTGCAGCTTTACGCCATCCCATCTGGTTTGGGCTTAGTGGGACTACCATTTGTTTTTCAACAGGACAATGACCCAACACACCTCCAGGTTGTGTAAGGGCTATTTTACCGAGAAGGAGAGTGATGGAGTGCTGTATTAGATAACCTGGCCTCCACAATCCCCCGACCTCATCCAAATTTAGATGGTTTGGTATGAGTCGGACCGCAAAGTGAAGGAAAAGCAGCCAACAAGTGCTCAGCATATGTGGGAACTCCTTCAAGACTGTTGGAAAAGCATTCCTCATGAAGCTGGTTGAGAGAATGTCAAGAGTGAGCAAAGCTGTCATCAAGACAAAGGGTGGCTACTTTGAAGAATCTCAAATATAATATATATTTTGATTTTTTTAACACTTTTTTTGGTTACTACTTGATTCCATATGTGTAATTTCATAGTTTTGATGTGTTCACTATTGATGTCTTCACTATTATTCTACAATACTCTTCCTAGAGCTGGCCGCCCAGCCAAACTGAGAAATCGGGGGAGAAGGGCCTTGGTCAGGGAGGTGACCAAGAACCCAATGGTCACTCTGACAGAGTTCCAGAGTTCCTCTGTGGAGATGGGAGAACTTTCCAGAAGGACAACCGTCTCTGCAGCACTCCACCAATCAGGCCTTTTATGGTAGTGGCCAGACGGAAGCCACTCCTCAGTAAAAGGCACATGACAGCCTGCTTGGAGTTTGCCAAAAGGCACCTAAAGGACTCTGACCATGAGAAACAGGATTCTCTGGTCTGATGAAACCAAGATCAAACTCTTTGGCCTTAATGCCAAGCGTCACGTCTGGAGGAAACTTAGCACCATCCCTACTGTGAAGCATGGTGTTTTCAGCAGCAGGGACTGGGAGACTAGTCAAGATCGAGGGAAAGATGAACGGAGCAAAGTACAGAGAGATCCTTGATGAAAACCTGCTCCAGAGCGCTCAGGACCTCATACTGCGGTCAAAGGTTCACCTTCCAACAGGACAACGTCCCTAAGCACACAGCCAAGACAACGCAGCAGTGGCTTCGGGACAAGTCTCAATGGCCTTGATTGGCCCAGCCAGAGCCTGGACTTGAACCAGATCAAAGATCTCTGGAGAGACCTGAAAATAGCTGTGCAGTTTCGCTCCCCATCCAACCTGACAGAGCTTGAGAGGATCTGCAGAGAAGGAATGAGAGTAACTCCCCAAATACAGGTGTGCCAGGCTTGTAGCGTTATACCCAAGAAGACTCAAGGCTGTAATCGCTTACGGCTGTAAGTACTGAGTAAATGGTCTGAATACTTCTGTAAATGTGATATTTCCGTTTTTTTATTTTGAATAAATTGGCAACATTTTCTAACAACCTGTTTTTGCTTTGTCGTTATGGGTTATTGTGTGTGTATTTAGGGGGAAAAACAATTTAATCCATTTTACATTTTAGTCATTTAGCAGACGCTCTTATCCAGAGCGACTTACAGTTAGTGAGTGCATACATTTTTCATACTGGCCCCCTGTGGGAATCGAACCCACAACCCTGGCGTTGCAAGCGGCATGCTCTACCAACTGAGCTACAGGATGCCCTGTACATTTTAGAGTAAGGCTGTAACGTAACAAAATGTGGAAAAAGTCAAGGGGTCTGAATACTTTCGAATGCACTGTATAAGCAACCCATGCTAGTTGTTGCATATTAGATCTGCCCTCTTACTAAATTTCTAACTGATATTTTCATGTAACATAAATCAAATTTTATTTGTCACATACACGTGTTTTAGCAGATGTTATAGCGGGTGTAGCGAAATGCTTGTGCTTCTAGAACTGCTTGCATGTGCAGTGCGTTTATGACAATGGGTTTCCCCGCTAATTGCATTATGGAACGAACATTCGCGCGTAGCGTACTGCCTTGTGCAAAAATGTCACAATGTCGTCATAATATATGCACAAACTCTACCAAACTGTTTCGGCTGGGAAGCATGCGGATGCCTTTAGGGGGTAAGTGTTCGGTTTGAGATTCAGCCTATGGCTGAGGTAGATAGAATTTCATTGCCCCCTAGCGGACATATACAATAGGACCATATTCTGCATTGTCAATTCACGTGGAATTCTATCCGTTTTTCTTAACGTTTTTTTTTTTTTACAGAAATCCGATTTTAAACATTAAGAAAACGTTTCCATTTGTCACATCCCTACTGAGTATTATATGAATTCACTCACAGTACGATGATAGCGGAAGGTTAAGGCAGTCAGATAAAGACTGACTGAAAGAGGAGTGTACGCCGAGAGAGAGAAGGGGAGAGCGATTGAATAGAGACAGAGATGGTGATAATGTGTTAAAAAAAGAGAAGAGGGACTGGGTGGAATGAGAGAGGGATGTTTTGGTCTGAGGAGGAGGAAGTGAGAGCGTTCTTCACCTGCAATGCAATGCGGGGCTGAGTAAACCAATCAGAGCTTTGCAGAGAGGAGAGGGGGTGGGGCCAGGCCACTGACTACAGCGAAGGAGAGTTCTCGTCAGAGCGGGAGAGAGTGAATGAGCGAGAGGGAGGGAGGGAGGGAGAGAGAAGCGGCGTCAAACTCCTCTGCTTTGCCTGAGCCTGTGGCGACACTGATTCTCACAGATTTCTCTTCTCTCATCCTTCTCTCTTCTCTCACCCTTCTCTCATCCTCCTCTCCTCTCTGCATTGCTCCCTTCTCTTCCTTTCCCATTGCTGTGCTCTTCTCTTCCTTTCCCATTGCTGTGCTCTTCTCTTCCACTCTTTCCCTGTACTTCCCCCCTCTTTTTTCTGAACTACTACCGTCTGCTCTCTTCTTCCTCTCCTCTTTACACTCACCCCCCTCTTTCTCTCCTCATTCCCATTTACATTTACAGTCATTTAGCTGACGCTCTTATCCAGAGCGACTTACAGTTAGTGAGTGCATACACTTTTGGTACGTGGAGAGAGGGTCTCTGGCCCCCACCTGCACCCCTCCTCTCTCTCTCTCTCCACCTCCCTCCATGGGCATCCGAGCATCCTGCAGGTAAGCGCAGAGGGAGAGAGATGGAGAGTGTGTGTCGGGGTCTCTGCACTTGCATGTCCTTGAAGTACCCCTGCTGTGAGTGTGTGTGTGAGCTGTAACAGCTGGACTCTGTCCTCTCCGGTTTGAGGACG
The DNA here is from genome assembly GCF_964263955.1 of Coregonus lavaretus. Taxonomy (NCBI): domain Eukaryota; kingdom Metazoa; phylum Chordata; class Actinopteri; order Salmoniformes; family Salmonidae; genus Coregonus; species Coregonus lavaretus. The sequence continues at coordinate 8,276,977 of NC_139999.1, read as the reverse complement.
CAGAAGAGACAGTTCAGGGATTTAGGGAGAGGAGAGTCTGTCTGCAAACACTGTATGTCTCTCTGGTGCTCTAGCTCAGTGTTTTCTAATTCCGGTCCTCCAGTACCCCTCAACAGTACACGTTTGCTGTAACCCCGGACAAGCACACCTGATTCAACTTTATTATCACACCCTTGATGAGTTGAATGAGGTGTGTTTGTCTGGGGCTACAATAAAAAAAAGTGTACTGTTGGGAGTACTGTAGGACTGGAGTGGGGAACCACTTCTCTAGCCTAACTGAGAATGTAATGGTGCTCAGGGGAGGTTTGTGGCTCTGGCTCTGGTCAAGGTTAGACAGGCAAAGTCGTAATGGGCGAAACGGGACAATAATGGAAAGAGGTGTGTGTTTGCATGAATTGTGTGTGTGTGTTGGGTAAAAATGCAACAGCATTGCAGGTGTGACGGTTGCTCATCAATGGAGATGGGGAAAATGGCTATGACATTTTGTCTACACCTCCTTCCCTTTCATGATTGTCTGGCTCTCTCTCTCTCTCCCTCTCTCCTTGATCTCGCTGATTATATCCCTTTCCCCTTTGTCTGATTAGTCTTGCGTTGTCATGTTGGGTGAGCATCAACAGAGGCAGGTGTTCTGGTCTGTGTGGTTGGAAGGAACCAGGGGACCTGGGTCTGTTTTACCCTCCATCACTGACTGAGACACTCACAATTCATCCACAGGTGTGAGGTTTGGAGTGCAGCTGTGGCGGTTATGACATTTTGTCTGCCGGTTATTGACATGCAAAAGATTGTCTGTCTCACGGTAATTGATCGTTAATTAACAGAAACATGTTGCGCGTCTTTGGAAAATTTACAGTGAGGGGAAAAAAGTATTTGATCCCCTGCTGGTTTTGTACGTTTGCCCACTGACAAAGACATGATCAGTCTATAATTTTAATGGTAGGTTTATTTGAACAGTGAGAGACAGAATAACAACAACAAAAATCCAGAAAAACGCATGTCAAAAATGTTATAAATTGATTTGCATTTTAATGAGGGAAATAAGTATTTGACCCCTCTGCAAAACATGACTTAGTACTTGGTGGCAAAACCCTTGTTGGCAATCACAGAGGTCAGACGTTTCTTGTAGTTGGCCACCAGTTTTGCACACATCTCAGGAGGGATTTTGTCCCACTCCTCTTTACAGATCTTCTCCAAGTCATTAAGGTTTCGAGGCTGACGTTTGGCAACTCGAACCTTCAGCTTCCTCCACAGATTTTCTATGGGATTAAGGTATGGAGACTGGCTAGGCCACTCCAGGACCTTAATGTGCTTCTTCTTGAGCCACTCCTTTGTTGCCTTGGCCGTGTGTTTTGGGTCATTGTCATGCTGGAATACCCATTCACGACCCATTTTCAATGCCCTGGCTGAGGGAAGGAGGTTCTCACCCAAGATTTGACGGTACATGGCCCTGTCCATCGTCCCTTTGATGCGGTGAAGTTGTCCTGTCCCCTTAGCAGAAAAACACCCCCAAAGCATAATGTTTCCACCTCCATGTTTGACGGTGGGGATGGTGTTCTTGGGGTCATAGGCAGCATTCCTCCTCCTCCAAACACGGCGAGTTGAGTTGATGCCAAAGAGCTCGATTTTGGTCTCATCTGACCACAACACTTTCACCCAGTTCTCCTCTGAATCATGCAGATGTTCATTGGCAAACTTCAGACGGGCCTGTATATGTGCTTTCTTGAGCAGGGGGACCTTGCGGGCGCTGCAGGATTTCAGTCCTTCACGGCGTAGGGTGTGTTACCAATTGTTTTCTTGGTGACTATGGTCCCAGCTGCCTTGATCATTGACAAGATCCTCCCGTGTAGTTCTGGGCTGATTCCTCACCGTTCTCATGATGCAACTTCACGAGGTGAGATCTTGCATGGAGCCCCAGGCAGAGGGAGATTGACAGTTCTTTTGTGTTTCTTCCATTTGCGAATAATCGCACCAACTGTTGTCACCTTCTCACCAAGCTGCTTGGCGATGGTCTTGTAGCCCATTCCAGCCTTGTGTAGGTCTACAATATTGTCCCTGACATCCTTGGTCTTGGCCATGGTGGAGAGTTTGGAATCTGATAGATTGATTGCTTCTGTGGACAGGTGTCTTTTATACAGGTAACAAACTGAGATTAGGAGCACTCCCTTTAAGAGTGTGCTCCTAATCTCAGCTCGTTACCTGTATAAAAGACACCTGGGAGCCAGAAATCTTTCTGATTGAGAGGGGGTCAAATACTTATTTCCCTCATTTAAAATGCAAATCAATTTATAACATTTTTGACATGCGTTTTTCTGGATTATTTTGTTATTCTGTCTCTCACTGTTCAAATAAACCTACCATTAAAATTATAGACTGATCATGTCTTTGTCAGTGGGCAAACGTACAAAATCAGTAGGGGATCAAATACTTTTTTCCCTCACTGTGTGTGTGTGTGTGTATGTGTGTGTGTATATGTATATATATATATATGTGTATATATATATATATATATATATATATATATATATATATATATATATATATATATATATATATATACTGCTCAAAAGAATAAAGGGAACACATCCTAGATCAGAATGAATGAAATAATCTTATTAAATACTTTTTTCTTTACATAGTTGAATGTGCTGACAACAAAATCACACACAAATTATCAATGGAAATCAAATGTATCAACCCATAGAGGTCTGGATTTGGAGTCACCCTCAAAATTAAAGTGGAAAACCACACTACAGGCTGATCCAACTTTGATGTAATGTCCTTCAAAACAAGTCAAAATGAGGCTCAGTAGTGTGTGTGGCCTCCACGTGCCTGTATGACCTCCCTACAATGCCTGGGCATGCTCCTGATGAGGTGGCGGATGGTCTCCTGAGGGATCTCCTCCCAGACCTTGACTAAAGCATCCGCCAACTCCTGGACAGTCTGTGGTGCAACGTGGCGTTGGTGGATGGAGCGAGACATGATGTCCCAGATGTGCTCAATTGGATTCAGGTCTGGGGAACGGGCGGGCCAGTCCATAGCATCAATGCCTTCCTCTTGCAGGAACTGCTGACACACTCCAGCCACATGAGGTCTAGCATTGTCTTGCATTAGGAGGAAACCAGGGCCAACCGCACCAGCATATGGTCTCACAAGGGGTCTGAGGATCTCATCTCGGTACCTAATGGCAGTCAGGCTATCTCTGGCGAGCACATGGAGGGCTGTGCGGCCCCCCAAAGAAATGCCACCCCACACCATGACTGACCCACCGCCAAACCGGTCATGCTGGAGGATGTTGCAGGCAGCAGAACGTTCTCCACGGCATCTCCAGACTCTGTCACGTCTGTCACATGTGCTCAGTGTGAACCTGCTTTCATCTGTGAAGAGCACAGGGCGCCAGTGGCGAATTTGCCAATCTTGGTGTTCTCTGGCAAATGCCAAACGTCCTGCACGGTGTTGGGCTGTAAGCACAACCCCCACCTGTGGACGTTGGGCCCTCATACCATCCTCATGGAGTCTGTTTCTGACCGTTTGAGCAGACACATGCACATTTGTGGCCTGCTGGAGGTCATTTTGCAGGGCTCTGGCAGTGCTCCTCCTGCTCCTCCTTGCACAATGGCGGAGGTAGCAGTCCTGCCGCTGGGTTGTTGCCCTCCTACGGCCTCCTCCACGTCTCCTGATGTACTGGCCTGTCTCCTGGTAGCGCCTCCATGCTCCTTACACTACGCTGACAGACACAGCAAACCTTCTTGCCACAGCTCGCATTGATGTGCCATCCTGGATGAGCTGCACTACCTAAGCCACTTGTGTGGGTTGTAGTCTCCGTCTCATGCTACCACTAGAGTGAAAGCACCGCCAGCATTCAAAAGTGACCAAAACATCAGCCAGGAAGCATAGGAACTGAGAAGTGGTCGTGGTCACCACCTGCAAAACCAGTCCTTTATTGGGGGGTGTCTTGCTAATTGCCTATAATTTCCACCTGTTGTCTATTCCATTTGCACAACAGCATGTGAAATGTATTGTCAATCAGTGTTGCTTCCTAAGTGGACAGTTTGATTTCACAGAAGTGTGATTGACTTGGAGTTACATTGTGTTGTTTAAGTGTTCCCTTTATTTTTTTGAGCAGTGTATATATAATTTTTAATTTTTTAAAAATGTTTCTTAGAGGTTTAAAAAGGAAACACATCAGCTGTAACTTTTTTGGTTCGAACCGGTTCTTAACTTTATTTTGCTGGTCGGAACAGTATAACGTAGAGGAGAAAAAATTGTTCTCTAACGGAAAAAAATAATGATTCTGTTCAGAACAAAACGATTGGGAAATGATTTAGGTTCGAACCCCATATACACTACATGACCTAAAGTATGTGGACACCTGCTCGTCAAACATCTCATTCCAAAATCATGGCCATTAATATGGAGTTGGTCCCTCCTTTGCTGCTATAACAGCCTCCACTCTTCCGGGAAGGCTTTCCACTAGATGTTGGAACATTTCTGCGGGGACTTGCTTCCATTCAGCCACGAGCATTGGTGAGGTCGGGCACTGATGTTGGGCGTTCCAATTAATTCCAAAGGTGTTCGATGGGGTTGAGGTCAGGGCTCTGTGCAGGCCAGTCAAGTTCTTACACACCAGGGGGGCATTGTCATGCTGAAACATGAAAGGGTCTTCCCCAAACTGTTGCCACAAATTTGGAAGCACAGAATCTTCTAGAATGTCATTGTATGCTGTAGCTTTAAAATGTCCCTTCACTGGAGCTAAGCGGCCTAGACCGAACCATGAAAAACAGCCCCAGACCATTATTCCTCCTTCACCAAACTTTACAGTTGGCACTATGCACTGAGGCAGGTAGCGTTCTCCTTGCATCCGCCAAACACAGATCCATCCATCGTACTGCAAGATGGTGATCGGACTGCCAGATGGTGAAGCGTGATCCATTACTCCAGAGAACGCGTTTCCACTGCTCCAGAGTTCAATGGTGGTGAGCTTTACACCACTCCAGCCAATGCTTGTCATTGCGCATGGTGATCTTAGGCCATGGAAACCCATTTCATGAAGCTCCCGACGAACAGTTCTTGTGCTGACGTTGCTTCCAGAGGCAGTTTGGAACTTGGTAGTTAGTGTTGCAACCGAGGACAGACGATTTATACGTGCTACGCACTTAAGCACTCGGCAGTCCCATTCTGTGAGCTTGTGTGGCCTAACACTTCACAGCTTTTATTTTGATTTCATGTAATGGACATATACAAAATAGTCCAAATTGGTGAAGTGAAATGAAAAAGGTATTGCTGCAAAAGGTGGCTCTACAAAGTATTGACTAGTTATGCACGCTCAAGTTTTCAGTTTTTTGTCTTATTTTTTGTTTATTTCACAATATTTTGCATCTTCAAAGTGGTAGGCATGTTGTGTAAATTAAATGATACAACCCCCCCAAAAATCCATTTTATTTCCAGGTTGTATGGCAACAAAATAGGAAAAATGCCACGGGGGGTGAATACTTTCGCAAGCCACTGTATAGTGTATCTATGAATTGAGATGAGACTGGGCTTTGTTCTGGTGTGATTTGTGTGTGTATATATACTGACCAAAAATATAAACTTAACATGCAACAATTTAAAAGATTTGACTATATTACAGTTCATATGAGGAAATCAGTCAATTGAAATACATTTGTTAGGCCCTAATCTACAGATTTCACATGACTGGGCAGGGGTGCAGCCATGGATGGGTGGGCCTGGGAGGGCATAGGCACATCAACTTGACAGCCAGGCCCACCCGCTGGGGAGCCCGGCCCAGCCAATCAGAATACGTTTATTTTCCCACAAAAGGGCATTATTACAGATATAATGAAGAAGCTGGATGTGGAGGTCCTGGGCTAGCATGGCTACGTGGTCTGCGGTTGTGAGGCCGGTTGGATGTACTAAGTCCCCTGTAGCTCAGTTGGTAGAGCATGGCGCTTGCATCGCCAGGGTTGTGGGTTCGTTGTAATGTTAAATGTATGCACTCACTAACTGTAAGTCGCTCTGAATAAGAGTGTCTGCTAAATGACTAAAATGTAAATGTACCGCCAAATTCTCTAAAACGACGTTGGAGGCAGTTTAGCAAATGTAGAGAAATGAACATTCAATTCTCTGGCAACAGCTCTGGTGGACATTCCTGCAGTCAGCATGCCAATTGCACGCTCCCTCAATACTTGAGACATCTGTGGCGTTGTGTTAAAGTGGCCTTTTATTTTCCCCAGCACAAGGTGCAACTGTGTAATGAGCATACTGTTTAATCAGCTTCTTGATGTGCCACACCTGTCAGGTGGATGGATTATCTTGGCAAAGGAGAAATGCTCATGTTCACTTTACATGTTGCGTTTATTTTTTGTTCAGTTCCTTCGGAAAGTATTCAGACCCGTTGACATTTCCCAATTTTTTGTTACGTTACAGCCTTATTCTAAAATTGCTGAGGATTTTTATTTATTTAATCAATCTACACACAATACCCCATAATGACAAAGCGAAAACGATACCTTATTTACATAATTATTCAGACCCTTTGCTATGAGACACGAAATTAAGCTCAGGTGCATCCTGTTTCCATTGATTATCCTTGAGATGTTTCTACAACTTGATTGGAGTCCACCTGTGCTAAATTCAATTGATTGGACATGATTTGGAAAGGCACACACCTGTCTATATAAGGTCCCACAGTTGACAGTGCATGTCAGCGCAAAAGCCAAGCCAAGAGGTCGAAGGAATTGTCCGTAGAGCTCAGAGACAGGATTGTGTCGAGGCACAGATCTGGGGAAGGGTTCCAAAACATTTCTGCAGCATTGAAGGTCCCCTAGAACACAGTGGCCTCCATCATTCTTAAATGGAAGAAGTTTGGAACCACCAAGACTCTTCCTAGAGCTGGCTGCCTGGCCAAACTGAGCAATCGGGGGACAAGGGCCTTGGTCAGGGAGGTGACCAAGAACACGATGGTCACTCTGACAGAGCTCCAGAGTTCCTCTGTGGAGATGGGAGAACCTTCCAGAAGGACAGCCATCTCTGCAGCACTCCACCAATCAGGCCTTTATAGTAGAGTGGCCAGACTGAAGCCACTCCTCAGTAAAAGGCACGTGACAGCCCGCTTGGCGTTTGCCAAAAGGCACCTGAAGACTCTGACCATGAGAAACAAGATACTCTGGTCTGATGAAACCACGATTTAACTCTTTGGCCTGAATGCCATGCGTCACGTCTGGAGAAAACCTGACACAATCCCTACGGTGAAGCATGGTGGTGGCAGCATCATGCAGTGGGGATGTTTTTCAGCTGCAGGGACTGGGATACTAGTCAGGGTTGAGGCAAAGATGAACGGCGCAAAGTACAGAGAGATCCTTGATAAAAACCTGCTCCAGAGCGCTCAGGACCTCCGACTGAGGCGAAGGTTCACCTTCCAATAGGGAAACGACTCTAAGCACACAGCCAAGACAACGCAGGAGTGGTTTCGGGACAAGTCTATGAATGTCCTTGAGTGGCCCAGCCAGAGCCTGGAGAGACCTGAAAATATTTGTGCAGCGACGCTCTCCATCCAACTTGACAGAGCTTCAGAGGATCTGCAGAGAAGAATGGGAAAAACTCCCCAAGTACAGGTGTGCCAAGCTTGTAGCGTAATACCCAAGAAGTCTCGAGGCTGTAATCGCTGCCAAAGGTGCTTAAACAAAGTACTGAGTAAAGGGTCAGAATACTTATGTAAATGTAATATTTCGTTTTTTTATCGGTAATACATTTGCTAAAATTTCTAAAGACCTGTTTTTGCTTTGTCATTATCGGGTATTGTGTGTAGATTCATTGGGGGGCACTATTTTAATCAATTTTAGAATAAGGCTGTAAGCTAACAAAATGTGGAAAAATTCAAGAGGTCTGAATACTTTCCGAATGCACTGTATATCTGCTTACTGACCGGCTCTGTTGTAGAGTAGGGGATATGCATTATGACACAGGATTGAATAATATATGAAGGCATCACGGCTTACTCTGGGGTACTCTAGAGGCCTGACCCCCAGGCCTCAGTCTCTGGGGTACTGCAGAGAGGGCTTTACCCCGGCCTCAGTCTCTGGGGTACTGCAGAGAGGGCTTTACCCAGGCCTCAGTCTCTGGGGTACTGCAGAGAGGGCTTTACCCCGGCCTCAGTCTCTGGGGTACTGCAGAGAGGGCTTTACCCCAGCCTCAGTCTCTGGGGTACTGTAGAGAGGGCTTTACCCCGGCCTCAGTCTCTGGGGTACTGCAGAGAGGCTTGACCCCCAGCGTCAGTCTCTGGGGTACTGTAGAGAGGGCTTTACCCCAGCCTCAGTCTCTGGGGTACTGTAGAGAGGGCTTTACCCCGGCCTCAGTCTCTGGGGTACTGCAGAGAGGCTTGACCCCCAGCGTCAGTCTCTGGGGTACTGTAGAGAGGGCTTTACCCCGGCCTCAGTCTCTGGGGTACTGCAGAGAGGCTTGACCCCCAGCGTCAGTCTCTGGGGTACTGTAGAGAGGGCTTTACCCCAGCCTCAGTCTCTGGGGTACTGTAGAGAGGGCTTTACCCCGGCCTCAGTCTCTGGGGTACTGCAGAGAGGCTTGACCCCCAGCGTCAGTCTCTGGGGTACTGTAGAGAGGGCTTTACCCCGGCCTCAGTCTCTGGGGTACTGCAGAGAGGCTTGACCCCCAGCGTCAGTCTCTGGGGTACTGTAGAGAGGGCTTTACCCCGGCCTCAGTCTCTGGGGTACTGCAGAGAGGCTTGACCCCCAGCGTCAGTCTCTGGGGTACTGTAGAGAGGGCTTTACCCCGGCCTCAGTCTCTGGGGTACTGCAGTGAGGCTTGACCCCCAGCGTCAGTCTCTGGGGTACTGTAGAGAGGGCTTTACCCCGGCCTCAGTCTCTGGGGTACTGCAGAGAGGCTTGACCCCCAGCGTCAGTCTCTGGGGTACTGTAGAGATTACCCCAGCCTCAGTCTCTGGGGTACTGTAGAGAGGGCTTTACCCCGGCCTCAGTCTCTGGGGTACTGCAGAGAGGCTTGACCCCCAGCGTCAGTCTCTGGGGTACTGTAGAGAGGGCTTTACCCCGGCCTCAGTCTCTGGGGTACTGCAGAGAGGCTTGACCCCCAGCGTCAGTCTCTGGGGTACTGTAGAGAGGGCTTTACCCCGGCCTCAGTCTCTGGGGTACTGCAGAGAGGCTTGACCCCCAGCGTCAGTCTCTGGGGTACTGTAGAGAGGGCTTTACCCCGGCCTCAGTCTCTGGGGTACTGCAGAGAGGCTTGACCCCCAGCGTCAATCTCTGGGGTACTGTAGAGAGGGCTTTACCCCAGCCTCAGTCTCTGGGGTACTGTAGAGAGGGCTTTACCCCGGCCTCAGTCTCTGGGGTACTGCAGAGAGGCTTGACCCCCAGCGTCAGTCTCTGGGGTACTGTAGAGAGGGCTTTACCCCGGCCTCAGTCTCTGGGGTACTGCAGAGAGGCTTGACCCCCAGCGTCAGTCTCTGGGGTACTGTAGAGAGGGCTTTACCCCGGCCTCAGTCTCTGGGGTACTGCAGAGAGGCTTGACCCCCAGCGTCAGTCTCTGGGGTACTGTAGAGAGGGCTTTACCCCGGCCTCAGTCTCTGGGGTACTGCAGAGAGGCTTGACCCCCAGCGTCAGTCTCTGGGGTACTGTAGAGAGGGCTTTACCCCAGCCTTAGTCTCTGGGGTACTGTAGAGAGGGCTTTACCCCGGCCTCAGTCTCTGGGGTACTGTAGAGATACCTGACCCCCAGCCTTAGTCTCTGGGGTACTGTAGAGAGGGCTTTACCCCGGCCTCAGTCTCTGGGGTACTGTAGAGATACCTGACCCCCAGCCTTAGTCTCTGGGGTACTGTAGAGAGGGCTTTACCCCAGCCTTAGTCTCTGGGGTACTGTAGAGAGGGCTTTACCCCGGCCTCAGTCTCTGGGGTACTGTAGAGATACCTGACCCCCAGCCTTAGTCTCTGGGGTACTGTGGAGGCCTGACCCCCAGCTTCAGGGGTTGGTAAATAGTAATGTCAAGATGAAACCACATCCCTTTTCATCGGTTGTGTAGATCCGGCAGTTATATGCCTCATTCGCAAATGAATGGAAAAGATAAGCTTTGTCTAATTTACAGTAACCCCCTCTCTCTCTCCCTCCTCTCCCCCCTCTCCACGTTCACCGTCTCTCTCTCTCTCTCTCTCTCCAGACCAGATCCTGCGCCGCGGGGAGGAGCATCCCAGCAGAATGAATCTCCTTTCCCAGACCAGGATGAGGAGATACTGGGCTCTGACGATGAGGAGCAGGAAGACCCCAACGACTACTGTAGAGGTATGACACAGTACACTCACTGACTACTGTAGAGGTATGACACAGTACACTCACTGACTACTGTAGAGGTATGATACAGTACACTCACTGACTACTGTAGAGGTATGACACAGTACACTCACTGACTACTGTAGAGGTATGATACAGTACACACACTGACTACTGTAGAGGTATGACACAGTACACACACTGACTACTGTAGAGGTATGACACAGTACACACACTGACTACTGTAGAGGTATGACACAGTACACTCACTGACTACTGTAGAGGTATGACACAGTACACTCACTGACTACTATAGAGGTATGACACAGTACACTCACTGACTACTGTAGAGGTATGATACAGTACACACACTGACTACTGTAGAGGTATGACACAGTACACACACTGACTACTGTAGAGGTATGACACAGTACACACACTGACTACTGTAGAGGTATGACACAGTACACACACTGACTACTGTAGAGGTATGACACAGTACACACACTGACTACTGTAGAGGTATGACACAGTACACTCACTGACTACTATAGAGGTATGACACAGTACACTCACTGACTACTGTAGAGGTATGACACAGTACACTCACTGACTACTGTAGAGGTATGACACAGTACACACACTGACTACTGTAGAGGTATGATACAGTACACACACTGACTACTGTAGAGGTATGACACAGTACACTCACTGACTACTGTAGAGGTATGATACAGTACACTCACTGACTACTGTAGAGGTATGATACAGTACACACACTGACTACTGTAGAGGTATGATACAGTACACACACTGACTACTGTAGAGGTATGACACAGTACACACACTGACTACTGTAGAGGTATGACACAGTACACACATTGACTACTCTAGACGTACAACACACACACACACACACACACAACTACCATGTGTTACTGTTGCAGGAGGTTACCACCATGTGAAGATAGGAGACCTGTTCAATGGGCGATACCATGTGATCAGGAAGCTGGGCTGGGGACATTTCTCCACCGTATGGTTGGCCTGGGACATACAGTAAGTTATGTATGTCTGTGTGTAAAAGGTGCTGAGTAAAGGCGTGTTAAAAAAATGTTGGTGTGTTTTGAGTTTAAGTGGTAGAGGCTTGTTGGTTGTTCAGTGTGTGTTTCAGTTTGTAACATATGTTGTCCTGTATTCCTAGGGGGAAGTGTTTTGTGGCCATGAAGGTGGTGAAGAGTGCAGAGCACTACACTGAGACAGCTCTGGATGAGATCAAGCTTCTGAGATCAGTGAGGAACGAACACACACTCACACACACACACACACACACACACACAATTGTACTCAATATGAATTGTATGAATGTGTGCTCCAGGTAAGGAACACGGACCAGAACGACCCCAGCAGGGAGAGGGTGGTTCAGCTACTGGACGACTTCAAGATCTCTGGCATGAATGGAACTCGTATCCTCACTTAAACAACGACGACAACAGTGCTTTATTCACTTTATTAACACGATAAAAGCACGTTCAACATTAGTATGAAAACAGACAACAAGAGAGAACCGGCATATTCCATGTACTCCAGCGTTGTCTGGATGTTGGCAGCTCAACACAGTCCAGCTAGAGGACACACACAGACACACAAATGTACTGACAGTTTGTGTATCCGTCCCAGCTAGAGACCATTTAGATCCTGATCACAGCTGGGTGTCCAGGCAACACGCCTAGACTCCGTCCTAGCACGCCTAGCTTCTGGAAGAGGTCATAATGAGTTCTGGGTTGGTGTGCCCACTTCCATCTTGGTTCTTTGCAGAACCTTTAGGTGTTCACGTTTTGATATTGTGTAGGTGTAAGCCAAATGCATAGGGGTGAATGACATGGGTGTGTGCGTTTTTGAGTTAGGTTTCCCAGCTTGTCCCTCTCCCTTGCTGTCCTGTACTTGTCCGGTACTAGTCCTTGACCTCCCCTGTCAGATGTCTGTATGGTGTTTGAGGTTCTGGGTCATCACCTGCTCAAATGGATCATCAAGTCCAACTACCAGGGCCTTCCTCTGCCCTGCGTTAAGAGCATCATACGACAGGTAAAACAAAACAACTACTTACTTCTCACACATTGGGTTCCAGGTTGGGTGTTCCAGGTTATCTTGATTGCAGAAACAAACACTCAACAGAACTCTACAGAAGTTTAACACTGAAATTGTTAGTAATTCTGTTATTGAAAGGGGGTTGAAAATTCCAGAAACTTTACCAAAAGTTTCCATGATTCCAGGAAACCTCCAACTGGAATTTTGGGAATGTTTCCTCAGTGTTGAAACCCTACGATAAAGTCTTACTGATCCTCTGTCCTCCTGTAGGTCCTCCAGGGGCTGGACTACCTTCACTCCAAGTGTAAGATCATCCACACAGACATCAAGCCAGAGAACATCCTGTTGACGGTCAACGAGCCCTACATCAAGAAGATGGCTGCCGAGGCTACAGAATGGCAGCGGACTGGAGCTCCACCCCCCTCCGGATCCGCAGGTACACACACACACACACCGCGTCAGGAAGATGTCTTCTGGTAACTGGCCCCTCGCTTCCACCATTTTGAATGAACACAGTGCAGTGTTGGAAAGCTGTATCAACATGGACATAATAACATTACCATCCGGGCATGGCATGCTAGTGAATAATGAGATTGTATTAATTAGTGCTTTTCACTCAAAGCTCTTCAAAGGATCATATTCCTTTTGTATGGAGCTTTGTCCCAATGTTCTGAACAAAAAGAGCGAGCCCTGCCAAGTCAAGGCAGACATTCGGCGTTTCAGTCTGTGATCACCAGCCAGTCTAGGAGACATTGAGGTGATTCATTCATTGTCTGGATTCCTGTTTTGCTGGTACATCAAGAGTTTTGTAGTGAAATTCAGACACAAGCATCAGAGACAAATCATCTGACGATTTAACGAGAGACTGATATCTAAAGATTGAGCCTAACGTTTAGATTGGTGCTAAAAGTAGTTGATGGTAGAGACAGTGTTTCTATGGATTGAGATGAGACTGGGCTTCTGGTGTGGTGTTGAAATGATGAGACAACCCTTTTATCTAGCTGTCTGATGCTGATCCATCTGTAATGGTAGGGGTGACATTGAGAGGGAGAGCTGCAGTAGAGCTTACTCGAAGCCAGGCCATTATGCAAAGCCATGAAGGCTATAAAAAAAAAAATAGGTGTGTGTTCAGTGAGTCACTGGGTTTTGTTACAGAAATAACCGTCCATCTCTCAGGCGGAGTCCCGCTGGTCCACGACACTGGAGAGGGTATCAGAACAGCTGTGTGTGTGAATCAGCGCACACACACACACAATGTACATACACACAAACACACTGTACTACTGAAACTGCGTGCTAATTACTGAGGCAGATTGCTGCTGGTTTATATTGCTGAGGATATAACACTGACTAGAATGTTCTCTCTCCCCTCTCTTCATAGTGAGCACAGCCCCAGCACCCAAACCAGTGAGTATATCAGTATTTTTGTGTTATTTATAAAAGCATGTTTTGTGTGTGGTTGCTGCTACCAGCTGTATCTATAATACAGTATAATACTGTATAATGCATTGGAGTGGGTGGATCTGTTTAGACTTAACAATGGTTTTGCAAATGGTAGAGTAGTCCAAACGGTACAGTAGTCCAAACCTCTCATCCCCTTTTTCCTCTCCTTGTCCTTCTCCTCTCCTCATCCCTCTCCTCTCCTCGTACTTCTCCTCCTCCTCTCCTCGTCCCTCTCCTTGTCCTTCTCCTCTCCTCCTCCTCTCCTCGTCCCTCTCCTCGTCCTTCTCGCCTCGTCTTTCTCGCCTCGTCCTTCTCGCCTCGTCCTTCTCGCCTCGTCCTTCTCGCCTCGTCCTTCTCTCCTCGTCCTTCTCTCCTCGTCCTTCTCGCCTCGTCTTTCTTGCCTTGTCCTTCTCGCCTCGTCCTTCTCTCCTCGTCCTTCTCTCCTCGTCCTTCTCGCCTTGTCCTTCTCTCCTCGTCCTTCTCTCTTCTCCTCGTCCTTCTCCTCGTCCTTCTCTCCTCATCCTTCTCGCCTCGTCCTTCTCTCCTCGTCCTTCTCGCCTCGTCCTTCTCTCCTCGTCCTTCTCCTCGCCCTTCTCCTCGTCCTCCTCTCCTCTCCTCGTCCTTCTCCTCGTCCCTCTCCTCGTCCTTTTCCTCGTCTCGTCCCTCTCCTCGTCCCTCTCCTCGTCTCGTCCCTCTCCTCGTCCCTCTCCTCGTTTCTCGCCTCGTCCTTCTCCTCTCCTCGTCCTTCTCCTCTCCTCGTCCTTCTCTCCTCGTCCTTCTCTCCTCGTCCTTCTCTCCTCGTCCTTCTCTCCTCGTTCTTCTCTCCTCGTCCTTCTCTCCTCTCCTCGTCCCTCCTCGTCCCTCTCCTCTCCTCATCCCTCTCCTCACCTCATCCCTCTCCTCACCTCATCCCTCTCCTCATCCCTCTCCTCGTCCCTCTCCTCGTCCCTCTCCTCGTCCCTCTCCTCGTCCCTCTCCTCCTCCTCTCCTCGTCCTTCTCTCCTCGTCCCTCTCCTCCTCCTCCTCCTCTCCTCTCCTCATCCTGCTCTCCTCGTCCTGCTCTCCTCGTCCTTCTCTCCTCGTCCTTCTTCTCGTCCCTCTCCTCGTCCCTCTCCTCGTCCTTCTCCTCTCCTCTCCTCATCCTTCTCTCCTCATCCTTCTCCTCTCCTCGTCCCTCCCCTCTCCTCGTCCCTCTCCTCTCCTCGTCCCTCCCCTCTCCTCGTCCCTCCCCTCTCCTCGTCCCTCCCCTCTCCTCGTCCCTCTCCTTTCCTCGTCCCTCCCCTCTCCTCGTCCCGCTCCTCTCCTCTCCTCATCCCTCTCCTCGTCCCTCCCCTCTCCTCATCCCGCTCCTCTCCTCGTCCCTCTCCTCTCCTCGTCCCTCCCCTCTCCTCGTCCCTCCCCTCTCCTCGTCCCTCTCCTCTCCTCGTCCCTCCCCTCTCCTCGTCCCGCTCCTCTCCTCTCCTCATCCCTCTCCTCGTCCCTCCCCTCTCCCCACCCGCTCCTCTCCTCGTCCCTCCCCTCTCCTCGTCCCTCCCCTCTCCTCGTCCCTCCCCTCTCCTCGTCCCTCCCCTCTCCTCGTCCCTCCCCTCTCCTCGTCCCTCTCCTCTCCTCGTCCCTCCCCTCTCCTCGTCCCTCTCCTCTCCTCGTCCCTCCCCTCTCCTCGTCCCGCTCCTCTCCTCTCCTCATCCCTCTCCTCTCCTCATCCCTCTCCTCGTCCCTCTCCTCTCCTCGTCCCTCTCCTCTCCTCGTCCCTCCCCTCTCCTCGTCCCGCTCCTCTCCTCTCCTCATCCCTCCCCTCTCCTCGTCCCTCCCCTCTCCTCGTCCCTCTCCTCGTCCCTCCCCTCTCCTCGTCCCGCTCCTCTCCTCTCCTCATCCCTCTCCTCGTCCCTCTCCTCTCCTCGTCCCTCCCCTCTCCTCGTCCCGCTCCTCTCCTCGTCCCTCTCCTCTCCTCTCCTCATCCCTCTCCTCTCCTCGTCCCTCCCCTCTCCTCATCCCGCTCCTCTCCTCGTCCCTCTCCTCGTCCCCCTCCTTATCGCTCTTCCTCAGACGGCGAAGATGTCTAAGAACAAGAAGAAGAAGATCAAGAAGAAACAGAGGAAGCAGGCAGAGATGTTAGAGAAGAGGATTCAGGAGATGGAGGGAGTGCTGGAAGGAGGAGAGGAAGAGGAGGAGGAAGAGGGGAGGACAGAGACCACTACAGACGCCCCACCGCCCTCGTCTGACACGCTACAGGACATCGCTAATGATGTCACAGCAGGTAAACACACTGTACTTCACCTTTAATCTAGATCAGAATGTTGTGTTGTGTACCACTATTATATTCTGTTCCCTCTTTAAAAAGTAACTGAAATGCATAGATTTTTTTAAACCAAATATCATGGGACCAGAGTTGGTGACCTGAATCGTGTTCATTAGGGAGCACTACAGCAAAACGTTTTTGCAAATTCTTGTTGGATAAGTTGACATGGTACCTTCCCTGTTTCAGGCCGTTTTCTTCTGTTTGGAGCATACTGAACACACAGCGGTGTATTGATTACTAATCGTGTGACTGACTGTGATCTGTTGCATTGACCAAGGTCCAGATAAAACGGAAGAGAAGGAGTGCAGGATGGAGGTGACCTGCAACGGTCACGCCCACTCGGAGGGGGAGGAGAACACGGTGAGCCAGGCGGTACAGAGGACCGATGAAGAAGAGCAGGAAGATGAAGAGGACCAACAGAAAGACAAACTCAACGCCGGCACCCCCGACAACGCCAGCATGGAGGGTCGGGACTTGCCAGTCAATGCAGCTTACCCGGAATACAACGGCACAGGGCCCGGCGTCCCACACGATCCCGGAACAGACGGTAAAGAAGGGAGAGAGCAGGGGAAGGAGGGAGAGATGGAGGAGTGTAAACGACCAGAGAAGGATGAGGAAGAGATTGAGACTGAGGTGATGCCTGGAACAGAGGATGAAGAGGAGAGCGAGAGGAACGGTTAGTGGTGGAGAGGTGACACTTTGCTGGGTACTTCATCAGGAGGCTGCAACGTTCCAGAATGTTCAGATGGAACAGAGATGTCATGTAGATCACACGTCTCTCTGACATGTAGATTAAATGCTGGTCAGATCTACTCCTTGCATGTCTATCTGCAACATTCTGAATGTTTCACCTCACTGAATACCCTCCAGCTGATGGTGTAAGTGTTATGTTATCTGTAAGAGTCCGTAGCTGTTAGTCTCCCCACTAACAACCACCTAAGTGCTCCTAATATCACCTCCTCTTCTTTCAATCTCCACTTCGCTTTCCTCTCTTCACAGGGATGTTTTTTTATATACTATATATACAAAACAGTGGAGGCTGATGAGGGGAGAACGGCTCATAATAATGTCCGGAACAGAGCAAATGGAATGGCATCAAACACCTGGAAACTGTGTGTTTTGATGTATTTGATACCATTCCACTGATTCCGCTCCAGCCATTACCACGAGCCCGTTCTCCCCAATTAAGGTGCCACCAACCTCCTGTGATACAAAAGTATGTGGACACCGCTTCAAATTGGTGGATTCGGCTATTTCAGACAGGTGTATAAAATCGAGCACACAGCCATAGACAAACATTGGCAGTAGAATGGCCCGTACTGAAGAGCGCAGTGACCTTCAATGTGGCACCGTCATAGGATGCCACCTTTCCAACAAGTCAGTTCGTCATATTTCTACCCTGCTAGAGCTGCCCCGGCCATCTGTAAGTGCTGTTATTGTGAAATGGAAACATCTAGAAGCAACAACAGCTCAGCCGCAAGGTAGTAGGCCACACAAGCTCACAGAACGGGAACGCTGAAGTGCGTAGCTCGTAAAAAAATTATTTGTCCTCGTTTGCATCACTCACTACCGAGTTCCAAACTGCCTCTGGAAGCAACGTCAGCACAAGAACTGTTCGTCTGGAGCTTCATGAAATGGGTTTCCATGGCCGAGCAGCCGCACACAAGCCTAAGATCACCTTGCGCAATGCCAAGCGTCGGCTGGAGTGGCGTAAAGCTCGCGGTCATTGGACTCTGGAGTAGTGGAAACGCGTTCTCTGGAGTGAGGAATCACGCTTCACCATCTGGCAGTCCGACGGACGAATCTGGGTTTGGTGGATGCCAGGAGAACGCTACCTGCCCCAATGCATAGTGCCAACTGTAAAGTTTGGTGGAGGAGGAATAATGGTCTGGTGCTGTTTTTGATGGTTCGGGCTAGGCCCCTTAGTGCCAGTGAAGGGGAATCTTAATGCTACAGCATACAATGACATTCTAGACGATTCTGTGCTTCCAGCTTTGTGGCAACAGTTTGGGGAAGGCCCTTTCCTGTTTCAGCATGAGCGAGGTCCATACAGAAATGGTTTGTCGAGATTGGTGTGTAAGAACTTGACTGGCCTGCACAGAGCCCTGACCTCAACCCCATTGAACACCTTTGGGATGAATTGGAACAGCGACTAATCGCCCTACATCAGTGCCCGACCTCACTAATGCTCTTGTGGCTGAATGGAAGCAAATCTCCACAGCAATGTTCCAACATCTAGTGGAAAGCCTTCCCAGAAGAGTGGAGGCTGTTATAGCAGCAAAGGGGGGACCAACTCCATATTAATGCCCATGATTTTGGAATGAGATGTTCGACAAGCAGGTGTCCACATACTTTTGGTCATGTAGTGGATGTTCACTTGGCTAATGCATTGTGTTCCTCTCTCATTCTTTCTCTCATGTCTCTAGATAAAGTAGCTGCAGGTAGTCTGTTGGTCAACCCTCTGGATCCTCTCAATGCAGACAAGATCCAGATCAAAATAGCTGACCTGGGGAACGCCTGCTGGGTGGTGAGTACATCAGACATTCTGAAAGATAGTGTTGAAATAGCAGTGGGTCGGCTTGGCACCCATTCTGCAGTGGTATATGTGTTCCGGAGGCAGTGGCTTATACCACTGGACCACCCTAGACCACACTGTTTAGAAACGTTTAAATTCATCCTTCCATAAATGCTGCCTTGAAGTACTTAATTGTTAATCAGGACAGGTAGTTGTGGAAGCTACACTTCTCATCGACTCCAGATAGGGCTGTTGCGATGACCGTATTACCTCCACACCGGCGGTCACGAGTCATGAAGGCATTCAAATTCCACGTGACCATTTAGTCACGGTAATTAGGCTTCTCCAAGCTCTGATGCTGCTGATGGTCATTAGTAGCCTACCAAACTTGCTAACTGCCTGGTACTCAGCACTCTATTGTCCCTCTAATCACTCGGACATCAATGCAAATGTAATCAAAAATCTAATCAATCACTTCATGAGAGCCCATGAGCTTATGTTGCACAACATTTCTATAGGCTATGCAATCGCACAAGAAAACAGTGATGGCCTCTATTAAAAAGAGGAGGATCCCATCAGCTTTCTATAGGCTAGGCCTACTATATTTATTTCTCAACTTTCCTAATATTAAGCACATTGCTTATCTTTACAACAGGAGTATAGCCTACCTGGCTGGCATGAAAATAAACCACGGGTAAAGTGTCCTCCATTCGCTATTTAAGGCATTGATTGAATGTATTTTTTCTCCTGCCCCTGTTTCAAGACAGGTGATGATAATGGCCCATTCTAAATCAAAACAAATTTCACACATATATATTATTTAGTATATGTAAAGACAAGATTAATTCAAGAATAGTCTGATGGGTGACAATATTAGCCTATCACTTGTGAATGATGCCCAACGTAAGGCAAGAAACAAAGCCTTTTTTTGTGCTTTTTCTAATCATAGTCGCACACCTCATGTAGCCTAGCCCATATGCCTATATGTTTTGATAAGGTTTGTATCACAACTGAAGTGGCCAAATAACTTCTTAAAATTAAGCACATTCATCCGCTTTACCAGGAGTGTAGAGCCTAACTGGCATACATAAGGAGCACGTGAGTTTCAAGTTTGGGGAAGATCATTTTCACCATAAAAATGCACCTTTATAATAAAAGCATTACATGCATAATCGCATTGGCGGTCACTTTTGATAACAGGGTTTTCCCGCTAATGGAACATTCGCGCTTATAGCCTACTGCCGTGTGCGCATTGCTGCGCTGATAATGTGAAGAAATAACCTAATAGTTGATCAACATTTCAAGCTAAACGTTCTGATCTGTTGCTTCAGCCACATTGCGTAAAAACGTTTTTGGGATGCTATTGGTTGTATTAATTTGGGATCATTCGCATCCCACAACTGTCCCAGACTATGTTTGGAATATTTATTTATTGCACAGAATAGAATAGGTCGGCTTTTGCACTATGGGGGATAGTAGATTGACATAGGCTAGTGCTTTTGCTGTTCGTTAGGCCAACTCATCTTGTTGGCTGACGAAACGTAAATGTGGACAGTTCTTCCAATATCTTCAATATGCACCTTGGAATTGGATAAGGACATGAGCAGTTGCGTCCCCGATGTCTGTCTTCACTTGTAGCCTGTGAAAAATAATTGTTCACGTGAAGGAGAGCCATGTGAGTGAGAGGTGCTTCGGAGCGCACAGCACTCAGAGGAAAATATCCTTTCTGTTTAATTCAGCTTTGTTCAATTGTATCCTTCATACTATAAAATAATGCCACGGAACTCTTGTGTGCTAAATGAACTAGTGTAGCCCAAAGCCATTTGGCATAGCCAGATCAGGACCTAACATAAGGACAACTCAGAGGATGCTATTCTGTTCTTCTGAAATAGACTACATTTTCTTCATATCATGTTTCTTTAGACTTGTCTAAAATAAATCATTGATGTATTGTGAAGGTGTAGACTATATTACATGGATTTTTTAAATGTAGATGTTCCAAGGGTCTGCATCAGTGGCTTGTAGGCTATGTGTGGAAGCCAGGAGGTTTATGTTAATTAATTGTCAATTACCGTGAGCCCGACAGTTATTTGGTTGACATTCACTGGCTGATGAAATTTCGTGACCGCCACAGCCCTAACTCCCAGATGATCAGATGATGAAACTGACTGGATGAGCAACAGTTTTACTAATACGAGTCATTTCAGATCAGTGATGGCTTTTTTATTTTTCTCCCTCGCTCTCTCCCTTCTTTTATCTCTCTCTCTCCCTCAGCACAAGCACTTTACAGATGACATCCAAACTCGTCAGTACCGTTCTCTGGAGGTGTTGATGGGAGCGGGCTACGGGACGCCTGCTGATATCTGGAGTACTGCCGCAATGGTGGGTGGACACACATATATACACACACACACACACACACACACACACACACACACACACACACACACACACACACACACACACACACACACACACTCTCCTCCTGCATGTAATATCAACCCAAAACATGCCCTTGCCGGTCTGTGTTCCTGTCAGTTGAAACACACATTGAATGTTTCTGTTTACCAACTGTCAGAAATACCACAGGTCAGGTGGGCTGTATGATATTGACTTAGAAATAAATGTGATGCAGTGAAATGACTATGTAAAAAATAAATATAATTATGCGGGTTACAACTTACGATTACAACCATGTTTCATAAATGGGTTAGTTTCCTAAGGAAGGTCCCCCAGGAACATGAAACACCTTAGTAAATGTGGTTCTCTGTAGCTCAGCTGGTAGAGCACGGCGCTTGTAACCCCAAGGTAGTGGGTTCGATCCCCGGGACCACCCATACACAAAAAAAAATGTATGCACGCATGACTGTAAGTCGCTTTGGATAAAAGCGTCTGCTAAATGGCTTATTATTATTATTATTATTATTATTATTATTATTATTATTATTATCCTCAGTAAGTTTAACTAGCCTAGCAGACAGTGCTTTGATATGTGCTTGTATTGAGCTGCTCGGCTGGCTAGTCATCAGTCTATACCCTGTCTGGTGTGACTGAGCGGTTCAAAACAACAACAAGGGCTGGCTATGGTCTACTTCATTAGTTACCTACACAGACGCATGAAGGAGAGCCTTCCCTGAAAGTCACACACACACACACACACACACACACACACAGGAGATCCGCCTTCCTTGAAGTGCAGGAGGAGTGTGCTGACCTTCAGAAGGCAGTTAAACCACAAAGGAATGTGAGGGAAGAAACAGGACAAGGACAAGTTAAGAACATTTTATTCTGGTATACAATGGTTTGTGGTAGTGTGTTATAGTAACTATGTTGTGACTGTGTTTTGACCAGGCCTTTGAGCTGGCTACAGGAGACTACTTGTTTGAGCCTCACTCTGGACAGGACTACACAAGAGATGAAGGTATGATCCCCTCCTCCACCCCCCACCCTCCCTCTTATTTAAATCTTACAGATTGTGCCTTTTTAAAAGTCTGTCAGATATTTTATACCTCAAAATAGGGACCTGTGTTTTGTGTGATCATGTGACATAGCAAGATTTTATCCTGTATTTTAATCAGGAAATTGAAAAATTACCCCACAATGAAACGCAATTGTCTGAGGGTGGTGTTTGGCAGTCTGACATATAAAGAAAAGGGGACAGTTTGATAAAATCGTTTAAAAAAAATAAAGGTTCAAATCCCAGCATGTCATGTTTGCACAAAACACAAGGCCTTACTTTAGACACTCACATCCATTGGCATCCTGCTGCTGTCTCCCTGAGGACCTTTATCACAAATGAGATCGGCACCATGTTATTCATTTCTCCTCCTCTTCCTTTCTTCTGTGTGTTTAGACCACATAGCGCTGATCATTGAGCTACTGGGCAAAGTTCCTAGGAAACTGATCTTAGCAGGAAAATACTCCAAGGAATTCTTCACCAAGAAAGGTAAACAAATGCCACACCTACTGTTTCTTAGTGTTAGTGTGTGTGTCAGTGTTAGTGTGTGTGTCAGTGTGTGTGTGTGTGTGTCAGTGTTAGTGTTAGTGTGTGTGTTAGTGTGTGTGTCAGTGTGTGTGTGTCAGTGTGTGTGTGTCTGTGTGTGTGTCTGTGTGTGTGTCAGTGTTAGTGGGAGTGTGTGTGTGTGTCTGTGTTAGTGTGTGTGTGTGTGTGTGTGTGTGTGTGTGTCAGTGTTAGTGGGAGTGTGTGTGTCAGTGTCTGTGTGTGTGATGTTTTTCTGTCTTTTTGCTCTTTCATGTAAACTCAAACAAGGTCTGTATTATAGTGTATTATAGTTATCCTAGTTTTATAGTTTTTGTGTCCTAGCAGGTTTAATGTTGAGCCTTATCTATGTGTGTGATGTTTTTCTGTTTTATTGATCTTTCCACATGTAAACTTAACTTTTTGCGGTATGTGTGTAGTTAACTCCCTCCCTCCCTCCCCGTATAGGTGAACTGAGGCACATTACCAAGCTGAAGCCGTGGGGTCTGTTGGAGGTATTGGTAGAGAAGTATGAGTGGTCTAAAGAGGAGGCAGCTACCTTCGCCAGCTTCCTGCTCCCAATGTTAGACCTGGTACCAGAGAAGAGAGCCACGGCTGCAGAGTGCCTCCGACACGCATGGATCGCCCCCTAGAGGATCCCTGGCGCTACTACAGCCACAAGCAATACATATACAGTACATACAGACATGCACACATATACATGAACATGCGTACATATACACACAAACCCAGACACTCTTCAACATACATGCACACATTCAAACATACGTAAACGCACACCTCAACGGAGAGCCAGTGCTTTCGCTATGACTGCATCTCCACCTAGTGGTTCAAGTCAACACATACACTCCAACATACGCACGTGCACACACTCACACTAGAGACTGGCTGCTGAAAACCCTAGGGTCATATAAAACACTGGTTCCAGATAATCCAGTAGAACTCTATCTGTTTCTCTTATTTGGTTCCTTGTTTCTACTGACTGGATATCACTTGAGTATCTGATGTATTTTTGTTCCTCTTCTCTCCCTCTCTTCTCTCTGTACCAATGATGACACCTAGTAACACGTTTTGTTCTGAGAGTGTCCTTTCTTTTAGTTTACTTCTTGTTTGTTTGACAGATGTGCATGTTCAATCAGATTTAAGATCTCCAATGGAATTTTTGTTCTGCAATCATATCTCCAGAACACCAGCCGTCTACCACTAGACTAGCACATCCAGAATGTTTTTGTTTTATGTACAGTGTTGATAGAGGTTAGTTGGAATCTTTCCTTCAATAACAAAGCATATTTATTATGTGTTTGTGGGGAAGAGTAGCTGCCTAGAGTACGATAAGGAAGGTTTGGACTCTGTCATAGATTCTAAGGATTCTCCATGAAGTCTTCCTGAACTGGGAACCGATGTGAATGAACTGAAACTGACTGAACGGAATGGAACCTTCTGGTTCCACGTGTGTTTCTGTCTCTTCTATGACATCATCCCTGTCCTTCCTTGTCTCGCTCCAGGTAGCAGCTTTGGAATGGCACAATGTGGGGATAGTACCATAAACTCATTTCATTTAATTTACTACTTTCTGTTACCTGCATGGGTCCACAGACCACGACTAGACTAATGCTACTGAATAACCATGTTTCAAACGTTCTCTCCTGTGGTGTTTAACATTCCAGACAAGGTTTGCCTCAGAGAAGAAGAAAACAGAATGCTATGGCCGTTAGCCAGATGATGTGATACAATATCATGAGAATTTTCCACTTTCACACAATGATCAGAATCGGAATACTACTGTATCCGATTCCAGAACGTCCAATTCAGATATATATATATATATATTTTTTCTATTCAGATGATCGTGGCTGCCTTCCATAAATGGCACCCTGTTCCTATATAGTTAGGAACAGGGTGCCATTTTGAACGCGTACCATGTCTGGACCCCTGTGTTGTACATATCTGTACCAAAAGAGTTGGCCTTGGCTCTCTGCTTTCCCTCTACAGAACAGCGGCTGTACAGTTTTTAGGAGTTGTTGTTTGAACTGTGTACATTATAAAGGAGAGGAGGCTGGGTGCTTCCCAAATGGCACCCTATTCCCTACATAGTGCACACTACTTTTGACCAGATTCCTAAGGGCCCAGTTCAAAAGTAGTGCACTACATAGGGAATAGGGTGCCATTTTGGGACAGAGCATGTTTGAAAATGTTTGACTCGTTTAGGAGGTCAACTGATGCTGAATTTTAAAGCTTATTTTCGTACTGACGTTGCCCCGCTTGCAGTGTTCTGCTGTTTTAACTGTATCAAAGAGAAACAAAATGGTGGATTGTAATAATAATGATGAGGCTGTAATAAGGCTTTGAAGCCCCCCCCCCCCCCCCCCCCCCCTGCTCTTTTTCTACAAGCCTCCTCCCTTCTCGATTATCTTTCCCTGACCGCTCATTGCCTCCCTTCCTCCTGCATTTGATTGTTCACTGCTAAATTGAGCCCCTTTTCTGTAGTTAATAAAAATGAAGATTTTGAAAATGGCTGACTTGTAATTGTTAGGAGGATGCTATAGTATTTTCTATATTCCAGTAAAGCAAGTGTTGCCGATGTGAAAAATGTAATATGCTTTGTGGGTGAAAGTTGTCAATGTGTTCAGAGGGTCCATGGTTGGGGCAAGGAGAAGGACTAAAGAAACACGATTACACAAGGTTGGCAAATATTAATATGGAACATTTTTATTATTATTGTGTTATCAGCGTTCTACCAGGGACTTGAATTATTGTAAAGTGGTCCTTGAATTGGAGTTTATATTGGCTCTCAACTAGCTGGGCTTTATTCCATCATCAACAGTACCTCTCAGATCCTTCAGTCATGTTGTTATTCTATGTATTGTATGTAGGAAGTCTTCTGTGGTCGATGAGCTCAGGCTTCCTCTGAAACAGAGAAAGAGAACTGACTGTTACATCATGGGAGCATTGTGTAAAATGTGTTGGGGGGGGGGGGGGGGGGGGGGGGGGGGGTGGATGTGGGTACGCAGACCCATGAGCCACTGCGGCCCCTCATGAAGAGTTCTGTTTTTTTGTGGCCCCCACCCCATCAGATGCCCATACCTGGTGTAGATTATGGGAAGGAGACTGGTTAAAGAAGGATTTTAAAGCCTTAGACTGGTTAAAGAAGGATTTTAAAGCCTTGGTGGAACAAGCTCCCTCACGACGCCAGGACAGCGGAGTCACTCACCACCTTCCGGAGACATTTGAAACCCCACCTCTTTAAGGAATACCTGGGATAGGATAAAGTAATCCTTCTACCCCCCCCCCCAAAAAAATAAAAATAAATAAATAATAATAATAAAAAAAAATGTAAAGTGGTTATCCCACTGGCTATAGGGTGAATGCACCAATTTGTAAGTCGCTCTGGATAAGAGCGTCTGCTAAATGACGTAAATGTAAATGTTGAGACAATTGAGATATGGATTGTGTGTGTGTCGTTAAGAGGGTGAATGGGCAAGACAAAATATTTAAGTGCCTTTGAACGGCGCACCGGTTTGTCTCAAGAACTGCAACGCTGCTGGGTTTTCACTCTCAACAATTTCCTGTGTGTATCAAGAATGGTCCACCACCCAAAGGACATCCAGCCAACTTGACACAACTGTGGGAAGCATTGGAGTCAACATGGACCAGCATCCCTGTGGAACGCTTTCAACACCTTGTAGAGTCCATGCCCCGACGAATTGAGGCTGCTCTGAGGGCAAAGGGGGGTGCAACTCAATATTAGGAAGGTGTTCTTAATGTTTTGTCACAGGTCTATAAGGCCTATACTATGTTATATTCTCCCAATTAATACAGAGCCTTCAAAGTATTCACACTTTTTCCACGTTTTGTTGATTTACAGCCTGAATTTCAAATCGATTGAGATTTTGTGTCACTGGCCTACACAAAATACCCCATGTCGAAGTGGAATTATGTTTTTACAATTTTTGTACAAATTAATTAAAAATGAAAAGCTGAATGGTCTTGAGTCAAGTATTCAACCCCTTTGTTATGGCAAGCCTAATTAAGTTCAGGAGTAGAAATGTACTTAACAAGTCACATAAGTTGCATGGACTCTGTGTGCAATAATAGTGCTTAACATGATTTTTGAATGACTACCTCATCTCTGTACCCCACACATACAATAATATGTAGGGTCCCTCAGTCGAGCAGTACATTTCAAACACAGATTCAACCACAAAGACCAAGGGAGAGTTTCTAATGCTTCGCAAAGAGGGGGAGGTATTGGTAATGTTGTTGTTTTTTAAGCAGACAGTGAATATCCCTTTGAGCATGGTGAAGTTATTAATTACACTTTGGATGGTGTATCAATACACCCAGTCACTACAAAGATACAGGCGTCGTTCCTAACTCAGTTGCCGGAGAGGACGGAAACCGCTCAGGGATTTCACCATGAGGCCAATGGTGACTTTAAAACAGTTAGAGTTGAATGGCTGTGATAAGAGAACTGAGGATGGATCAAAATTGTAGTTACTCCACAATACTAAACTAATTGACAGTGAAAAGAAGGAAGCCTGTACAGAATAAAAATATTCCAAATGCATCCTGTTTGCAACAAGGCACTAAAGTAATAACTACAAAAAAAAATGGCAAAGCGATTAACTTTTTGTGATGAATACAAAGTGTTATTTCTGGGGCAAATCCAATACAACACATTACTGAGTATCACTCTTTATATTTTCAAATATAGTGGTGGCTGGATCATGTTATGGATATGCTTGTAATCGTTAAGGACTGGGGAGTTTTTCAGGATAAGAAGAGAAATGGAGCTAAGCACAGGCAAAATCCTAGCGTAAAACCTGGTTCAGTCTACTTTCCACAAGACACTGGGAGATGAATTCACCTTTCAGCAGGACAATAACCTAAAACAGAAGGCCAAATATACACTGGAGTTGCTTACCAAGACGACATTGAATGTTCCTGAGTGGCCTAGTTACAGTTTTGACTTAAATTGGCTTAAGTCTATGGCAACACTTAAATGGCTGCCTAGCAATGATCAGCAACCAACTTGACAGAACTTGAAGAATTAAAAAAAATAATGTGCAAATATTGTACAATCCAGGTGTGCCAAGCTCTTAGAGACTTACCCAGAAAGAGTCACAGCTGTAATCGCTGCCAAAGGTGATTCTAACACGTATTGACTTATGTATATTGAGATTTCTGTATTTCATTTTCAATACATTTGCTAAAATTACTAAAAACATGTTTTCACTTTGTCATTATGGGGTATTGTGTGTAGATGGGTGAAAAAACAACATCCATTTTGAATTGAGGCTGTAACAACAACATGTGGAATAATTCAATGGGTATGAATACTTTCTGAAGGCACTGTACCTCTCAATGACTCATGGGGTTTTGGAAAGTTGCTTTGCCTAAATGTATTTTTAATAACTGCGTGTTTGATGTGGTCCCAATTTCTCATTACGCGCTCAGTGAACGGCCCTCTGGTGATCTGATTCCAGCACTAATGATGTGGACAACAGCTAGAGACTAATGTAGAATGCCTCGTTTTGGAGGAACATTCTGCTCACACACATCAACATCACTTCTGGAATTGAGGTTATAATAGACTTGATATTTTCTCTCTTCTCTCTCTCTCTATTCTCTCTCTATTCTCTCTTTCTATTTGCTCTCTCTCTCCACCACTTTTCTGCTTTCCAGTTTTTTTAAAGTCTGGAGATGGAAGACGGTTGAGGTACCATTTTATAATTCTATAATTCAACTTTTCCATGTGTCTCCATCGCACCCTTTCTCACCCCTTTCCACTCCTTCCACACCTTTTTATTTCCCTTCCAACCCAAAAGGTTTCGGGCAGTAGTTTGTCCTGTCTCCCAAAGAGAAGGCATGCCCACCTCTTCCCTCCATACATTCCTCCTCATCTCTCCATACCTTTGTCTTTGTCTTTCCCCTCCAGCTGATAGATGTCAGGCAGTAGTTGGTCCTGTCTGTTCCCCAGGGACAATGCTAGGAAGGAGTGGATGAGAGAGTCTATGATGCTGATGATAGCCAGGATGTAGGCCCAGCGCACTGTGCAGTTACCCAGGGTGTGCTTATCTGTTCTCTGTTCACACATCCTCTTCACCTCCTCACTGTCGCAGCCGTCCGGGTAGATCATACAGACCTCAGCCATCTCACCAGCGCTTAGCACACGCTGCCACGTCATAGGATTAGATGACACCTTGAAACATTACACACACTTACTTTCTAATCTGCCTCAGGGAAACCACTCTCACTGGTGCACAAACACTCTTACCTTCTAACCTGACACAGCACACAAGGACACTCTCTTTCAAACCTGGAACAAACACTCTCACTCTACCCTGGCACTGGAAACACTCTCACTCTACCCTGGCACTGGAAACACTCTCACTCTACCCTGGCACTGGAAACACACTCCCACTCTATCCTGGCACTGGAAACACACTCCCACTCTATCCTGGCACTGGAAACACACTCTCACTCTACCCTGGCACTGGAAACACTCTCCCTCTACCCTGGCACTGGAAACACACTATATCCTGGCACTGGAAACACACTCTCACTCTACCCTGGCACTGGAAACACTCTCACTCTACCCTGGCACTGGAAACACACTGCCACTCTACCCTGGCACTGGAAACACACTATATCCTGGCACTGGAAACACACTCTCACTCTACCCTGGCACTGGAAACACACTCTCACTCTACCCTGGCACTGGAAACACACTGCCACTCTACCCTGGCACTGGAAACACACTGCCACTCTACCCTGGCACTGGAAACACTCTCACTCTACCCTGGCACTGGAAACACACTCTCACTCTATCCTGGCACTGGAAACACACTCTCACTCTACCCTGGCACTGGAAACACTCTCACTCTACCCTGGCACTGGAAACACTCTCACTCTACCCTGGCACTGGAAACACACTGCCACTCTACCCTGGCACTGGAAACACACTGCCACTCTACCCTGGCACTGGAAACACTCTCACTCTACCCTGGCACTGGAAACACACTGCCACTCTACCCTGGCACTGGAAACACACTGCCACTCTACCCTGGCACTGGAAACACTCTCACTCTACCCTGGCACTGGAAACATACTCTCACTCTACCCTGGCACTGGAAACACACTCCCACTCTATCCTGGCACTGGAAACACACTCCCACTCTATCCTGGCACTGGAAACACACTCTCACTCTACCCTGGCACTGGAAACACACTATATCCTGGCACTGGAAATACACTCTCACTCTACCCTGGCACTGGAAACACACTCCCACTCTATCCTGGCACTGGAAACACACTCTCACTCTACCCTGGCACTGGAAACACACTCCCACTCTATCCTGGCACTGGAAACACACTCTCACTCTACCCTGGCACTGGAAACACTCTCTCACTCTACCCTGGCACTGGAAACACTCTCTCACTCTACACATTTACATCATTTAGCAGACGCTTTTATCCAGAGCGACTTACAAATTGGTGAATTCACCTTATAGCCAGTGGGATAACCACTTTACAATTTATTTATTTATTTATTTATTTATTTATTTTTTGGGGGGGGGGGGTAGAAGGATTACTTTATCCTATCCCAGGTATTCCTTAAAGAGGTGGGGTTTCAAATGTCTCCGGAAGGTGGTGAGTGACTCCGCTGTCCTGGCGTCGTGAGGGAGCTTGTTCCACCATTGGGGTGCCAGAGCAGCGAACAGTTTTGACTGGGCTGAGCGGGAACTATGCTTCCGCAGAGGTAGGGGAGCCAGCAGGCCAGAGGTGGATGAACGCAATGCCCTCGTTTGGGTGCAGGGACTGATCAGAGCCTGAAGGTACGGAGGTGCCGTTCCCCTCACAGCTCCGTAGGCAAGCACCATGGTCTTGTAGCAGATGCGAGCTTCAACTGGAAGCCAGTGGAGTGTGCGGAGGAGCGGGGTGACGTGAGAGAACTTGGGAAGGTTGAACACCAGACGGGCTGCGGCATTCTGGATGAGTTGTAGGGGTTTAATGGCACAGGCAGGGAGCCCAGCCAACAGCGAGTTGCAGTAATCCAGACGGGAGATGACAATTGCCTGGATTAGGACCTGTGTAAGGCAGGGTCGTACTCTCCGAATGTTGTAGAGCATGAACCTACAGGATCGGGTCACCACCTTGATGTTAGCGGAGAACGACAGGGTTTTGTCCAGGGTCACACCAAGGCTCTTCGCACTCTGGGAGGAGAACACAACGGAGTTGTCAACCGTGATGGCGAGATCATGGAACAGGCAGTCCTTCCCCGGGAGGAAGAGCAGCTCCGTCTTGCCAAGGTTCAGCTTGAGGTGGTGATCCGTCATCCATACTGATATGTCTGCCAGACATGCAGAGATGCGATTCGCCACCTGGTTATCAGAAGGGGGAAAGGAGAAGATTAGTTGTGTGTCGTCTGCGTAGCAATGATAGGAGAGGCCATGTGAGGATATGACAGAGCCAAGTGACTTGGTGTATAGCGAGAATAGGAGAGGGCCTAGAACTGAGCCCTGGGGGACACCAGTGGTGAGAGCACGTGGTGCGGAGACAGCTTCTCGCCACGCCACTTGGTAGGAGAGACCGGTCAGGTAGTACGCAATCCAAGAGTGAGCCGTGCCGGAGATGCCCAGCTCGGAGAGGGTGGAGAGGAGGATCTGATGGTTCACAGTATCAAAGGCAGCAGACGGGTCTAGAAGGACAAGAGCAGAGGAGAGAGAGTTAGCTTTAGCAGTGCGGAGAGCCTCCGTGACACAGAGAAGAGCAGTCTCAGTTGAATGACCAGTCTTGAAACCTGACTGGTTTGGATCAAGAAGGTCATTCTGAGAGAGATAGCAAGAGAGTTGGCTAAAGACGGCACGCTCAATAGTTTTGGAGAGAAAAGAAAGAAGGGATACTGGTCGGTAGTTGTTGACATCAGAGGGATCGAGTGTTGGTTTTTTGAGAAGGGGTGCAACTCTCGCTCTCTTGAAGACAGAAGGGACATAGCCAGCGGTCAAGGATGAGTTGATCAGCGAGGTGAGGTAAGGGAGAAGGTCACCGGAGATGGTCTGGAGAAGAGAGGAGGGGATAGGGTCAAGCGGGCAGGTTGTTGGGCGGCCTGCTGTCACAAGTCGCAAGATTTTATCTGGAGAGAGAGGGGAGAAAGAAGTCAAAGCATAGGGTAGGGCAGTGTGAGCAGGACCAGCAGTGTCATTTGACTTAACAAACGAGGATCGGATGTCGTCAACCTTCTTTTCAAAATGGTTGACGAAGTCATCCACAGAGAGGGAGGAGGGCGGGGGGAGGAGGATTCAGCAGGGAGGAGAATGTGGCAAAGAGCTTCCTAGGGTTAGAGGCAGATGCTTGGAATTTAGAGTGGTAGAAAGTGGCCTTAGCAGCAGAAACAGATGAAGAAAATGTAGAGAGGAGGGAGTGAAAAGATGCCAGGTCCGCAGGGAGTCTAGTTTTCTTCCATTTCCGCTCAGCTGCCCGGAGCTCTGTTCTGTGAGCTCGCAATGAGTCATCAAGCCACGGAGCTGGAGGGGAGGACCGAGCCGGCCGGGAGGATAGGGGACATAGAGAGTCAAAGGATGCAGAAAGGGAGGAGAGGAGGGTTGAGGAGGCAGAATCAGGAGATTGGAAGGAGAAGGATTGAGCAGAGGGAAGAGATGATAGGATGGAAGAGGAGAGAGTAGCGGGAGAGAGAGAGCGAAGGTTGCGACGGCGCATTACCATCTGTGTAGGGGCAGAGTGAGTAGTGTTGGAGGAGTACTCTACCTTGGTACTGTCAACAGCTTGCCTTGAGAGCTTACGGGTGTGTTGTTTTGTTCCAACACTAACTAACGTAATTACTTTAGTTGAATCAATGTGCTGGGCTATAACAAAAGCCTGCACCACATAGCTATCCAGACCAAGAGTTGGTGACAATACTAGCTACCCTCTTCCTCTATGTAGCTGTCCTTGGTGCTGAACAGCTCATTCTGTTCATTTCTTGAACTACCCTGGAAAAGTTGTGCACTCAGTGATGTCAAAGGCGAGTGCACAAATAGACCCGTGTTGCCATGGGGAAAAGCCTTGGTGTAGCATTACACACAACACAGGCAGGCGGGTCGGTGTGGGAGCAGGGACAAGTATGGAATGGAAGGAGATGGAGATGGAGGAGGAAATGGTAGAGAAAGAGGAGGAGGAGGAAGAGAAGGAGATGGAGGAGGAGGAGGAGGAGGAGGAAGAGAAGGAGATGGAGGAGGAGGAAGAGGAGGAGATGGAGGAGGAGGAAGAGAAGGAGATGGAGGAGGAAGAGAAGGAGATGGAGGAGGAAGAGGAGGAGATGGAGGAGGAGGAGGAAGAGAAGGAGATGGAGGAGGAAGAGGAGGAGATGGAGGAGGAGTAAGAGGTGGGGAGGAGGAGGAAGAGGAGGAGATGAAGGAGGAAGAGATGGAGGAGAAGGAGATGGGGGAGGTGGAGGAGGAGGAAGAGGAGGAGAAGGAGATGGAGGAGGACCATGAGGAGGAGGAGGAAGAGAAGGGGGATGATGATGAACAGGTGGAGATCAAGGAAAAGGAGGTGGAGAAAGAGAAGCATATAAAAAATCTGCAGCTTCTTAAAGTTAAAAACAAGTTACAAACAGCATCAACCACATTATCATCCCATCTTCTTCTACTCACATGAGGCGAATTGCATCCAAGCACAGATCTTGTACACACTCCCTGCATTGCAGAAGAAGAAGAGGCTGAAGCAAACGATGCTCCCCACCACCAGCAGCATGGAGATACCAACGAAGAACATGGCTGTCTTGAAGGCTCCGGACGGGATGGAGCCGAAGTCCAGCGCACTCCCTTTGCAGATGAGTTCGCCAGTGAGCGCGTTCCCGATGCAATAGTGGAACAGGCCGAAGTAGCCTTCCTGCGGAGTGTTGACGCTGTCACCGATCCAGTAGGGCAGGAGGAGAGGGACACCAAGAAGAAATATGCGCTGCCTGTGTTGTGTTTAGGTTACTTGCAGCATCTTAGCGCACTGCGTAAGATAGCTAAAACACAGGCTTTCTTCAGGCAACCTAGCAGCTGATATGTAGGCTAATCAGTTGTGCCTTTACCCCACTAATGGTTAAGGTTATAATTGGGGGAGGGGAAGCTGACCTGTATGAACACCACCATCACCAAGATGGCGAAGCAGATTGTAAAGATGGTCCACAGGACGCCCACTGCGCGCGCGTTACGCACGTGGTTGGTGTGGTAGATCTTGGCTGCTTCCTGTGCTGGGAGCATGGCGACGGTTGGAGAAACTATTGCTAGATATCTATGATGGCTGTCTAGATATCTATGCTGAAGAAGAAAATTCCGCACTATAAATTCACACACGGACGTAGAGTGGGCGAGAGGATTGCGTTTCTCTGAAGGTTTCCAAGTGACTGACATTCAGTAAGTCAAGAGAGAGAAAGAAAACGCAGCCTGTTTTTGAATAGTTGATTCCTTCAACCTACACTCCCTCGCACCATCACTTATAGATGTAGGCTATTCCTCCGTTTAGAATAGTGGAGAGACGCACAGGTAGCTAGAGAGAGTTGTATCTGCGTTGCCTCTTCTGTCCATCGCCAGTCCTGATGCGCGCCGCTGCTGCTCGGAAATTCAAAACCATGGACAGCTACCTGTGCTGAACGCGTTTCTTGTTGACCTAGCCCCTCTCTCTCTCACACACACACAGTATCGTCACTTGTTGACATAGCATCTCTCTCTCTTTCTCACAAATACACACACAGACACTAAATGTAACAACCAACACGGACCCCACATGGAACAGATTGATGATTTGACAGTTGTGTAGAACAGCCAGTCAGAATACCACCTGTTGAAATGTTTGGTTCCTAACTGAGGCATGCAGTGGAAGGTGGGACTAGTGGGTAATGCCTCGTGTATTTATCAGAATGTCAAATAATTATTAATTGATGGCGGGAAACAGATCCTTGGAATAGAATGACAGTGGGCGCCCTGGCTACCAGATGGTGAGCGAGGAAAGTTCTAGGCTACTTATTGATGGTCGGATGTCTTGTCTACAGAGAAAAGGCAAAGTAGCCTAGGCATCCCTACTCAGGCACCCGAAAACAACCGTGTCTCACAGGAGAGTTTCAGACACTTCGTGAGTGTCTTATAGCCTATGTGAAGGCCTATCTTGCATGACAATGTCATAATAATGGTATATGATGTGAAAAGATAGACGGCCATATAGGGCTATTTTATAGTTTAATTCAAGTTGGGGGTTCAGGTCAGGGCCATGTTCACCAGTAGGTGTCGCTATAACGTTATAATTGAAATGTCTTTAGTTCTCTTTACAGTTTTTTTCAATTGTTTAAGCACAATTTTGAAAACAGGGCCCGGTTTGTCAAAACACTACACACAATTAGCACAACCCTACACCAAAGTAGCACAACACTTCAGATAATTTGCAAAATGGAACACTTGTCAAAACTATACACGACTTCATAAAAACAATATTTTGTTACCATACGAAACACACATTTCATATGACTTCAATCTTTTTGAACCAGTTACACACTGCTCTTGCTAACCTAAAACACTTTTAGCAAGTCTAATTCTAGGTGATTAGAGTACTGTAAATGAAGTACACAGAGAAAGTGCAACTATACAAACACTACACAAGACCAATGCTGCAGACTGAGGAAAATATCATTTATTTCTCTCCATATACCCAAATCAGTCAACATGTCAACATGGAGAATCACAACAAAACATGTCCCAGTTTTCATGCTACTACAGTAGTGTGCATAACACTGTTAGCTCAGCAAACAACAGAAAAAGTAAAATACTGTATCCAGTACAGGTTACAATTACAGTAAATAACAACAACAAACATAAAAAATAATCTGAAAAAAAACGGACAATATTGTACAGAAAACACTACAGTAAACATACTATACATTATCTCTTCGCCTAGCTGGATCTGGCCAGAGAATTTCATCAACATCACAAGCAATATCCTCATTAGCAAGACAACGCGGGAAAAACCGTCTTGAATGTCGAATCCATCCTTGCACAGCTGCGGCGTCGACTTGGTCACAGGCGTCCTCCATGGCCTGAATGAGGGGTGCCTGGGGCTGGAGATCGTAAACCTTCCACCGCCATGCAGAGAAAAACTATTCGATAGGGTTTAGAAACGGAGAGTATGGTGGAAGGTATAGTACTGTCAACTGTGGATGGTGTTGAAACCAGTTCTGGACCAAAGCAGAGCGGTGGAATGACACATTGTCCCAGATGACAATGTATTGCATCTGGTGCATTTCATTACCTGCTGTGACGATGTGGTGCAATCGGTCCAAAAATGCGAGAATGTGAGGTGTGTTGTAAGGGCCCATTTTGGCATGACGGAGGAGAACTCCATGCTGTGAAATGGCAGCGCAAAGGGTGATGTTACCCTCACGTTGCCCTGGGAAATTGATTATAGCCCTGTGGCCAATTATATTTCTGCCTCTCCTTCTTGCTTTTGTGAGGTTGAACCCTGCCTCATCAATATATATGAATTCATGCAGGATTTCCTCAGCATCCATCTGCAAAACTCTGAAATACAGTGAAAGACAAGATTGTGTAGTTCAGGATAGGTCTAGTATACAGTCAATGTAAAAAAGTAATGTGTGCAGTATGCAACATCACAGTGCTAAAGTGAACAATACAAACCTCCACATACTCATGCCGCAGCCATTTGACCCTCTCTGAATTCCGCTCAAAAGGCACTCGATAAAGTTGTTTCATTTGAACCTGATGTATTTTCAGGATGCGTGCCAGTGTTGACTGAGAGACCTGATGGACATTATTGAAAATGGCATGGTCACCGATCATGTTGGCTTGTAGTTCTCTGAGCCTGATAGCATTATTGGCCAAAACCATGTTTATTATCTCTCTCTCTTGTTCTTGCGTGAATATGGGCCCCCTTCCTCCTTGTCGTTCCCGACCCTCAATCCTATGTAGAGAATAATAAATGTAACTTACTGTACAATGTCACAGGAAGGGGTATCACAAGTGCTGATATGGTGCATACAATAAGCGGCTGATTACTGTAACTGTAGACAGATCTTCTTTTACAGTGAGCGAAAAAAGTATTTGATCCCCTGCTGATTTTGTACGTTTGCCCACTGACAAAGAAATGATCAGTCTATAATTTTAATGTTAGGTTTATTTGAACAGTGAGAGACAGAATAACAACAAAAAAATTCAGAAAAACGCATGTCAAAAATGTTATAAATTGATTTGCATTTTAATGAGGGAAATAAGTATTTGACCCCCTCTCAATCAGAAAGATTTCTGGCTCCCAGCTGTATTTTATATAGGTAATGAGCTGAGATTAGGAGCACACTCTTAAAGGGAGTGCTCCTAATCTCAGTTTGTTACCTGTATAAAAGACACCTGTCCACAGAAGCAATCAATCAATCAGATTCCAAACTCTCCACCATGGCCAAGACCAAAGAGCTCTCCAAGGATATCAGGGACAAGAATGTAGACCTACACAAGGCTGGAATGGGCTACAAGACCATCGCCAAGCAGCTTGGTGAGAAGGTGACAACAGTTGGTGTGATTATTTGCAAATGGAAGAAACACAAAATAACTGTCAATCTCCCTCGGCCTGGGGCTCCATGCAAGATCTCACCTCGTGGAGTTGCAATGATCATGAGAACGGTGAGGAAACAGCCCAGAATTACACGGGAGGATCTTGTCAATGATCTCAAGGCAGCTGGGACCATAGTCACCAAGAAAACAATTGGTAACACACTACGCCATGAAGGACTGAAATCCTGCAGCGCGCGCAAGGTCCCCCTGCTCAAGAAAGCACATATACAGGCCCGTCTGAAGTTTGACAATGAACATCTGAATGATTCAGAGGAGAACTGGATGAAAGTGTTGTGGTCAAATGAGACCAAAATCGAGCTCTTTGGCATCAACTCAACTCGCCGTGTTTGGAGGAGGAGGAATGCTGCCTATGACCCCAATAACACCATCCCCACCATCAAACATGGAGGTGGAAACATTATGCTTTGGGGGTGTTTTTCTGCTAAGGGGACAGGACAACTTCACCGCATCAAAGGGACGATGACTGGGGCCATGTACCGTCAAATCTTGCGTGAGAACCTCCTTCCCTCAGCCAGGGCATTGAACAGGGGTCGTGGATGGGTATTCCAGCATGACAATGACCCAAAACACACGGCCAAGGCAACAAAGGAGTGGCTCAAGAAGAAGCACATTAAGGTCCTGGAGTGGCCTAGCCAGTCTCCAGACCTTAATCCCATAGAAAATCTGTGGAGGGAGCTGAAGGTTCGAGTTGCCAAACGTCAGCCTCGAAACCTTAATGACTTGGAGAAGATCTGCAAAGAGGAGTGGGACAAAATCCCTCCTGAGATGTGTGCAAACCTGGTGGCCAACTACAAGAAACGTCTGACCTCTGTGATTGCCAACAAGCGTTTTGCCACCAAGTATTAAGTCATGTTTTGCAGAGGGGTCAAATACTTATTTCCCTCATTAAAATGCAAATCAATTTATAACATTTTTGACATGCGTTTTTCTGGATTTTTTTGTTGTTATTCTGTCTCTCACTGTTCAAATAAACCTACCATTAAAATTATAGACTGATCATGTCTTTGTCAGTGGGCAAACGTACAAAATCAGCAGGGGATCAAATACTTTTTTCCCTCACTGTACCTGTTTTCCTGTCGAAAAGTCCTTATGACAGATGACACTGTATATCTGCTAAGATTTGGCTGAACTCTCAGTCCAGCCTCCCTCAGCGTCAATCCATGGTACACAACATGGTCCACTAGTGTTGCACGAATGTCATTTGATAAGTTTGGTCCTCTTCTTCTTTGTGCACGTTCTCCTCCTGCTTCAGGTCTTCCTCGACCTCTGGCTCGGCCTCTGCCTCTTCATCTACCTCCTTCTCCTCCTCTGTGTACTCCTCCTCTCACCCTCACTCATCTTCTGACTCCTTCCATTTTGGTTGAAGGCAGGTGAACCTACCTGCTGCATTTTTATAGTGCTTAAACCTGATTGGTGTGTCTACAATTTAGCAATCATGTGTTTGTGCTCCTGATGGCTGTGTTTAACAGATTGGCTCATAGGTGTGGTAATTTGACAGTCAGTGCTTTGGAATTGCAAGGAAGTGACATCATGATATACTTCTGTGTCTGATGTATACAAGTGTGTTTAGTGTTTTGCAAATCACTGTATGTAATGTTTTGCAAATAGTGTGAAGCTGACAATGTGCTTACAGTTGTGCAAATCTAGCCTTGTGTTTTGCTCCTTGAGTGTAAGGTTTTGCTAATTGTGGGAAAAGTTTGATTTTAGTGTGTAAGCAATCCTCAAAAACTGTAATAGGTCATCACACACATGAACAGTCAGACTAAAATCAGAAAACGTAGGCCTATTCCTGAATTTGGTAAAACGAGGCTATGGGTCGATTTAAACAAATCTTATTCAGCCACTTAGGCTCTAAAATACGTCACAAGGCCTAATTTTATGACAATTGATCTATAGTTGTAGTCCCGTGTAGCTCAGTTGGTAGAGCATGGCGCTTGCAACGCCAGGGTTGTGGGTTCGATTCCTGGATAAGAGCGTCTGCTAAATTACTCAAATGTAAATCTAGAGTTGACAGTCGTCAGCCATGTGAGTAATAAGGGACACAAATGCTTTCCTCCAGCTAAAATGTTACCAGAAACAGATGGATTGTGCTTTTCTGTTTAAATTGAGCACTCCATCTTTCCACCCAACATTTATTAGGCGGCTACCCAGTGACCATGAAATTACCCCAATTGTAATACAAACCTAATTTGCATGTTACATTATTTTTGCATTATCACTGTCAACTCTCACAATGACATGTCCAGATGATCATGACATTAAAGGAGAATTATAGGCAAAGCAGTAACCGGCATCTGCCTTGTCGTATAATTTCACAATAGCTCAGGACTATTGAAACAAATTAACCGTCCATGAGACAATCGAACAATGCTGCGGTCTCGTCTCGTGGGAGGGACGGTGCTGGTGAATCAATAAAAAACCATACGCGCTCATCTGCTCCTGCGTTCATCTCCGCCGCCGCGCGCCACTTCTCATGAATAGAACACCAGATGGAAGACACGCGTCTCGTGACGAACATAAACACAGATTATCCATTATATTGACTAGATACTCTAGTGGTTGTTCTAACAATGAAAATAAATGTCTTAAAAAATGGATTGTAGTCAGGAGGAGGCAAGATCAGGTGGGACCATGCTAGCCAATGAGAGGACAGATACGCGTGTGAACAACCGATACAACGGTTTATATCCAAAGTCAAAATGGTCTATATCCAAAAAATTAATGAAAACAAAAATGTGCTTTTTGGTTTTAATTTAAGGTTAGGAGTAGGCATAGCCTAAGGTTAGAAGTGTGGTTAATGTCAGGGTTAAATTTAAAATCACATTTTAAAATAAGATAAATTATAGAAATAGGCGGGGTTTATGACTTTGTGACTGTGGTAACTAGTGACGACCAGGCTCAACTCCTATATAAAGTGTTTTTTGTCAAAGTTGCCCGGGATGTCACGTGTCCTACATTTATCATAACAACCTAATCATTACAAAACTGTTATTCGATCAATCAAATAAGCCACACGTAGAAAATAAGCCATTACATATTTTGTCAAATTTGAAGAAGAAAAAAACGCGATGAAACGATTAAATATGATGATAACGCTATGAACACTGGGCTAATTCTACAACGACAACTTATCCATTAAATCTATACACATAGGCTACTAGAAGGCTATGGAACTATAACAACTTTCATAGTAATATTTCTCACTGTTTAGGCAAAGAGAGAGAGAGAGACCCTACTAGAATCTAAAGTCAAATGTTTACTGTTTGCTGATGATCTGGTGCTTCTGTCCCCAATCAAGGAGGGCCTACAGCAGCACCTACATTTAGATCTTCTGCACAGATTCTGTCAGACCTGGGGCCTGACAGTAAATCTCAGTAAGACAAAAATAATGGTGTTCCAAAAAAGGTCCAGTTGCCAGGACCACAAATACAAATTCCATCTAGACACCATTGCCCTAGAGCACACAAAAAAATGATACATACCTCAGCCTAAACATCAGCGCCACAGGTAACTTCCACAAAGCTGTGAACGATCTGAGAGACAAGGCAAGAAGGGCCTTCTATGCCATCAAAAGGAACATAAAATTTGACATTCCAATTAGGATCTGGCTAAAAATACTTGAATCAGTTATAGGACCCATTGCCCTTTATGGTTGTGAGGTCTGGGGTCCGCTCACCAACCAAGAATTTACTAAATGAGACAAACACCAAATTGAGACTCTGTATGCAGAATTCTGCAAAAATATCCTCTGTGTACAACGTAAAACACCAAATAATGCATGCAGAGCAGAATTAGGCCGATACCCACTAATTATCAAAATCCAGAAAAGAGCCGTTATATTCTACAACCACCTAAAAGGAAGCGATTCCCAAACCTTCCATAACAAAGCCATCACCTACAGAGAAGTGAACCTGGAGAAGAGTCCCCTAAGCAAGCTGGTCCTGGGGCTCTGTTCACAAACACAAACAGACTCCACAGAGCCCCAGGACAGCAACACAATTAGACCCAACCAAATCATGAGAAAACATAAAAGATAATTACTTGACACATTGAAAATAATTTACAAAACAACTAAGCAAACTAGAATGCTATTTGGCCCGGGACAGAGAGTACACAGTGGCAGAATACCTGACCACTCCACTGTGACTGACCCAAAATTAAGGACATCTTTGACTATGTACAGACTCAGTGATCATAGCCTTGCTATTGAGAAAGGCCGCCGTAGGCAGACCTGACTCTCAAGAGAGGACAGGCTATGTGCACACTGCTCACAAAATGAGGTGGAAACTGAGAAGCACTTCCTAACTTCCTGCCAAATGTATGACCATATTAGAGACACATATTTCCCTCAGATTACACAGACCCACAAAGAATTCGAAAACAAATCCAATTTTGATGAACTCCCATATCTATTGGGTGAAATACCACAGTGTGCAAAGACAGCAGCAAGATTTGTGACCTGTTGCCACAAGAAAAGGGCAACCAGTGAAAAACAAACACCATTGTAAATACAACCTATATTTATGTTTATTTATTTTCCCTTTTGTGCTTTAACTATTTGCATATCATTATAACACTGTATACAGATATGACATTTGAAATGTCTTTATTATTTTGGAACTTTTGTGAGTGTAATGTTTACTGTTAATTTTCTATTTCTTATTTCATTTTGTTTATTATCTATTTCACTTGCTTTGGCAATGTAAACATATGTTTCCCACGCCAATAAAGCCCTTAAATTGAAATTGAATTGACATGCATAGAGAGATGGAGGGAGAGAGTACAAGGGACAGATCTATCCACATAAATCAATGATAGCCGTCAGCAACTGTCATCAACAACTGTCCTTCTCTCCCTCAGGGAAAAGTTTGTTGTGTCATCTAAGGACAAGGGGATGTCCTGTGCTTTGAGATGTGTGGCCTGTTTACTAAGTATGATCCAGTGTATCAGATAACCCCTCAGTTATCATGAGGTCACAAACAAAGCTGGCCTTTAGTTAATAAACAGTCTCAGTGGACCTGTTTGATACAGGATACTTAAAAAAAATGGACAATAAGGTTTTCCCTGAAAGTTGAACTTGTTTTTTGTTTTAATCAGAAAAATAACTGTAATAGGCCTATCATTTACCAAATCAACTTTTTTACCATATACTTAGCCTGACCTGCACCGTCTCCCGTGACAAAGTCAACAGTTATATGGAGAGTCTTTCATGATTTCTGAACTTTTAAATCCATTTTATTTTTACATTTAATCCATAAAATGTTATGTATACAGAGTGTGGTAATGAATGGTGACCTTTCTGACCCCTGGTAACCCATAGTTACCTTCAGATCTTAATCCCTTCATCAGAAGGCAACAAAGAAGACAACACCAGGACTCTTTAGGCTCATTTGAGTTGTGGCTCTTTTAGTATTTAGTTGATTTTCTTTTAAAACATTGGCTGATTGTTAACCCAACTGTTCAACTTCCCCTGGTTAGGGTGTAGTTTGTATATGGGCAGAACTAACTGTTATCAATCAACAGAAATTTCCAGTGAAGTTCTGTATTTAGCAAAAAAGGGTTTATTTCTGCCTTGTCATCAGGGATTCATTTGATTCGATAGACCTGGGACACCCGGTGTGTTCATTCTCTGCCCAATCAGTATTGAGCATAAGGGAGAAACAAAACCCAGTAGGATGTTGTGCATCCCTGCATTATATAACTGTAGTGTGTGTGTGTGAGTACTCTGTGTGTGTGTGAGTACTCTGTGTGTGTGTGTGGGTTTGTGTGTGTGTGGTGTGCTCCCTAGTGTCAATGCACTCAGCTTTATTAAGTGATATTGCCCAGCACTACAGTTAGACCGTTTATAATCACGTTATTCCATAGTAATCCAATTTTCATCCACAGAATGGAGAGAGGGAGAATGTCTGTGTGTGTTTGTCTGTCCTGTGTGTGCGTGTGTCTTGGTGTGTGTGTGTTGGTGTGGATGTGTTG
>NC_139999.1:8188752-8228752 GCF_964263955.1 Coregonus lavaretus | reverse complement strand
CTCTACACCAGGCGGTCAG
This sequence comes from Coregonus lavaretus, assembly GCF_964263955.1. Classification (NCBI taxonomy): domain Eukaryota; kingdom Metazoa; phylum Chordata; class Actinopteri; order Salmoniformes; family Salmonidae; genus Coregonus; species Coregonus lavaretus. The sequence goes on along the minus strand of NC_139999.1, from coordinate 8,228,733 downwards.
AGGAAGGGCCCAAAAAATGTCAAAGACTCCAGCCACCCAAGCCATATACTGTTCTCTCTGCTATCCCCAAGCCACAAGACTGCTACATACAGTTGAAGTCGGAAGTTTACATACACTTAGGTTGGAGTCATTAAAACTTGTTTTTCAACCACTCCACAAATTTCTTGTTAACAAACCATGGTTTTGGCAAGTTGGTTAGGAGAACTACTTTGTGCATGACACAAGTAATTTTTCTAACAATTGTTTACAGACAGATTATTTCACTTATAATTCACTGTATCACAATTCCAGTGGGTCAGAAGTTTACGTACACTAAGTTGACTGTGCCTTTAAACAGCTTGGAAAATTCCAGAAAACGATGTCATGGCTTTAGAAGCTTCTGATAGGCTAAATGACATCATTTGAGTCAATTGGAGGTGTACCTGTGGATGTATTTCAAGGCCTACCTTCAAAGTCAGTGCCTCTTTGCTTGACATCATGGGAAAATCAAAAGAAATCAGACAAGACCTCAGAAAAACATTTGTAGACCTCCACAAGTCTGGTTCATCCTTCGGAGCAATTTCCAAACGCCTGAAGGTACCACGTTCAAATTTAGATTTTTACATTTTAGTAATTTAGCAGACGCTCTTATCCAGAGCGACTTACAGTTAACACCTCCTTTGGCCGCCATTCCTTCCAGTTCTCTGCTGCCAATGACTGGAACGAACTGCAAAAATCTCTGAAGCTGGAGACTCTTATCTCCCTCACTAACTTTAAGCATCAGTTGTCAGTGCACCTTACCGATCACTGCACCTGTATACAGCCCATCTGAAATTAGCCCACCCAACTACCTCATCCCCATATTGTTATTTATTTTGCTCATTTGCACCCCAGTATCTCTATTTGCACATCATCTCTTGCATCTCTATCATTCCAGTGTTATTACTAATTGTAATTATTTTGCACTATGGCCTATTTATTGCCTTACCTCCATAACTTGCTACATTTGCACACACTGTATATATATTTTCTATTTTCTGTTGTATTTTTGACTTTATGTTTTGTTTTACCCCATATGTAACTCTGTGTTGTTGTTTTTATCGCACTGCTTTGCTTTATCTTGGCCAGGTCGCAGTTGTAAATGAGAACTTGTTCTCAACTGGCTTACCTGGTTAAATAAAGGTGAAAAAAAACAACAACAAAAACAGTTAGTGAGTGCATACATTTTCATACTGGCCCCCCGTGGGAAACGAACCCACAACCCTGGCGTTGCAAGCGCCATGCTCTACCAACTGAGCTACAGGGGACTATCAAATCAAATCAAATGTTATTTGCCACATGCGCCGAATACTACTACTTACAGTGAAATGCTTACTTACAAGCTCATATCCAACAATGCAGTTTAAGAAAAAAATTAAATTAGCAAATAATTAAAGAGCAGCAGTAAAATAAAATAACAGTAGGGAGGTTATATACTGGGGGTACCGGTACAGAGTCAATGTGCGGGGGCACCGGTAAGTCGAGGTAATTGAGGTAATATGTACATGTGGGTAGAGTTAAAGTCACTATGCATAAATAATTAACAGAGTAGCAGCAGCGTAAACAAGGTGGTTGGGGTGGGGTGGGGTGGGGTGGGGTGGGGGGGGGGGTAATGCAAATAGTCCGGGTAGCCATGATTAGCTGTTTATGGCTTGGGGGTAGAACCTATTAAGAAGCCTTTTCGACCTAGACTTGGCGCTCCTGTACAAACAATAGTATGCAAGTATAAACACCATGGGACCACGCAGCCGTCATACCGCTCAGGAAGGAGACACGTTCTGTCTCCTGGAGATGAATGTACTTTGGTGCGAAAAGTGCAAATCAATCCCAGAACAACAGCAAAGGACCTTGTGAAGATGCTGGAGGAAACAGGTACAAAAGTATCTATATCCACAGTAAAACGAATCCTATATCAACAGAACCTGAAAGGCCGCTCAGCAAGGAAGAAGTCACTGCTCCAAAACCGCCATAAAAAAGCCAGACTACTGTTTGCAACTGCACATGGGGACAAATATCGTACTTTTTGGAGAAATGTCCTCTGGTCTGATGAAACAAAAATAGAACTGTTTGGCCATAATGACCATCATTATGTTTGGAGGAAAAAGGGGGTGCCTTGCAAGCCGAAGAACACCATCCCAACCGTGAAGCACGGGGGTGGCAGCATCATGCTGTGGGGATGCTTTGCTGCAGGAGGGACTGGTGCACTTCACAAAATAGATGGCATCATGAGGAAGGACAATTATGTGGATATATTGAAGCAACATCTCAAGTAATCAGTCAGGAAGTTGAAGCTTGGTCGCAAATGGATCTTCCAAATGAACAATGACCCCAAGCATACTTCCAAAGTTGTGGCAAAATGGCTTAAGGACAATAAAGTCAAGGTATTGGAGTGGCCATCACAAAGCCCTGACCTCAATCCTATAGAACATTTGTGGGCAGAACTGAAAAAGCGTGTGCGAGCAAGGAGGTCTACAAACCTGACTCAGTTACACCAGCTCTGTCAGTAGGAATGGGCCAAAATTCACCCATCTTATTGTGGGAAGCTTGTGGAAGGCTACCCGACATGTTTGAGCCAAGGGGAATGTGATGAAAGAAATAAAAGCTGAAATAAATCATTCTCTCTACTATTATTTTGACATTTCACATTCTTAAAATAATGTGGTGATCCTAACTGACCTAAGACAGGGAATTGTTACTAGGATTAAATGTCAGGAATTGTGAAAAACTGAGTTGTAATGTATTTGGCTAAGGTGTATGTAAACTTCCGACTTCAACTGTACAGTGAGGGAAAAAAAAGTATTTGATCCCCTGCTGATTTTGTACCTTTGCCCACTGACAAAGACATGATCAGTCTATAATATTAATGGTAGGTTTATTTGAACAGTGAGAGACAGAATAACAACAAAAATGTTCCTGAAAAACGCATGTCAAAAATGTTATAAATTGATTTGCATTTTAATGAGGGAAATAAGTATTTGACCCCCTCTCCATCAGAAAGATTTCTGGCTCCCAGGTATCTTTTATACAGGTAACGAGCTGAGATTAGGAGCACACTCTTAAAGGGAGTGCTCCTAATCTCAGTTTGTTTCCTGTATAAAAGACACCTGTCCACAGAAGCAATCAATCAATCAGATTCCAAACTCTCCACTATGGCCAAGACCAAAGAGCTCTCCAAGGATGTCAGGGACAAGATTGTAGACCTACACAAGGCTGGAATGGGCTACAAGACCATCGCCAAGCAGCTTGGTGAGAAGGTGACAATAGTTGGTGCGATTATTCGCAAATGGAAGACACACAAAATAACTGTCAATCTCCCTCGCCCTGGGGCTCCATGCAAGATCTCACCTCGTGGAGTTGCAATGATCATGAGAACGGTGAGAAATCAGCCCAGAACTACACAGGATGATCTTGTCAATGATCTCAAGGCAGCTGGGACCATAGTCACCAAGAAAACAATTGGTAACACACTACACCGTGAAGGACTGAAATCCTGCAGCGCCCGCAAGGTCCCCCTGCTCAAGAAAGCACATATACATGCCCGTCTGAAGTTTGCCAATGAACATCTGAATGATTCAGAGGAGAACTGGGTGAAAGTGTTGTGGTCAGATGAGACCAAAATCGTGCTCTTTGGCATCAACTCAACTCGCCGTGTTTGGAGGAGGAGGAATGCTGCCTATAACCTAAAGAACACCATCCCCACCGTCAAACATGTAGGTGGAAACATTATGCTTTGGGGGTGTTTTTCTGCTAAGGGGACAGGACAACTTCACAGCATCAAAGGGACGATGGACAGGGCCATGTACCGTCAAATATTGGGTGAGAACCTCCTTCCCTCAGCCAGGGCATTGAAAATGGGTCGTGGATGGGTATTCCAGCATGACAATGACCCAAAACACACGGCCAAGGCAACAAAGGAGTGGCTCAAGAAGAAGCACATTAAGGTCCTGGAGTGGCCTAGCCAGTCTCCAGACCTTAATCCCATAGAAAATCTGTGGAGGGAGCTGAAGGTTCGAGTTGCCAAATGTCAGCCTCGAAACCTTAATTACTTGGAGAAGATCTGCAAAGAGGAGTGGGACAAAATCCCTCCTGAGATGTGTGCAAACCTGGTGGCCAACTACAAGAAACGTCTGACCTCTGTGATTCCCAACAAGGGTTTTGCCACCAAGTACTAAGGCATGTTTTGCAGAGGGGTCAAATACTTATTTCCCTCATTAAAATGCAAATCAATTTATAACATTTTTGACATGCGTTTTTCTGGATTTTGTTGTTGTTATTCTGTCTCTCACTGTTCAAAGAAACCTACCATTAAAATTATAGACTGATCATTTCTTTGTCAGTGGGCAAACGTACATAATCAGCAGGGGATCAAATACATGTTTCCCTCACTGTACATAGTTAGTCCGGGTAGCTATTTGGTAACTATTTAACTATCTACATTGACCCTTTTTGCAGTAACTTTTTTGACTCATCACATACGCTGCTGCTACTGTTAATTATCTCTCACTTTATTCCTAGTTATATGTACATATCTACCTCAATTTCCTCGTACCCCTGCACATCAACTCAGTACTGGTACCCCGTGTATATAGCCAAGTTATCGTTACTCACTGTGTATTTATTATTACTTTTATTATTAAGTGTTTTAATTTTTCTATTATTTATCTATTTTCTTTCTCTCTGCGTTGTTTGGAAGGGCCCGTAAGTAAGCATTTCACTGTTAGTCTACACCTGTTGTTTACGAAGCATGTGACGAATAAAATGTTATTTTATTTGACACACGTTATGGTAGTCCATCGTATCCGATGATGACTTCCACTTCTGAGTTAACGGTGAATTATTTGGTGACTATAGAGTCCAGTCCGAGATCCACAAACTTTATTGCAGGTGGGGCATGTGCAGTCTGTGTTGGCGGGGGCAGGCATGGTGGTATGTCTCAGTCTGTGTTGGCGGGGGCAGGCATGGTGGTATGTCTCAGTCTGTGTTGGCGGGGGCAGGCATGGTGGTATGTCTCAGTCTGTGTTGGCGGGGGCAGGCATGGTGGTATGTCTCAGTCTGTGTTGGCGGGGGCAGGCATGGTGGTATGTCTCAGTCTGTGTTGGCGGGGGCAGGCATGGTGGTATGTCTCAGTCTGTGTTGGCGGGGGCAGGCATGGTGGTATGTCTCAGTCTGTGTTGGCGGGGGCAGGCATGGTGGTATGTCTCAGTCTGTGTTGGCGGGGGCAGGCATGGTGGTATGTCTCAGTCTGTGTTGGCAGGGGCAGGCATGGTGGTATGTCTCAGTCTGTGTTGGCAGGGGGCAGCATGGTGGTATGTCTCAGTCTGTGTTGGCAGGGGCAGGCATGGTGGTATGTCTCAGTCTGTGTTGGCAGGGGCAGGCATGGTGGTATGTCTCAGTCTGTGTTGGCAGGGGGCAGGCATGGTGGTATGTCTCAGTCTGTGTTGGCGGGGGCAGGCATGGTGGTATGTCTCAGTCTGTGTTGGCAGGGGGCAGCATGGTGGTATGTCTCAGTCTGTGTTGGCAGGGGCAGGCATGGTGGTATGTCTCAGTCTGTGTTGGCAGGGGCAGGCATGGTGGTATGTCTCAGTCTGTGTTGGCAGGGGGCAGGCATGGTGGTATGTCTCAGTCTGTGTTGGCGGGGGCAGGCATGGTGGTATGTCTCAGTCTGTGTTGGCGGGGGCAGGCATGGTGGTATGTCTCAGTCTGTGTTGGCGGGGGCAGGCATGGTGGTATGTCTCAGTCTGTGTTGGCAGGGGCAGGCATGGTGGTATGTCTCAGTCTGTGTTGGCAGGGGGCAGCATGGTGGTATGTCTCAGTCTGTGTTGGCAGGGGGCAGCATGGTGGTATGTCTCAGTCTGTGTTGGCGGGGGCAGGCATGGTGGTATGTCTCAGTCTGTGTTGGCGGGGGCAGGCATGGTGGTATGTCTCAGTCTGTGTTGGCGGGGGGCAGGCATGGTGGTATGTCTCAGTCTGTGTTGGCAGGGGCAGGCATGGTGGTATGTCTCAGTCTGTGTTGGCAGGGGGCAGGCATGGTTGTATGTCTGTTTTTGCTGTTTCTTTGTGCTCCTCTCTTCACCGCTCTGGCAGAGCTGCTGCTGGGTGGAACGGTCATCAGCAGCGTCCTCCAGGTCTGTGGGTTTGATGTTGCACTTCGTCAGCGACGTTTTCAGCTGGTCCTTGTAGCACTTCATCTGCCCCCCTGCAGACCGCCGGCTAAGGTGTAGCTGGCCATACAGGATCTTCCACGGCAAGCGCTCCTGAGACATGCCCAAGCCAGCGCAGTTGGTGTTTGGTGACCATACATTTACATTTAAGTCATTTAGCAGACGCTCTTATCCAGAGCGACATACAGGAGCAATTAGGGTTAAGTGCCTTGCTCAAGGGCACATCGACAGATTTTCAACCTAGTCGGCTCGGGGATTGGAACCAGCGACCTTTCGGTTATTGGCACAAAGCTCTTAACCACTAAGCTACCTGCCGCCCCAATGGCCATGGCCTCCGTACTCATGCAGTTGGTCTTAGCAAGTATTTCTGTATGGGGCACACGGTCGCACCAGGTGATTCCCAGGATGCACTGCAGGCATCTTATGTGGAATCGCTCTAGCTGCTTGTTTTGGCGACTGTAAGTGACCCAGGTTTCACAGCTGTAAAGAATTGTGGTGATGCAATTTTATTTGTCACATGCGCCGAATACAACAGGTGTAGGTAGACCTTACAGTGAAATGCTTACATACAAGCCCTAAACCATCAATGCAGTTTTAAGAAAATTAACAGTTAAGAAAATATTTACTGAATAAACTACAGTAAAAAAAATAGAAGAGTAAAAATAAAATAACAATAACGGAAAGTATTCAGACCCCTTGACTTTTTGCACATTTTGTTACGTTACAGCCTTGTTAAAAAATGTATTAAATTGTTTTTTTTCCCCCTCATCAATCTACACACAATACCCCATAATGACAAAGGAAAAACTGGTTTTTAGAATTTTTTGCAAATGTATAAAATAAAAATCATAACTGAAATATCACATTTACATAAGTATTCAGACCCTTTAATCAGTACTTTGTTGAAGCACCTTTGGCAGTGATTACAGCCTCGAGTCTTCTTGGGTATGACGCTACAAGCTTGGCACACCTGTATTTGGGGAGTTTCTCCTATTCTTCTCTGCAGATCCTCTCAAGCTCTGTCAGGTTGGATGGGGAGCATCGCTGCACAGCTATTTTCAGGTCTCTCCAGGCTCTGGCTGGGCTACTCAAGGACATTCAGAGACTTGTCCCAAAGCCACTCCTGCATTGTCTTGGCTGTGTGCTCAGGGTAATTGTCCTGTTGGAAGGTGCACCTTCGCCCCAGTCTGAGGTCCTGAGTGCTCTGGAGCAGGTTTTCATCAAGGATCTCTCTGTACTTTGCTCTGTTCATTTTTCCCTCGATCCTGACTAATCTCCCAGTCCCTGCCACTGAAAAACATCCCCACAGCATGATGCTGCCACCACCATGCTTCACCATAGGGATGGTGCCAGGTTTCCTCCAGATGTGACACTTGGCATTCACATCAAATCAAATCAAATCAAATTGTATTTGCCACATGTGCCGAATACAACAGGTGTAGACCTTACAGTGAAATGCTTACTTACAAACCCTTAACCAACAATGCTGATTTAAGAAAAATAAGTGTTAAGTAAAAAATAGATAAGTAAAAAAGAACAAATAACAAATAATTAAAGAGCAGCAGTAAAATAAAATAACAGTAGGGAGGCTATATACAGGGGGTACCGGGATACAGTCAATGTGCGGGGGCACCGGTTAGTCGAGGTAATTGAGGTAATATGTACATGTGGGTAGAGTTAAAGTTAACAATTAGTTAAAGTGACTATGCATAGATAATAAACAGAATACCAGCAGCGTAAAAGAGGGAGTGGGGTGGAGGGGACAATGCAAATAGTCCGGGTAGCCATGATAAGCTGTTCAGGAGTCTTATGGCTTGCGGGTAAAAGCTGTTAAGAGGCCTTTTGGACCTAGACTTGGCGCTCCGGTACCGCTTGCCGGAGTGTGTATCTCCCATCCCCTCCCCACAGCCAATCAGTGAGCTAAAGACTCTTACGTAATCCTGCTAAATTGAAACGGTGACGGAGAGAGAGAGAGGGTAGAGAACAGGGTTTATTAAAGAATGGGAATCAGTTTAGAGACTTCAAAGAAACTAATACAGAAGCTGTATGTGATGTATGTGTATGTGGGTTTATAGAGAGAGACATCAAACAATGACAATGATAATATATTACAGCATCATCCTCCTCTCTCTATCTCTTCCTGTCACTCTGTAAGAGTGGCTTTGTGTCGTGGTTCCTTCATGATTTCAGTCACAATTCTTCAAATGAGGAAATGTAAGTCTCTTTCTGTCTCTCTCTCACTATCTTTCTCTCTCGCTATCTCTCCCTATCTCTGTCTTTTTTCTTGGTCTCTCTCTCTCTCTCTCTCTCTCTCTCTCTCTCTCTCTCTCTCTCTCTCTCTCTCTCTCTCTCTCTCTCTCTCACAGGACAGAAAAACACAAGACAAGCCATGAGCTGACGACCTCTATTGTCTCTTTCCACACTATCTCTTCCACATTCTCTCCCCTCCATTCACTTTCTCCTCTGTTTCCTCTCCCCCGTTTCTCTCTAAATATGTCCCTGTCACTTCTGTAACAGACCAAGTGTTGGGGTTTAGGCCTCCATGCAGTCACTGAATGCTGTGTGTGTGTTCCTTAATGTACTACCGCTCCTCTCTCACGATGGTGCTGGGTTGCTCTCTGATCAGGAGACAATCAGTAAAGAGCTTGTGTACAGGAAGTTTGATGTTGTGTCGTTACAGTAAATACTAATGGTGTATTTTGCAAATGTGTCTCTGACCAAAATAAATGTGAGGCTGGTGCTTTATTTTCATGTTCAGTCCAACAGCTTTTATGCAGTGGGGTGTTATGACTATAACGTACAGCATGGCATGCATTGTCTAGCCATTATTAAGACATTGAAGGCTTATATCCCTGTGAATTTCCAATGCAATTTCGACATACAAAAACTGTTGTACAGTATCTTTCATAACACAGAGACTGTTATGAAATGGTCTGGCTGTCGGTGTAAAGCACTTAGGTAGTCACCTGTAGTTGACGTGAAGTGGGGACCGTACACTAACATGCACTGCTGTCACTGTGGCTGACAGAACGTGGTGGAAAACAGCAGAACTTTGTGTCAAGAACACTGTGTGTGTGTGTGTGTGTGCATGTGTTTGTTTGTGTGTGTGTGTGTGTGTGTGTGTGTGCATGTGGTGTTTGTGTGTGTATATAGAGATATATGAGTGTGAATACATATACAGCACGAGTCTGTCTGTGTATATGTGAGTGTTTGTGTGTGTCTGTGTGTTGTAGTCTGTGCATAATGTGTGTGTACGGTGGTGTGTACGGTGGTGTGTACGGTGGTGTGTACGGTGGTGTGTACGGTGGTGTGTACGGTGGTTATATGTACGTGTACCTGTGTGTACTGTGGTTATGTGTGTTTATTTCAGGTCCTAGTTATGTCAGTAGCAGCTTGTTCCCTCAGGCTGGAGGACTGTGGCTTGATCCCTGTTACTGAATGATAATCTAACCAGGAATCCTGTGCTGTCATGAAACTATGCATGTATGTAGCTATACTCCCTATACCCCAGCCCTCCAGGACCACAATAACCATCTCAAATCAAATCAAATTTTATTTGCCACATGCGCCGAATACAACAGGTGTAGACATTACAGTGAAATGCTTACTTACAAGCCCTTAACCAACAATGCAAAGTAAAACAAAGAAAACAAGTGTTAAGCAAAAAAAAAAAAAAAGCTAATAACTAAAGAGCATCAGTAAAATAAAATAACAGTAGGGAGGCTATATATAGGGGGGTACCGGTGCAGAGTCAATGTGCGGGGGCACCGGCTAGTCGAGGTAATTGAGGTAATATGTACATGTGGGTAGAGTTAAAGTGACTATGCATAAATAATAAACAGAGTAGCAGCAGAGTAAAAAAGGGGGACGGGGTGGGGGGGCAGTGCAAATAGTCCGGGTAGCCATGATTAGCTGTTCAGGAGTCTTATGGCTTGGGGGTAGAAGCTGTTGAGAAGTCTTTTGGACCTAGACTTGGCGCTCCGGTACCGCTTGCCGTGCGGTAGCAGAGAGAACAGTCTATGACTTGGGTTGCTGGAGTCTTTGACAATTTTGAGGGCCTTCCTCTGACACCGCCTGGTACAGAGGTCCTGGATGGCAGGAAGCTTGTCCCCAGTGATGTATTGGGCCGTACGCACTACCCTCTGTAGTGCCTTGTGGTCGGAGGCCGAGCAGTTGCCATACCAGGCGGTGATGCAACCAGTCAGGATGCCCTCGATGGTGCAGCTGTATAACTTTTTGAGGATCTGAGGACCCATGCCAAATGTTTTCAGTCTCCTGAGGGAGAATAGGCTTTGTCGTGCCCTCTTCACAACTGTCTTGGTGTGTTTGGACCATGATAGTTCGTTGGTGATGTGGATACCAAGGAACTTGAAGCTCTCAACCTGTTCCACTACAGCCCTGTCGATGAGAATGGGGGCTGTGCGCAGTTCTCTTTTTTTTCCTGTAGTCCACAATCATCTCCTTTGTCTTGATCACGTTGAGGGAGAGGTTGTTATCCTGGCACCACACGGCCAGGTCCCTGCTGGAACCAACAAAGCCTCCTCAAATCAAGGCCTGTATTCACAAAATGTCTCAGAGTAGGAGATCTAAGATCAGGTCCCTCCTGTCTATATAATCTTATTTGTTATGATCTAAAAGGGAAAACTGATCCTGGATCAGCACCCCTTGTAAATACAACCACCTGGTCCCTGCTGGAACCAACCAACATGAACTCCTCAGCTCACAGTATGAGACCCAGAGAAAAGGCTTTATGTTATCAAGACCTTAGAGCTAATTCTTTCATTCTTCGACTTCCTTTCATAACACCATTAGCCAATCATAATGCCCGGAAATCTCTTCCCGTTGTTCATTCTTTTACACCTTAATGTTAAGATAGTTCTTCACCCTTGTTTTTTTAAAACTCTGTAATCTATTCTATATTGACTCAAAATGTTGTCTCCTAACTTGTCTTCCTGTAAGTTTTGAAAAACCAATCAAGGAAAAGTAGAATCCGAAGAACCGTTGTGTTGAATTGAAAGTATGAATCATACTGACTGCTGCTTTCACAACACGCTGGATTGGAAATCAGGCCGTTTTCTGTGACGTATGCATTTCATCCCAGAAATGGTGTCAGTAAAAAATTACAATGTGTCGGATGGGATTGGATCCCTTGAACATGAGTCACGGAGGATGAGGAAAGAATTTAGGACATGTTTGGTTTCTGTAGTAGATTAATCATAAGCAGATTGAAATCAGGATGTTTGTCAAAGCAAAAATCAGACAGAGGAAATCACATTTTGAAAGTAGAACAAATGCAGCACTTGTGTGGCTGACACCAAACTCCAAGTCCACCGGACTTCATAGTCTGGAAAGGCTCCTTGATGTTGTAGGCACGATGCCACGATAATGAATGGTGCTGTGTTTTTACTGATTGATTCTCCTCTGTGTCTTTCTCACTGAAGCACACACACGGAAAACCACACACAGCCCCCGAGTGCCGCCGGCTTCCATTTCAACTGTTGGATTTTCAAATCCAAATAAGGTGAGGTCTCAACCTTCAAGGAAAGAGAAAAACGTTTCAGAGAACCAATCAAAGCTCAGGCCATCCACAACAGACTCCTGTCCAGACCAGTGTGTCACAGCTGTCACAGAGTACCATGTGAGTCATCAAATCAAATCAAATCTAATCAAATTGTATTTGTCACATGCGCCGAATACAACAGGTGTAGACCTTACCGTGAAATGCTTACTTACAAGCCCTTAACCAACAATGCAGTTTTAAGAAAGAATACCAAAAAAATTAAAACAATATAAAATAATATGAAATAAAAGTTACAAATAATTAAAGAGCAGCGGTAAATATAACAATAGCGAGGCTATATACAGGGGGTACCGGTACCGAGTCAATGTGCGGGGGCACCAATTAGTCGAGGTAATTGAGGTAATATGTACATGTAGGTAGAGTTATTAAAGTGAGATAGATAGATAATAAACAGAGAGTAGCAGCAGCGTAAAAGGGGGGGGGGGGGGGGAGGGGGGGGGGGGGGGGGGGGGGTGGTATCGCTTGCCGTGCGGTAGCAGAGAGAACAGTCTATGACTAGGGTGGCTGGAGTCTTTGACAAATTTGAGGGCCTTCCTCTGACACCGCCTGGTATAGAGGTCCTGGATGGCAGGAAGCTTGGCCCCAGTGATGTACTGGGCCACATGCACTACCCTCTGTAGTGCCTTACGGTCGGAAGCAGAGCAGTTGCCATACCAGGCAGTGATGCAACCAGTCAGGATGCTCTCGATGGTGCAGCTGTAGAACCTTTTGAGGATCTGAGGACCCATGCCAAATCTTTTCAACAATATTTTTGTTGTCCTGGCACCACACGGCCAGATCTCTGTCAGCCAGGCTAATGCAGAACATCCTCACTGCCAAATCATTCTGGTGTGTAGTCAACAATTCTAAAGATCAGAAAGGGTTCTAGATTCTAGCATTCCAAGCATTCACTACAGTCACAATAGCCAGGAGGTGACCTGCAGAATAGAGAAGAAATGGAAGAGAGAGGAAACAGAGGAGAAAGTGAATGGAGGGGAGAGAATGTGGAAGAGAGACAATAGAGGTCGTCAGCGCATGGCTTGTGTTTTTCTGTAGAGAGAGAGAGAGAGAGAGAGATAAACACAAGTATTTCCGGTGACTGTGCCTCAAAACCAAATGTCTACCTGGCCCACCACTCCATCCTGGACTTGAACAGCCTGTACGACCAGGTCCACCTATACAAGGCAGTGCCCACCTTCGCCCGGACCGTAAAGGATATCGCCCTCAACCGCAGACCCAACACCTCACACAGGAGCAACAGATCAACGGACACCGCGCCCAGACCAGCGAGACACTCTCCCAGACCTGCGAGACCCCCCTCCGGACCTACACATAAAGGACACTACATCCAGACCACAGCACCACCAGCCACATCCACATCCACACCCCCACCCCAACCAATTAACACCCCCCCAGATCAACCATGCCCACACCCCATTTAGGCCCCCTCAGATCAGACCTATGCCCCTCCTACCCACCCCATGCCCCCCACTCCCCCGAAGAGGGCCTCAACATGAAAGTCACACATACACCCAGGCCGTGAGCAGGCAAACAGTCCCAACCCCCACTCTTACACTAGCCCAAGCCAATGGCATGTACCAGATGCTCAGCAGGCTCTGCTCACAATTACTGGCCTGAGGCCAAACCACACGACCAACAACATTAGACACTTTATGGAACACAAAGCCTTCACTATTTCATCCTGGAATATCCAAGGCCTGAGGTCATCTGCCTTTGGCCTAAAGAGCAGGAACCTGGACTTCACCAAAGAAATCGGAAATATAGACATTGTCATCCTACAAGAAACATGGTATAGAGGAGACGGACTGGTTGCCCTCTAGGTGACAGAGAGCTGGTAGTCCCATCCACCAAACTACCAGGTGTGAAACAGGGAAGGGACTCAGGGGGGTATGCTAATTTGGTATAGAGCAGACCTAACTCACTCTATTAAATTAATCAAAACAGAAACATTTTACATTTGGCTAGAAATTCAAAAGGAAATGATCTCAACAGAGAAAAATTTCCTCTTGTGTGCCACCTATATCCCCCTACTAGAATCCCCATACTTTAATGAAGACAGCTTCTCCATCCTGGAGGGGGAAATCAATCATTTCCAGACCCAGGGACATGTACTAGTCTGTGGTGACCTAAATGCCAGAAATGGACAAGAACCTGACACCCGCAGCACACAGGGGGACAAACACCTACCTGGAGGTGACAGCATTCCCTCCCCCATATGCCCCCCTAGGTACAACTACGACAACGCAACCAACAAAAACGGGTTACAACTCCTGCAGCTCTGTCGCTGGGCATGTACATAGTCAATGGTAGGCTTCGAGGGGACTCCTATGGTAGGTACACCTATAGCTCATCTCTTGGCAGTAGTACTGTAGACTACTTTATCACTGACCTCAACCCGGAGTCTCTCAGAGCGTTCACAGTCAGCCCACTGACACCCCTATCAGACCACAGCAAAATCACAGTCTACTTGAACAGAGCAATACTCAATCATGAGGCATCAAAGCCAAAGGAACTGAATGATATTAAGAAATGCTATAGATGGAAGGAAAGTAGTGTCGAAACCTACCAAAAAACTATTAGGTAACAACAGATTCAATCCCTTTTAGACAACTTCCTGGACAAAACGTTCCACTGTAATACTGAAGGTGTGAACTTGGCAGTAGAAAACCTAAACAGTATATTTGACCTCTCAGCTTCCCTATCAAATCTAAAAATCTCTAACTGAAAACCGAAGAAAAGTAACAACAATGACAAATGGTTTGATGAAGAATGCAAAAACCTAAACAAGAAATTGAGAAACCTATCCAACCAAAAACATAGAGACCCAGAAAACCTGAGGCTAATCCTTCACTATGACGAATCACTAAAACAATACAGAAATACACTACGGAAAAAGAAGAAACATCATGTCAGAAATCAGCTCAATGACATTGAAGAATCCATAGACTCTAACCACTTCTGGGAAAATTGGAAAACACTAAACAAACAACAACACGAAGAGCTATCTATCCAAAACTGAGATGTATGGGTAAACCACTTCTCCAATCTTGTTGACCCTATAACAGAGAACAAACAGCAAAAAAATATACATGATCAAATGCAAATCTTAGAATCAACTATTAAAGACTACCAGAACCCACTGGATTGTGTTATTTCATAGTTTTGATGTGTTCACTATTGATGTCTTCACTATTATTCTACAATACTCTTCCTAGAGCTGGCCGCCCAGCCAAACTGAGAAATCGGGGGAGAGGGGCCTTGGTCAGGGAGGTGACCAAGACCCCAATGGTCACTCTGACAGAGTTCCAGAGTTCCTCTGTGGAGATGGGAGAACTTTCCAGAAGGACAACCGTCTCTGCAGCACTCCACCAATCAGGCCTTTATGGTAGTGGCCAGACGGAAGCCACTCCTCAGTAAAAGGCACATGACAGCCTGCTTGGAGTTTTCCAAAAGGCACCTAAAGAACTCTGACCATGAGAAACAAGATTCTCTGGTCTGATGAAACCAAGATCAAACTCTTTGGCCTTAATGCCAAGCGTCACGTCTGGAGGGACTGGGAGACTAGTCAAGATCGAGGGAAAGATGAATGGAGCAAAGTACAGAGAGATCCTTGATGAAAACCTGCTCCAGAGCGCTCAGGACCTCAGACTGCGGTCGAAGGTTCACCTTCCAACAGGACAACATCCCTAAGCACACAGCCAAGACAACGCAGGAGTGGCTTCGGGACAAGTCTAAATGGCCTTGATTGGCCCAGCCAGAGCCTGGACTTGAACCAGATCCAAGATCTCTGGAGAGACCTTAAAATAGCTGTGCAGTTTCGCTCCCCATCCAATCTGACAGAGCTTGAGAGGATCTGCAGAGAAGAATGGGAGAAACTCCCCAAATACAGGTGTGCCAAGCTTGTAGCGTCATACCCAAGAAGACTTGCAGATGTAATCGCTTACGATTGTAAGTACTGAGTAAATGGTCTGAATACTTCTGTAAATGTGATATTTCCGTTTTTTTATTTTGAGTAAATTGGCAACATTTTCTAACAACCTGTTTTTGCTTTGTCGTTATGGATTATTGTGTGTATATTGAGGGGGAAAAACAATTTAATCCATTTTACATTTTTGTCATTTAGCAGACGCTCTTATCCAGAGCGACTTACAGTTAGTGAGTGCATACATTTTTCATACTGGCCCCCCCGTGGGAATCGAACCCACAACCCTGGCGTTGCACGCGCCATGCTCTACCAACTGAGCTACAGGAGGCCTATTTTTGGCCCTATAACAAAGAACAAACAGCAAAAAAATATACATGATCAAATGCAAATCTTAGAATCAACTATTTTAGACTTCCAGAACCCACTGGATTCTCCAATTACATTGAATGAACTACAGGACAAAATACAAACAATCCAACCCAAAAATGCCTGTGGCGTTGATGGTATCCTCAATGAAATGATAAAATATACAGACCACAAATTCCAATTGGCTATACTTAAACTATTTATCATCATCCTTAGCTCTGGCACCTTCCCCAATATTTGGAACCAAGGACTGATCACCCCAATCCACAAAAGTGGAGACAAATTTGACCCCAATAACTACCGTGGGATATGCGTCAACAGCAACCTTGGGAAAATCCTCTGCATTATTATTAACAGCAGACTAGTTCATTTCCTCAGTGAAAACAATGTACTGAGCAAATGTCAAATTGACTTTTTACCAAATTACCATATGACAGACCACGTATTCAACCTAATTGACAAACAAACAACCCAAAACAAAGGCAAAGTCTTCTAATGTTTGTTGATTTCAAAAACGCTTTTGACTCAATTTGGCATGAGGGTCTGCTATACAAATTGATGGGAAGTGGGGTTGGGGGAAAAACATACAACATTATAAAATCCATGCACACAAACAACAAGTGTGCGGTTAAAATTGGCAAAAAACACACACATTTCTTTCCACAGGGCCGTGGGGTGAGACAAGGACACACATTTCTTTCCACAGGGCCGTGGGGTGAGACAAGGATGCAGTTTAAGCCCCACCCTCTTCAACATATACAGCTGTGGAAAAAATGAAGAGACCACTGCACATTTTTCTTAAATCAGCACCTCTACATGTATGAAAGCCATTCCATTCCAGTGTCTGTTGAATTCCAACACAGGCACACCTCATTATAATGAATTAGGTACTGATTAGGTGATCACCTGAACCAAATCTTATTTAACGGGGATAAGTATAAAACCCACTGCTGTGGTCATCACTATCCTCTTGCAATAGGACCAGCTGGATGGCAAAAACAGTGCTAATAGTACCTCAAAAGTAATATTAATCAAAAAATAACTATTGACCATGCCAAAAGAGTTGAAAAGGAACGTTTTGAGTGAGGAAAAGAAAGGTTCAATTCTGGCTTTACTGGCAGAGGGATACAGTGAGCGTCAGGTTGCTTCCATTCTTAAAATGTCAAAGACGGCGGTTCATAAGAACAAGGTCAAGCAGCAGACATTGGGGACAACAAAGCTACAGACCTGCAGAGGGTGAAAATGACTCTCTACTGACCAGGATGACCGCTAACTAATTCGAATGTCACTCAACAACCGTAGGATGACATCAAGTGACCTACAAAAAGAATGGCAAACGGCAGCTGGGGTGAAGTGCACGGCGAGGACGGTTTGAAACAGGCTCCTAGGGGCAGGGCTGAAGTTTTGCAAAGCTAGAAAAAAGCCCTTCATCAATGATAAGCAAAGAAGAGCCAGGTTGAGGTTTGCAAAAGACCATAAGGATTGGACCGTAGAGGACTGGAGTAAGGTCATCTTCTCTGATGAGTCCAATTTTCAGCTTTGCCCAACACCTGGTCATCTAATGGTTAGACAGAGACCTGGAGAGGCCTACAAGCCACAGTTTCTCGCACCCACTGTGAAATTTGGTGGAGGAATCGGTGATGATCTGGGGGTGCTTCAACAAGGCTGGAATTGGGCAGATTTGTCTTTGTGAAGGACGCATGAATCAAGCCACGTACAAGGTTGTCCTGGAAGAAAACGTGCTTCCTTTTGCTCTGACATTGTTCCCCAAGTCTGAGGATTGGTTTTTCCAGCAGGGCAATGCGCCATGCCACACAGCCAGGTCAATCAAGGTGTGGATAAAGGACCACCAGGTCAAGACCCTGTCATGGCCAGCCCAATCTCCAGACCTGAACCCCATTGAAAACTTCTGGAATGTGATCAATAGGAAGATGGATGGTCACAAGCCATGAAACAAAGCCGAGCTGCTTGAATTTTTGTGGCAGGAGTGGCATAAAGTCACCCAACATCAATGTGAAAGACTGGTGGAGAGCATGCCAAGACGCATGAAAGCTGTGATTGGAAATCAGGGTTAAAAGTATTTGATCCCCTGCTGATTTTGTACGTTTGCCCACTGACAAAGACATGATCAGTCTATAATTTTAATGGTAGGTTTATTTGAACAGTGAGAGACAGAATAACAACAAAAAAATCCAGAAAAACGCATGTCAAAAATGTTATAAATTGATTTGCATTTTAATGAGGGAAATAAGTATTTGACCCCTCTGCAAAACATGACATAGTACTTGGTGGCAAAACCCTTGTTGGAAATCACAGAGGTCAGACGTTTCTTGTAGTTGGCCACCAGGTTTACACACATCTCACGAGGGATTTTGTCCCACTCCTCTTTGCAGATCTTCTCCAAGTCATTAAGGTTTCGAGGCTGACGTTTGGCAACTCGAACCTTCAGCTACCTCCACAGATTTTCTATGGGATTAAGGTCTGGAGACTGGCTAGGCCACTCCAGGACCTTAATGTGCTTCTTCTTGAGTCACTCCTTTGTTGCCTTGGCCGTGTGTTTTGGGTCATTGTCATGCTGGAATACCCATCCACGACCCATTTTCAATGCCCTGGCTGAGGGAAGGAGGTTCTCACCCAAGATTTGACGGTACATGGCCCCGTCCATCGTCCCTTTGATGCGGTGAAGTTGTCCTGTCCCCTTAGCAGAAAAACACCCCCAAAGTATAATGTTTCCACCTCCATGTTTGACGGTGGGGATGGTGTTCTTGGAGTCATAGGCAACATTCCTCCTCCTCCAAACACGGCGTGTTGAGTTGATGCCAAAGAGCTCCATTTTAGTCTCATCTGACCACAACACTTTCACCCAGTTCTCCTCTGAATCATTCAGATGTTAATTGGCAAACTTCAGATAGCCCTATATATGTGCTTTCTTGAGCAGGGGGACCTTGCGGGCGCTGCAGGATTTCAGTCCTTCACATCGTAGTGTGTTACCAATTGTTTTCTTGGTGACTATGGTCCCAGCTGCCTTGAGATCATTGACAAGATCCTCCCGTGTAGTTCTGGGCTGATTCCTCACCGTTCTCATGATCATTGCAACTCCACGAGGTGAGATCTTGCATGGAGCCCCAGGCCGAGGGAGATTGACTGTTATTTTGTGTGTCTTCCATTTGCGAATAATCGCACCAACTGTTGTCACCTTCTCACCAAGCTGCTTGGCAATGGTCTTGTAGCCCATTCCAGCCTTGTGTAGGTCTACAATATTGTCCCTGACATCCTTGGAGAGCTCTATGGTCTTGGCCATGGTGGAGAGTTTGGAATCTGATTGATTGATTGCTTCTGTGGACAGGTGTCTTTTATACAGGTAAAACGCTGAGATTATGAGCACTCCCTTTAAGAGTGTGCTCCTAATCTCAGCTCATTACATGTATAAAAGAGACCTGGGAGCCAGAAATCTTTCTGATTGAGAGGGGGTCAAATGTTTATTTCCCTCATTAAAATGCAAATTAATTTATAACATTTTTTACATGCGTCTTTCTGGATTTTTTTGTTGTTATTCTGTCTCTCACTGTTCAAATAAACCTACCATTAAAATTATAGACTGATCATTTCTTTGTCAGTGGGCAAACGTACAAAATCAGCAGGGGATCAAATACTTTTTTCCCTCACTGTATCTACCAAGAGGGTTTCATCTATATTCTTCGTAGCTGTCTATTTACCACCACAAACCGATGCTGGCACTAAGACCGCACTCAATGAACTGTATACAGCCATAAGCAGACAGGAAAACGCTAATCTAGAGGTTGCGCTCCTAGTGGCCGGGGACTTTAATGCAGGGTCACTGAAATCCGTTTTACCTAATTTCTACCAGCATGTTAAATGTGCAACCAGTGGGAAAAAAACTCTAGACCACCTTTACTCCACACACAGAGACGTGTACAAAACTCTCCCTCGCCCTCCATTTGGCAAATTTGACCATCATTCTATCCTCCTGATACCTGATTACAAGCAAAAACTAAAGCAGGAAGCACCAGTGACTCGTCAATAAAAAAAGTGGTCAAATGAAGCAGATGCTAAGCTACAGGACTGTTTTGCTAGCACAGACTGGAATATGTTCCGGGATTCTTCTGATGGCATTGAGGAGTACACCACATCAGTCACTGGCTTCATCAATAAGTGCACCGATGACGTTGTCCCCACAGTGACTGTACGTACATACCCCAACCAGAAGCCATGGATTACAGGTAACATCCACACTGAGCTTAAGGGTAGAGCTGCCGCTTTCAAGGAGCGGAACTCTATGCCCTCCGACGAACCATCAAACAGGCAAAGCGTCAATACAGGACTAAGATCAAATCGTACTACACTGGCTCCGATGCTCGTCGGATGTGGCAGGGCTTGCAAACTATTATAGACTACAAAGGGAAGCATAGCCGCGAGCTGCCCAGTGACACAAGCTTACCAAACAAGCTAAATTACTTCTATGCTCGCTTTGAGGCAAGTAACACTGAAACATGCATGAGAGCATCAGCTGTTCCGGACGACTGTGTGATCACGCTCTCCGTAGCCGATGTGAGTAAGACCTTGAAACAGGTCAACATTCACAAGGCCGCAGGGCCAGACGGATTACCAGGACGTGTACTCCGAGCATGCGCTGACCAACTGGCAAGCATCTTCACTGAAATGTTCAACCTCTCCCTGTCTGAGTCTGTTATACCAACATGTTTCAAGCAGACCACCATAGTCCCTGTCCCCAAGAACACTAAGGTAACCTGCCTAAATGACTACCGACCCGTAGCACTCACATCTGTAGCCATGAAGTGCTTTGAAAGGCTGGTCGTGGCTCACATCAACACCATTAACCCAGAAACCCTAGACCCACTCAATTTGCATACTGCCCCAACAGATCCACAGATGATGCAATCTCTATTGCGCTCCACACTGCCCTTTCACACCTGGACAAAAGGAACACCTATGTGAGAATGCTATTCATTGACTACAGCTCAGCGTTCAACACCATAGTGCCCTCAAAGCTCATCACTAAGCTAAGGACCCTGGGACTAAACACCTCCTTCTGCGACTGGATCCTGGACTTCCTGACGGGCCGCCCCCAGATGGTAAGGGTAGGTAACAACACATCCGCCACGCAGATCCTCAACACGGGCGCCCCTCAGGGGTGTGTGCTCAGTGCCCTCCTGTACTTCCTGTTCACTCATGACTGCATGGCCAGGCACGACTCCAACACCATCATTAAGTTTGCTGATGACACAACAGTGGTAGTCCTGATCACCGACAACGACGAGACAGCCTATAGGGAGGAGGTCAGAGACCTGGCCGTGTGGTGCCAGGACAACAACCTCTACTTCAACGTGATCAAGACAAAGGAGATGATCGTGGACTACAGGAAAAAGAAGAGGACTGAGCACGCCCCCATTCTCATTGACAGGGCTGTAGTGGAGCAGGTTGAGAGCTTCAAGTTCCTTGGTGTCCACATCACCAACAAACTAACATGGTCCAAGCACACCAAGACAGTCGTGAAGAGGGCACGACAAAACCTATTCCCCCTAAGGAGACTGAAAAGATTTGACATGGGTCCTCAGATCCTCAAAAGGTTCTACAGCTGCACCATCGAGAGCATCCTGACTGGTTGCATCACTGCCTGGTATGGCAACTGCTCGGCCTCCGACCGCAAGGCATCACAGAGGGTAGTGCGTACGGCCAAGTACATCACTGGGGCCAAGCTTCCTGCCATCCAGCACCTCTATACCAGGCGGTGTCAGAGGAAGGCCCTAAAAATTGTCAAAGACTGCAGCCACCCTAGTCATAGACTACCGCATGGCAAGCAATATCGGAGCGCCAAGTCTAGGTCCAAGAGATTTCTAAACAGCTTCTACCCACAAGTCATAGGACTCCTGAACATCTAATTAAATGGCTACCCAGACTATTTGCATTGCCCCCCCTTTTACAATGCTTCTACTCTCTGTTTATTATCTATGCATAGTCACTTTAATAACTCTACCTACATGTACATTTTAGTCATTTAGCAGATGCTCTTATCCAGAGCGACTTACAGTTAGTGAGTACATACATTTTCATACTGGTCCCCCGTGGGAATCGAACCCACAACCCTGGCGTTGCAAACACCATGCTCTACCAACTGAGCTACACGGGACCACATATTACCTCAATTACCTTGACTAACCGGTTCCCCCGCACACTGACTCGGTACCGGTACCCCCTGTATATAGCCTCGCTAATGTTATTTTTACTGCTGCTCTTTAATTATTTGTTACTTTTATTTCGTATTATTTTATATTGTATTTTTGTGTGTTTTTTTTTTTTCTTTCTTAAAACTGCATTGTTGGATAAGGGCTTGTAAGTAAGCATTTCACTGTAAGGTCTACACCTGTTGTATTCGGCGCATGTGACAAATAACATTTGATTTGATTTGAATGTAGAATTCTGCAAAAATATCCTCTGTGTACAACCAAAAATACCAAATAATGCGTGCAGAGCAGAATTAAAATCCAGAAAAGAGCCGTTAAATTCTATAACCACTTAAAAGGAAGCGATTCCTAAACCTTCCATAAGAAAGCCATCACCTACAGAGAGATGAACTTGGAGAAGAGTCCCCTAAGCAAGCTGGTCCTGGGGCTCTGTTCACAAACACAAACAGACCCCACAGAGCCCCAGGACGACAACACAATTAGACCCAACCAAATCATGAGAAAACAAAAAGAGAATTACTTGACACATTGGAAAGAACAAACAAATAAACAGAGCAAACTAGAATGCTATTTGGCCCTAAACAGAGAGTACACAGTGGCAGAATACCTGACCACTGTGACTGACCCAAACTTAAGGAAAGCTTTGACTATGTACAGACTCAGTGAGCATGGCCTTGCTATTGAGAAAGGCCACCATAGGCAGACCTGGCTCTCAAGAGAAGACAGGCTATGTGCACACTGCCCACAAAATGAGGTGGAAACTGAGCTGCACTTCCTAACCTCCTGCCAAATGTATGACCATATTAGAGATACATATTTCCCTCAGATTACAGAGATCCCCAAAGAATTCGAAAACAAACCCAATTTTGATAAACTCCCTTATATACTGGGTGAAATACCACAGGGTGCCATCACAGCAGCAATATTTGTGACCTGTTGCCACAAGAAAAGGGCAACCAGTGAAGAACAAACACCATTGTAAATATTTATGTTTATTTATTTTCCCATTAGTACTTTAACTATTTGCACATTGTTACAACACTGTACAGTGGCTTGCGAAAGTATTCACCCCCTTGGCATTTTTCCTATTTTGTTGCCATACAACCTGGAAATAAAATGGATTTTTGGGGGGGTTGTATCATTTAATTTACACAACATGCCTACCACTTTGAAGATGCAAAATATTTTTTTGGGTGAAACAAACAAGAAATAAGACAAAAAAACACAACTTGAGCGTGCATAACTATTCACTCCCCCCCCCCCCCCCCCCCCCCCAAAGTCAATACTTTATAGAGCCACGTTTTGCAGCAATTACAGCTGCAAGTCTCTTGGGGTATGTCTCTATAAGCTTGGCACATCTAGCCACTGGGATTTTTGTCCATTCTTCAAGGCAAAACTGCTCCAGCTCCTTCAAGTTGGATGGGTTCCGCTGGTCTACAGCAATCTTTAAGTCATACCACAGATTCTCAATTGGATTGAGGTCTGGGCTTTGACTAGGCCATTCCAAGACATTTAAATGTTTCCCCTTAAACCACTCGAGTGTTGCTTTAGCAGTATGCTTAGGGTCATTGTCCTGCTGGAAGGTGAACCTCTGTCCCAGTCTCAAATCTCTGGAAGACTGAAACAGGTTTCCCTCAAGAATGTCCCTGTATTTAGCGCCATCCATCATTCCTTCAATTCTGACCAGTTTCCCAGTCCCTGCCGATGAAAAACATCCATGGTGTTCTCGGGGTGATGAGAGGTGTTGGGTTTGCACCAGACATAGCGTTTTCCTTGATGAACAAAAAGCTCTATTTTAATCTCATCTGACCAGAGTACCTTCTTCCATATGTTTGGGGAGTCTCCCACATGCCTTTTGGCGAACACCAAACGTGTTTGCTTATTTTTTTCTTTAAGCAATGGCTTTTTTCTGGCCACTCTTCCGTAAAGCCCAGCTCTGTGGAGTGGGCCTATGGACAGATACTCCAATCTCCGCTGTGGAGCTTTGCAGCTTCTTCAGGGTTATCTTTGGTCTCTTTGTTGCCTCTCTGATTAATGCCCTCCTTGCCTGGTCCATGAGTTTTGGTGGGCGGCCCTCTCTTGGCAGGTTCGTTGTGGTGCCATATTCTTTCCATTTTTTAATAATGGTGGTGCTCCGTGGGTTGTTCAAAGTTTCTGATATTTATTTATAACCCAACCCTGATCCGTACTTCTCCACAACTGTGTCCCTGACCTGTTTGGAGAGCTCCTCGGTCTTCATGGGGCCACTTGCTTGGTGGTGCCCCTTGCTTAGTGGTGTTGCAGACTCTGGGGCCTTTCAGAACAGGTGTATATATACTGAGATCATGTGACAGATCATGTGACACTTAGATTGCACACATGTGGACTTTATTTAACTAATTATGTGACTTCTGAAGGTAATTGGTTGCACCAGATCTTATTTAGGGGCTTCATAGCAAAGGGGGTGAATACGCACCACTTTTCTGTTATTTATTTTTTAGACATTTTTTAAACAAGTTATTTTTTTAATTTCACTTCACCAATTTGGACTGTTTTGTGGATGTCCATTACATGAAATCAAAATAAAAACAATTTAAATTACATGTTGTAATGCAACAAAATAGGAAAAACGCCAAGGGGATGAATACTTTTGCAAGGCAAAAATATATATACATAATATTACATTTGAAATGTCTTTATTCTTTTGGAACTTCTGAGTGTAATGTTTACTGTTAATATTTACTGTTTATTTCACTTTTGTTTACTATCTACTTCACTTTATTTGACAATGTTAACATACGTTTCCCATGCCAATAAATCCCTTAAATTGAAATTTAATTGAAAGAGAGAGGTCTTCAATTCACTCTTTTGAAGAATTTTGACTGAAAGCAGAAAGGAACCATGGCACAAAGCCACTTCCTCCCCAGGCAGCTCCTCTTCACCAGAAACACAGTTTACCCTAACACTATCGCGATACCGGTTAAGAAAACCTCACTTTCTTAAAATAACACAAGTGTAATATAACTTGATACGTGCTTTTAATGCGTTATGTTGCTACTACTATTTCACTACTAGTGGATAGACTCACTCTTTTTACTCAAAACCATAAACAATCTGCCACTAGTCACTGTAGGCATATACCAGTTTCTTCTGTGCTTGTTATGTGTCATGTTATCAGTGGTGGAGAGACTCACTCATTCTTTTTTTACTTTAGAGGTTTTTTACCTGTCTGCACTAGTCAGTATAGGACTACTTCCCTAACTTGTTATGCGTTACCTTTGACCCTGATGGTGTTAAATCTGTGACCCTTGAACCTGCCTCTCAGACATGGGAAACTTCCCTCGCTTCATGACTGGTTAATGGGCCTCAGATGTGACCTTGTTATGGCCCTGCAGACAGGCAGACACACACACACACGCACGCAGGCACGCACGCACACACGCACACACACACACACACACACACACACACACACAAACACACACAAACAAACAAACAAAGAAACAAACACACACACACACACGCCATTGGCACCTCTGAACTCCCTAATTGGTCTATTAAGTGGGACGGGGGCGGGAGTATTTGATCTGTGTGGCTAAGCGTCTGTCAATCGAATGCGATTACATCCTCTCCCTGCGCTTCTCTCTGGCTCTTCACATTCAAAGTGAGACAGACAATAACAGCACACACACAGGCTGAGCAGGCTGCGACTGTGTGGTTTCGGATGAGCGCCGAAAAACGGTTCGCACACAAGTATGACAGGATGTAGCAGCGGTGAAAGACAGAGGAAAGGAGAAGAAAAGCGGGTGATAGTGTGCGATGTGACAGAGGACCGGAGGTGTAGCCTAGATATGAGAGTGACCAGAGCAAGGACAGGGACAGAAGCAGACAGTAGCGGGATTACTCACTGCAGGTTATGATGACAGCACCGCGGTTGGCGATTCTAACCTGATTTACGGCTTCATGCAGTTGCTCCATGCGCTTTTTTCTTGACGCAAGACTGTATTTTTACGCACTAACCAAACTCTGACTGACACAGTTCAGATATACTTTTGCACATAGGGGAAAACGGAAAGAAAGAGGACAGAATGGCGAGCCAAAACGACTGCTGTGTGAAGGTCTCTTTAAGGTAAGCCCCTCCGCGGTCCTGAATGCCCACTGAAAGATTTCTGCCGACCTTTGCAGAATGCATTATGTGTCTGTCTGTCTCTGTGTGTCTCTGTTCCCAGGCTATTAATTAATAGATTCCCTCACATGTCCTAGAAGTATTCACTGGTATTATTTAGCGCTCCATATGTGGACTATAGTAGGCTATAAACTGCGTTATTATCAGTCCAGTTAGAGAATGTGCCTTTGCTGTTGCCACATATGGGTGGCGTTCTCATTGCCTACAGACAGCAGATAATGCAAAGCATGAGCGAGCATGTCTTCATATAGGTGTAGTAGGGTTATGTAGATCAGTGACGTTATTATGCTGTTCGGCTTAATAATAACGGTTGATAATCATGAGTGTTGTGTCATTCTGAAAGCCCAGTTATAATAATAATAATAATAATAATATGCCATTTAGCAGACGCTTTTATCCAAAGCGACTTACAGTCATGTTATCCAGGTGCGGGCGGGGTATCCATGGGGCGTTTTTGCCATTCACATTAATAACACATTTCCTCCATGTGAGGTCTCCATGCCATGCATTGGTTGTTATTGCAATATGGTGTAGTCGTTACATTGTTACAACATCAATGCTTTCCCTCAATGACAAAATCGCACCAGACGTTGCAGAAATGTGCTTCTGTTAAAGTCGGAGAATGGAGGTGATGCTCTTCCTCAGAGCAATGTCCTTCACATTCATACAGCGGCCTTTGTTGAGAATACAACCTGAAGGCGTGGGACTTGGGTGTGAGGTTGTTAATGAATATTGGACATGATTGCTGATTCATATTTGCACCATAGGTGGTATTATAAATCACAGTATAGCCTATCACCCACCTTTGTTAGACCTTCATGATGTAGACTACATAGCACACAGTACTAGTGATGTGAGGAGGCGTGCCTTCAGTAATTGGGCTGTAGTACTGGATGTGAGTGCAGTGTGTGTGTGTGTGTGTCTCTCATTCTCTGTCTCTGTGTATTGTTGCGCGCGCTAACCGAGTCGCAGCCAGCCGGTTCAGCCCCTTGGCGAGGTGGTGGTGTTTCGGTCCATTGTCTAACGGTCCCCCGCCTCACGGGGGGGGGGGGGGGGGGTGTATTAGGGCAGTGAAAAACAGTGCAGCCGCCCTTTGAAGTCAACCATGATATTGATGGCCCCATTTCCCCAGGCGGTGCCCCATGTGTGGTTGGTGGTGGTAACAAGGCTTGTAGCCTGTAGTCAGTGTATGTCCCAAATGGCACCCTATTCCCTATACAGTAGGGTAGGGCTCATAGGGCTCTGGTCAAAAGTAGTGCACTATATAGTGAATAGGGTGTCATTTGGGATGCGCTTGTCAGTCAGTTAGTTAGTTAGTTGCCTCCCTTTGTGCTTCCACACAATGACATAAAGAGGAAGTAGATTTACATTTTGTTGTCTTTTAAAATATATATGTTTTCCAGTTTCTTGAAAACTTTATGAAACTGAAATGGTCTTTTCATTCCTTTTCCATTTTAGTAGACGTTCTTATCCAGAGCAACTTACAGTAGTGAGTGCATACATTTTCATACTGGTCTCCCATGGGAATCGAACCCACAACCCTAGCATTGCAAGTACCATGCTCTACTAATTGAGCCACATCATCACATCACAGCTGCACAAACCACTTGATGTCTCAATGTACTCAATTACTGTATTGCGCATTGTTTTTCTTGGTGATGGAAAGTCTTCAGGTACAAACCTAGATGACCAACCTATGTACAATGCAGTAATGTACATTTACATTAAGTGGTTTGTAAGGATGGTAAATTAATACATCAGAATGACAATCACAGAGAAAGGGACAGGGCAACAACTCTCACAATTCCAATTATTGAATCCTGCAAGATACTGTTACTAAATATACAACTAACTGTTTTGCCAAAGCGGGAGATGCTGAAACATTTGTTTTTCCCGCGCTACAGACGTCTATATCAGTCCGCTAATACTAGTAAAGGCCCAGTGCACTACTTTTGTGAAAAAAAATATTTTTCTATATTTTGTATATTTTTCTATATATTTTTTTTATTGTGATTTTTCAGCGGGTGCTGCAGCACCCTCAGCACCCCTACTTCCTGTTGCTACGCCTCACTTACACTTTTCACATCAACACACACAGTAGGAGCCTTACATGACCTGTCAACACAGCAGCAGGAGACAATGGCTACAGTGCTGTACCTATCTGTTCATCTGTCTCTGCTCAGCTCTTTAGGGCAAAGCTGCATAATTCAGCACACAGACATTATTGGGTAACTATGGGAGTAACACTTATGTCATCAGCACTAGGCTACCCTGTACCAGGTATAGGCCTACTGTAAGTTCAAACAGTTGAACAATACTAACCAATGCTAATTCAGTAAAAAACATGCAATAAGCACATAGAGTTACATAAGAACCATAATGCCATTGTTGTAATAAGTATCTGACTGTGGTGATAGATGACTGTGGTGATAGATGCATGCTCTGTTCTCTTCTTCTTCGCGTGTGAACGATCGCTGTGTGTGCATAGATCAGACCTGACCCCCCTCTCCCCTCTTCTCTCTGACCTATAGATCAAACCTGACCCCCCTCTCCTCCCTGACCTATAGATCAGACCTAGCCCCCCTCTCCTCCCTGATCTATAGATCAGACCTGACCCCCCTCTCCCCTCTCCTCTCTGATCTATAGATCAGACCTGACTCCCCTCCTCCCTGATCTATATATCAGACCTGACCCCCCTCTCCTCCCTGACCTATAGATCAGACCTGACCCCCCTCTCCACCCTCCAAAGTCTGTGTGGCCGACAGAGGTGTTAATTTCCTGCATGTCTGTACCAACATACAGTCAATACTCAGGCAACATTCGGACAACATTCAGACAACATTTAGACAACCAATAGCCAACATACAAATAGCCTATGAAACAATGGCCCAGAACAATGACCCAGAATCTTCTCCAGTTTTCCTTCCAGCGCGGTCCATGGCATCTTGAGGGATGGTGTTGGCCTGAGGTTGACAGATGTATGTCTCTGAGGGCTTGGTCTAAGACTCTAAGGCCTGAGGTTGACAGATGTATGTCTCTGAGGGCTTGGTCTAAGACTCTAAGGCCTGAGGTTGACAGATGTGTGTCTCTGAGGGCTTGGTCTAAGACTCTAAGGCCTGAGGTTGACAGATGTGTGTCTCTGAGGGCTTGGTCTAAGACTCTAAGGCCTGAGGGTGACAGATGTATGTCTCTGAGTGCTTGGTCTAAGACTCTAAGTGTGTGTTTGCATTAATGTAGGCCTACATATGTGTTTGTGACTTTGTTGCACCCTTTTGTTTAATCTATGCCCTTGACACAACAGTGAGTTGCCTACAATGACACGAAGCCATGGGGTCTAGAACACGGATCATCAATTAGATTCAGCCGTGGGACGATTTTTTTTCTTGAGTGGATGGTCAGGGGGCCGGAACATAGTTACAGATAATTTGTAGACTGCAAATTGACTGCAAGAAGCCCAACATATATAATATTTGACTAAAACATAGTCATTTCAAACCTTGCTTATATTTCTATACGATCACACATTTATCTCTCTATTTTGTGTGGGAATACTTTGGAACAGATTTCGAAAATTAAAATCACTTGGAGCTGATTTGATGGTGTTTTACATTCTTTCTTTTATGTCCAACAATACAATTGTATAAAATACTGATAAACCAGCATTTTAAATAGGAGTTTAAAAGGGTTTGTTTTAGTTTGTGGACGTATGTCCTGTGTAGGCTCTGTGTGTGTCGCGTCTGTTTCCTGTTGACACTGTGTGAACCGTTCACTGGGTCCACAGCCTCTCTAGGGGGGATGCTTTACAGGCCTCGCTCTGGTGGGAACTAGCCTCTGGTCATAATGTCTGTCTGGGTGTGTGTGTGTGTTGGGGAAGAGTAGTGTGTTTGTGTGTGTGTGTGTGTGTGTGTGTATGTGTGTGTATAGTGTGTGTGTGTGTGTTAGTAATGGCGGTTAATGGGAGACTGGCCCCCTGCCCTCATGGTCTGCTCAGTAAGGCCAATAACTAATGGTTAGCTCCTGTTAAGCGCTGTTCCAGGACAGATACTTGCTGTAGCCTCCTGTATAACATGCATCCCTCCCTCCTACCCAGTAAGCTGGGTAGAATAAGCAACCTAACATGACTGGATAAGTTAACGCAAGTGTTCAACTACATCACTTTCCAGGAAAGGAAGCTGGGAAGGACACAATACAATGTTGTTACTAGTGTAGCTGATTACAGTTTTAGAAGAGCTGCTGAAAGTTTGACCAAGTGTTCCCAACAGGGCACCAGATCTACCAACACTGTCTTCATGGAGGTCCCTCTCAGACTCCTCCTCACCCTGATCACATGGTCTCTGACCTCTGACCTTTAATTGTCATTAGTGAAAGTCATTTGTCAGGGAGTGCTAAATGAAAGGTCCTGGGTGGAACTGGAACTGGGACGGCCACAGAGACAGAGACAGGACCCGGGAAGAGTCTACAAAGCACGGTGCCTTAGTAAAGAATAGTGAAGTACAGTAAAGAACAGCAAAGTACAGTACAGAACTATAAAGAACAGCAAAGTACAGTACAGAACTAAAAAGAACAGTAAAGTACAGTACAGAACTATAAAGAACAGTAAAGTACAGTACAGAACTATAAAGTACAATAAAGTATAGTGAAGAACAGTAAAGTACAGTAAAGAACAGTATTGTACAGTAAATAACAGTAAAGACTCAGTGTTAGTACTGTACTCATCTCGGTTAACCCAGAACTAAAATCTTGCATAATTTGGTCAGATTAATCCTGTATTTACTGTACACTGCAGGCACTTTGCCAATTGGCTCATTATATTGGCTCATATTAATACCAGGTGTATAACTCATTAACCCTCCACTACTTTAAGTCATCGCCGATCACTAACCACTGATCTGGCTGGAATGGATATTTGTGGAACCTTGTTTTTATCTATCACGGCTCTATTGGATTTAATATTAAATCTGGGTTAGTGCTATCCGGAATCCTTGGGACGTCCCTACCCTAAACCCAAACACTAACCCTAACCTTAACACCTACCCTAACCTTAACCCCTAACCTTACTCTAACCTTAACTATAACCCTTACCTTAACCCCTACCCTAACCTTAACCCCTAACCTTACTCTAACCTTAAACGTTTTAAATTTCAACTTCAATGGGGTGACGTCAGAGTTGGACATCCCATGGATCCCATTTACAATTTTCTGTTGGATCAGCGCTTCAATCAAGGAGAGGAAGAGGTAAGAATGCAATTCAAAGGTATACAGTCTAGTCGACTCCTGATAACTGCACTTCAGATACAGTCGCAGTTCAATGACATTCTCTGTAATTGCTCCTGATAACTATACTGAACAAAAATATAATTGAAAGAAATTCATTAGGCTCTAATTTCACATGACTGGGCAGGGGTGCAGCCATGGGGGGGGGGGGGGGGGGGGGGGGGCTGGGAGGGCATAGGCCCACCCACTTTGGAGCCAAGCCCACCCACTGGGGAGCCAGGCCCAGCAAATCAGAATAAGTTTTTCCCTACAAAAGGGCTTTATTACAGACAGAAATACTCCTCAGTTTCATCAGCTGTCCGGGTGGCTGGTCTCAGATGATCCCGCAGGTGAAGAAACTGGATGTGGAGGTCCTGGGCTGGCTTGGTTACACGTGGTCTGCGGTTGTGAAGCCGGTTGGACGTACTGCCAAATTCTCTAAAAAGGGCGTTGGAGGTGACTTATGGTAGAGAAATGAACATTACATTCTCTGGCAACAGCTCTGGTGGACATTCCTGCAGTCAGCATGCCAATTGCACACTCCCTCAAAACTGTGGCATTGTGTTGAGTGACAAAACT
Source organism: Coregonus lavaretus (assembly GCF_964263955.1). Taxonomy (NCBI): domain Eukaryota; kingdom Metazoa; phylum Chordata; class Actinopteri; order Salmoniformes; family Salmonidae; genus Coregonus; species Coregonus lavaretus. The sequence goes on along the minus strand of NC_139999.1, from coordinate 8,196,461 downwards.
GCACATTTTACAGTGTCCTTTTATTGTCCCCAGCACAAGGTGCACCTGTGTAATGATCATGCCGTTTAATCAGCTTCTTGATATGCCACACCTGTCAGGTGGATGGATTATTCTTGGCAAAGGAGAAATGCTCACTAGACGGCATCCCTAGCCGCGTCCTCAGAGCATGCGCAGACCAGCTGGCTGGTGTGTTTATGGACATATTCAATCTCTTCCTTTCCCAGTCTGCTGTTCCCACATGCTTCAAGATGGCCACCATTTGTTCCTGTACCCAAGAAAGCAAAGGTAACTGAACTAAATGACTATCGCCCTGTAGCACTCACCTCTGTCCTCATGAAGTGCTTTGAGAGACTAGTCAAGGATCATATCACCTCTACCTTACCTGTCACCCTAGACCCACTTCAATTTGCTTACCGCACCAATAGATCCACAGACGATGCAATTGCCATCACACTGCACACTGCCCTATCCCATCTGGACAAGAGGAATACCAATGTAAGAATGCTGTTCATTGATTATAGCTCAGCATTCAACACCATAGTACCCTCCAAGCTCATCATCAAGCTCGCGGCCCTGGGTCTGAACCCCGCCCTGTGCAACTGGGTCCTGGACTTCCTGACGGGCCGCCCCCAGGTGGTGAAGGTAGTAAACAACATCGCTGATCCTCAACACTGGAGCCCCACAAGGGTGCGTGCTCAGCACCCTCCTGTACTCCCTGTTCACCCATGACTGCGTGACCAAGCACGCCTCCAACTCAATCATCAAGTTTGCAGACGATACAACAGTAGTAGGCTTGATTACCAACAATGACGAGACCGCCTACAGGGTTTTAGGCTTGGCACCTAAAACATTTTTACATTTACAGTGAGGGAAAGAAGTATTTGATCCCCTGCTGATTTTGTACGTTTGCCCACTGACAAAGAAATGATCAGCCTATCATTTTAATGGTAGGTTTATTTGAACAGTGAGAGACAGAATAACAACAAAAAAATCCAGAAAAACACATGTCAAAAATTTTATAAATTGATTTGCATTTTAATGAGGGAAATAAGTATTTGACCCCCTCTCAATCAGAAAGATTTCTGGCACCCAGGTATCTTTTATACAGGTAACGAGCTGAGATCTCAGCTCGTTACCTGTATTACATTTACATTACATTTAGGTCATTTAGCAGACACTCTTATCCAGAGCGACTTACAAATTGGTGCATAAAGTGGATAACCACTTTACAATGTTTTTTTGAGACCAAAATGGAGCTCTTTGGCATCAACTCAACTCGCCGTGTTTGGAGGAGGAGGAATGCTGCCTATGACCCCGAACTCGAACCTTCAGCTCCCTCCACAGATTTTCTATGGGATTAAGGTCTGGAGACTGGCTAGGCCACTCCAGGACCTTAATGTGCTTCTTCTTGAGCCACACCTTTGTTGCCTTGGCCGTGTGTTTTGGGTCATTGTCATGCTGGAATACCCATCCATGACCCATTTTCAATGCCCTGGCTGAGGGAAGGAGGTTCTCACCCAATATTTGACGGTACATGGCCCCGTCCATCGCCCCTTTGATGCGGTGAAGTTGTCCTGTCCCCTTAACAGAAAAACACCCCCAAAGCATAATGTTTCCACCTCCATGTTTGACGGTGGGGATGGTGTTCTTGGGGTCATAGGCAGCATTCCTCCTCCTCCAAACACGGCGAGTTGAGTTGATGCCAAAGAGCTCCATTTTGGTCTCATCTGACCACAACACTTTCACCCAGTTCTCCTCTGAATCATTCAGATGTTCATTGGCAAACTTCAGACGGGCCTGTATATGTGCTTTCTTGAGCAGGGGGACCTTGCGGGCGCTGCAGGATTTCAGTCCTTCACGGCGTAGTGTGTTACCAATTGTTTCATTGGTGACTATGGTCCCAGCTGCCTTGAGATCATATGACAAGATCCTCCCGTGTAGTTCTGGGCTGATTCCTCACTGTTCTCATGATCATTGCAACTCCACGAGGTGAGATCTTGCATGGAGCCCCAGGCCGAGGGAGATTGACAGTTATTTTGTGTTTGTTCCATTTGCGAATAATCACACCAACTGTTGTCACCTTCTCACCAAGCTGCTTGGCGATGGTCTTGTAGCACATTCCAGCCTTGTGTAGGTCTACAATATTGTCCCTGACATCCTTGGAGAGCTCTATGGTCTTGGCCATGGTGGAGAGTTTGGAATCTGATTGATTGATTGCTTCTGTGGACAGGTGTCTTTTATACAGGTAACAAGCTGAGATTAGGAGCACTCCCTTTAAGAGTGTGCTCCTAATCTTAGATCGTTACCTGTATAAAAGACACCTGGGAGCCAGAAATCTTTCTGATTGAGAGGGGGTCAAATACTTACTTCCCTCATTAAAATGCAAATCAATTTATAACATTTTTGACATGCGTTTTTCTGGATTTTTTTGTTGTTATTTGGTCTCTCACTGTTCAAATAAACCTACCATTAAAATTATAGACTGATCATTTCTTTGTCAGTGGGCAAATGTACAAAATCAGCAGGGGATCAAATACTTTTTTCCCTCACTGTATGTGTGTCTCTCGAATGTGTTGTGTTAGTGTTGTTGTTAATGAACTCTTTCCTCCGGGTTCATCAGAGGGTTTCTGTCACATAATAACTTCCTGTCAGGCCGCATGGGCCTCCCTCTCACTTCCTGTTTCTGAAGCTGCTGAGCAACTGTTTCTGGTTCTAGCACAGTGCACAATTTTCCCTACATAGTGTGCTACTGTTGTAGTGTGTGCATGTTATTTGAATGGTCACAGATAGTACGTTGGTAGCATAATTTGCATCTCAGTGATGTCAGATGTCAGTCAGACAGGTTTCCTAGAGCAAATTTCAGTTACAGGTTTTTTTCAAAGCCTATCCAGGTAATTTAACAGTTAACAGATATGGATGTGACGTTTAAACTGCCATTATTTTATCGGCTTTCCGTTAAAACGATAAGAAAAAAATCATAGAATTCCACAATGCAGAATATGGTCCTATTGTGTATGCTAGGGGGCAATGAAGTTCTATCGACCACAGTCATAGGCTGAATCTCAAACCGAATACTTGACCCCTAAGCCCTTTATTATTGAGTGGCCACTTGCTGTTGTGTTCGATAGTGATCACTCGAGTCTGAAGTTGTTTTGGCTAAAACGAGCATTGAGACGATGTGCACTCGACCTTCCAACTGCCACTTATCAACATTCCAAAATTCTAAATGTATTTGCGAGCATCGTCTCCCACGACCTCTCTTGTGCATGACTCACTCGCTATGAAACATGGGCACTGCGGCAGACAGACACATACTCTGATAGACAGTGAGAAAGTTGTAAAAATTAAATCTAAACCGCTGTGAAATATATTTTCCATAACCAAAAATATTGTATTTTCAGCTGTTTGAAGATGGTGTACAAAACTGAAAGTAAACGACGCAAAAACTAAACTGAAGAACGGGCCACATAGAAATAGAGCACATAGAACATATCTACCGCTCCTTAGACTTGCTTTCATTGGGAATAACAGATCTATAACTCACATTTCTATGTGAATTTGGTTGGGTCACCCAAAAAGTTACATATAGCAGCTTTAAATAATGATCCATTCTGACTACTACATTTGTCGTCACACAGGACCACGTGCTGACACAGATCAATCACGGGCCGGCAGGCTACGGTTGACTCGCTCAGGCAGGATGAAAACTACTACATCGACCATGATCCTTTGCTAATTACGGCCACCTTCACCATGATCCTTAGCTATTTTTTTGTGCCATTCAGCCCCATTCAGCAATATGCCACGCTTCAAATTTCAAATACTTCCGGTTTCATTTGCCATCAGGAGTTTTCCATAGGAATACGTGGATGACGTCAGAGCTATCACTATCTACTGGTTTTAATGTCTATGGATGTAACATAGCAAATGTAAATCCGGGACACTCAAATGATCATGATATGTTACGTTTTGGTATGGTTACATAAGACAGAAGGGTACAAAAATGAAAGGAGGGTGGTTGGTCGGGGTGGAATCTCATCCCGGACAACTTTAGCATTTTAGCTAATTAGCAACTTTTCAACAACTTACTACTTTTTAGCTACTTTGCAATTACTTAGCCTAGCTAATGTTAGCCACCTAGCTAACGTTAGCATTAGCCACCTAGCTAACGTTAGCCACAACAAATTGGAATCCATAACATAGCATAATACTTATTTCAAATTCGTAACATATTGTACAAATTGTAATTTGTAACATATCATACGAAATGGATGATGGACATACACAAATTAATACATACCATCCGAAACATAACATATCATCCTAAATGGAAGGAGACAGATTTACATTTACTTTGTTTCGTCTACTCTTGAGTCCAGGTTGCAAACACAGGGATGGAATTTTAGTTAGCTAGTTAAGGATGTTGGGCACTGCACTGATAAACAGCATGTAGCATGTCACTTTTTATTTACGATAGATTGACAGCTTGTTGATGAAGTTGTAGACATGATCCCAGCAGTCAGTCTGAACTTAAGCATGTTTCCAAAGCACCAATTGTCAGCTCCAGCACAGCAGTAGATTCCATACTGTACTGACTTCGCTTGTCTTTCTCTGCCATTTTCCCAACTTAACAACGATTAAGTGCAGAGTTCTTTATATCTTTGTATCCATGGCAAATCATTTGAACGTTACAGCATTGTTGTGTTGGGTATTTGTTTAATTTTAATGTTCCCTTTATGATGATGATCAGGCCCTGTTAGTGGTAGTGTTGAGGTAAAAAAGTTAAGGATTTTTTGTTAACGGTAATGTCCCAATATTCGTTTTAACGTTTAAACCACAGATCATCAACTAGATTTAGCAGCGGTCCGATTTTTTTCTTGAGCAGATGGTCGGGAGGCCGGAACATAATTATAAATAATTTGTAGACTGCAAATTGACCGCCCAAACCGATACAACATTTGACTAAAACATAATCATTTGAAACCTTGCTTACATTTGTATATGATCATGTGTCTCCCTATTATGCGTGGGAATACTTGGGAACAGATTTAGAAAATGTTAATCACTTTAAAGTCTTTTATGTCCAACAATGAAAATCCCCCCCCCCCCCCCCCCCCCCAACCCCATGATTCACATTCATGGTCAGTAAGTGACTGTGTGTTGTGGAATACTTCCTCTTAGATGAAAATATATCCCACTCCTAGATATTCAGAATTATAGATGCACTAATCAGGAAGTAAGAGAAGTGCTTCCTTCTATTGTAGAGAGGCTGTAAACATTTTTATGACCTATTGATGTGTCCTGTTGTGAGTATTGGGTTCCGCCTAGCTGTATAGAATGGGGTGGTGGTGGGGCAGTTCTTCAGGACAGGATACCATTATCTGTGGACTGCCAGCTCAGCACAAAGCACTGCTGGTAGGTAATAACATCAGGGCCATTCACTGTGTGGTCCAGTCCCTCTGGCCTGAAGAGAGGGAGAAGGGGAAGGAGAGGGAAAGAGTAGGTGAAAGGGGGAGAGAGAGAACGTGTGGGGAGGTGCTCTGATTAACTGGTTCAACTACAGCTCATTCTGTCTGCCATCTCCTCTGGCATAGGCCCAAAAGAGAGAGCGCGAGAGAGTGGAAGTGAGGGTGGGGGAGAGGTAGGGGAGAGCGAGACTTGGAGAATAGAGGAGATACTGGGTAGAGAGTTTGAGAGGGAGAGAAGTAATAGATTTAGGGGAGTTGGAGGAGGAGGGAGAGAGAGAGTGAGCACTGTGTTTAAAGAATAGACAGAGCGGGGAGCATAGAGGGAGAGAGAGAGAGGGAGAGAGAGGGAGAGAGGGGGGAGAGAGGGAGAGAGAGAGAGAGGGAGAGGGAGGGAGAGGGAGGGAGGGAGGGAGGGAGGGAGGGAGGGAGGGAGAGGGAGGGAGAGAGAGAGAGAGAGAGAGAGAGAGAGAGAGAGAGAGAGAGAGAGAGAGAGGGGGGGGGAGAGGAGGGAGAGAGAGGGGGAGAGAGGGAGAGAGAGAGGGAGAGAAAGGGAGCGAAAGGGAGCATAGAGGGAGAGAGAGGGAGAGAGAGAGGGAGGGAGAGAGAGAGGGAGGGAGAGAGAGAGGGAGGGAGGGAGAGGGAGCATAGAGGGAGAGAGAGTCAATTGATGATGTCCTCTTTTGTGCATCTGTTCCTGCTCTCTGGGATGCTAGTCCCCTAGAGGAAGAAAGGATGGGTTGTCCCTGAGATAAAAAGGGAAAAAGAGGAGAGGGGAAGAGAGGGAGGAAGAGAGCGAGAGAAAGAAGGAAGTGTCCTCTCTTTCTTTCTCTCAGTGTAGAAAGTAAAGTAAGCATCAGTCCTCAGTGAAACAAACACAGGCAGAATGATCAACTGTCTGTCTGTCTGTCTGTCTGTGTGTCTGTGTGTCTGTCTGTCTGTCTGTCTGTCTGTCTGTCTGTCTGTCTGTCTGTCTGTGTGTGTGTGTGTCTGTGTGTCTGTCTGTGTGCGCGGGTGTGTTTCTGTATGTGTCATATTCTGTGTGCTAATGTTGTACATGTGTCTGTCAATTGGTTGTGTCAATGTGCGTGTGTGTGTGTGTATCATATTGAGGGGCACAGCTGCACCCAATCTCTGATTCTCCCACACAGAGAAGGAGAGAGATAAAGATCTCATCTGTATACTGGAGTGTACATGGGATCTTTCCGGATGACTGTCCTCTGTCTTTCACTCTGTTATACAGGACTGCCTACCCTACCCGCTCTTATTAAAATGTGCCTATTTTTCTGCTGTTTGCTCTCTCTCTCTCTCTCAATTCAATTCAATTTCAATTTAAGGGCTTTATTGGCATGGGAAACGTATGTTAACATTGCCAAAGCAAGTGAAGTAGATAGTAAACAAAAGTGAAATAAACAATAAATATTAACAGTAAACATTACACTCAGAAGTTCCAAAAGAATAAAGACATTTCAAATGTCATATTATCTCTCAACTCAATTCAAGGGGCTTTATTGGCATGGGAAACGTATGTTTACATTGCCAAAGCAAGTGAAATAGATAATAAACTAAAGTGAAATAAACAATAAAAAATGAACAGTAAACATTACACTCACTAAAGTTCCAAAGGAAGAGAGACATTTCAAAAGGGAAAATAAATCAACAGAACATGGGTTGTATTACAATGGTGTTTGTTCTTTTCTCTCTAGCTCCCTATCTCTATGTCTCTATGTCTCTCTATCACTCTCTCTCTCTCTCTCTCTCTCTCTCTCTCTCTCTCTCTCTCTCTCTCTCTCTCTCTCTCCTATCTCTCTCTCTATCTGTCTCTCTATCTCTCTCTCTATCTGTCTCTCTGTCACTCTCTCTCTCTCTCTCTCTCTCTCTCTATCTCTCTCTGTCTCTCTCTCTCTCTCTCTCTCTCTGTCTGTCTCTCTATCTCTCTCTGTCACTCTCTCTGCCTCTCTCTGTCTCTCTCTATCTCTCTCTGTCTCTCTATCTCTCTCTCTGTCTCTCTGTCTCTCTATCTCTCTCTGTCTCTCTCTCTCTCTGTGTCTCTCTATCTCTCTCTCTGTCTATCTCTCTCTCTGTATCTCTCTCTCTCTGTCTCTCTGTGTGTCTCTGTGTCTCTGTCTCTCTATCTCTCTCTTTCTCTCTCTCTGTCTCTCTGTCTCTCTGTCTCTCTATCCTCTCTCTGTCTATCTCTCTCTCTCTGTCTCTCTATCTCTCTCTCTGTCTCTCTCTCGCTAT
>NC_139999.1:8140453-8188552 GCF_964263955.1 Coregonus lavaretus | reverse complement strand
GAGATGAGAGACGGGGAGGAGAGGAGAGGAGAGGAGAGGAGAGGAGAGGAGAGGAGAGGAGAGGAGAGGAGAGGAGAGAGAGGAGAGGAGAGAGGAGAGGAGAGGAGAGGAGAGGAGAGGAGAGTAAGGGGGAGGAGAAAAGGTGAGGGGTAAACGAGGGAGTGGTGGTTCTCTGCCCATTAGGAGCCGAAAGACAGGATAAGGAGGTGTTTTGTTTGCTTTGGAGTTCTTCTGAGAACTGCTTCAAAGTGAAACTACTTAAAAGTCTCTGCAATTAATTCCGACTAAGCCAACTGTCTGTCTGGTGGTGTGTCTGGTGTGTGTGTGTGTGTGTGTGTGTGTGTGTGTGTGTGTGTGTGTGTGTGTGAATCATTAATGTAAGGGAATTTAGTCATTTTTTCACCAAACTTTTAACCTTAATCCATTGAAATTGTGAAATTTTTTGTTGAATTCATGCTAGTTGACAACTCAAACAAATGTAAATTTAAAAAAAAGATGTTGAACTGACGTATGTACCCAGTGGAAAAGAGACTTCTCTCTCCTCATACTGGACTAATTGGTCCTATCTACTGGTCCCCAGCTGTTCCACTGGGGACAAGTTATGGATGTTTGAGTACAGTAAAGTCTACAGGGAATAACTACTCTACTGGAATGAGGCCCATCACATAGTATATACAGTAAAACCCAGAAGTAACCTATTTTAGAAAGCCTGGCAGAATAATGATGGTGAACTGTGGGGGTAAAGAAGAAGAAGTAACCTATTTTAGAAAGCCTGGCAGAATAATGATGGTGAACTGTGGAGGTAAAGAGAAGAAGAAGTAACCTATTTTAGAAAGCCTGGCAGAATAATGATGGTGAACTGTGGAGGTAAAGAAGAAGAAGTAACCTATTTTAGAAAGCCTGGCAGAATAATGATGGTGAACTGTGGAGGTAAAGAAGAAGAGGTAACCTATTTTAGAAAGCCTGGCAGAAGAATGATGGTGAACTGTGGAGGTAAAGCTCACCAAGAACTAGCTTTTCTACTGACTCACAACCTTTCCATCACCTTGCTTTGTTTTCACCCATGAAGGTCAGCAGGTCTCTCTCTCTGGTCTGAGTGAGTCAAAATTGACAGAGACATTGGAATTGAAAAATACATTGACAGAGACAATGAAAGAGACATTGGCATTGACAAAGACGTTGACAGAGACATTGACAGAGACATTGGCATTGACAAAGACATTGACAGAGACATTATCAGAGACATTGGCAGAGACATTGACAGAGACATTGACAGAGACATTGGCAGAGACATTGACAGAGACACTGAAAGAGACAGAGACATTGACAGAGACATTGATAGAAACAGAGACATTGACAGAGACAGAGACATTGACATTGACAGTTCAATCAATCAATCAATCAAATGTATGTATAAAGACCTTTCTACATCAGCAGATGTCAGAAAGTCATATACAGAAACCCAGCCTTAAACCCCAAACAGCAAGCAATGCAGATGTAGAAGCACGGTGGCTAGGAAAAACTCCCTAGAAAGGCCGGAACCTAGGAAGAAACCTAGAGAGGATCCAGGCTCTGAGGGGTGGCCAGTCCTCTTCTGGCTGTGCCAGGTGGAGATTATAAGAGTATATGGCCATTAAGGCCAGATTGTTCTTCAAGATGTTCAAACGTTCATATATGACCAGTAGGGTCAAATAATAATCACAGTGGTTGTACAGGTCAGTACCTCAGGAGTAAATGTCAGTTGGCTTTTCATAGCCGAGCATTCAGAGGTCGAGACAGCAGGTGCGGTAAAGAGAGAGACAGAGAGAGAGAGTCAAAAACAGCAGGTCTGGGACAAGGTAGCACGTCCGGTGAACAGGTCAGGGTTCCATAGCCGCAGGCAGAACAGTTGAAACTGGAGCAGCAGCACGAACAGGTGGACTGGGGACAGCCAGGAGTCATCAGGCCAGGTAGTCCTGAGGCATGGTCCTAGGGCTCAGGTCCTCCGGGAGGGGAGAGAGAGAGGGAGAGAGAGAGAATTAGAGGGAGCATACTTAAATCCACACAGGACACCAGATAAGACAGGAGAATTTCACCAGATATAACAGACTGACCCTAGCCCCACGGCACATAGACTATTGCAGCATAGATACTGGAGGCTGAGACAGGGGGGGGGTCGGGGGACACTGTGACGCCGTCCAACGATACGACAGGGCCAACCACGCAGGATATAACCCCACCCACTTTTCCAAAGCACAGCCACCACACCACTAGAGGGATGTCAACAGATCACCAACTTACTACCCTGAGCCAAGGCTGAGTATAGCCCACCAACTTACTACCCTGAGAGAAGGCTGAGTATAGCCCACGAAAATCTCCTCCACCGCACGAGCCCGAGGGGGTCAAAACCAGACAGGAAGAGCACATCAGTGACTCAACCCACTCAAGTGACGCACCCCTCCTAGGGACGGCATGGAAGACCCCTCCTAGGGACGGCATGGAAGACCCCTCCTAGGGACGGCATGGAAGACCCCTCCTAGGGACGGCATGGAAGACCCCTCCTAGGGACGGCATGGAAGAGCCCTCCTAGGGACGGCATGGAAGACCCCTCCTAGGGACGGCATGGAAGACCCCTCCTAGGGACGGCATGGAAGACCCCTCCTAGGGACGGCATGGAAGAGCACCAGTAAGCCAGCAACTCAGCCCCTGTAATGGGGTCAGAGGCAGAGAATCCCAGTGGAGAGAGGGGAGCCGGCCAGGCAGAGACAGCAAGGGCGGGTCGTCGCTCCAGCGCCTTCCATTCACCTTCGCACCCCTGGGCGTACTGTATGTACAGCAGGACCAAATCGGAGAGATAGGTAGGAGCAAGCCCATGGAATGCTTTATAGGTTAGCAGTAAAACCTTGAAATCAGCACTAGCCTTAACAGGAAGCCAGTGTAGAGGCTAGCACTGGAGTAATATGATCAAATGTTTTGGTTCTAGTCAAGATTCTAGCAGCTATATTTAGCACTAACTGAAGTTTATTTAGTGCTTTATCTGGGTAGCTGGAGAGTAGAGCATTGCAGTAGTCTAATCTAAAAGTGACAAAAGCATGGATTAGCTTTTCTGCATCATCTTTTGATAAAGAGTTTCTGATTTTTGCAATGTTACAAAGATGGGAAACAGCTGTCCTTGAAATATTCTTGATATGTTTGTCAAAAGAGAGATCAGGGTCCAGAGTAACGCCGAGGTCCTTCACAGTTTTATTTGAGACGACTGTACAACCATCAAGATTAATTGTCAGATCCAACAGCAGATCTCTTTGTTTCTTGGGACCTAGAACTAGTATCTCTCTTTTGTCCGAGTTTAAAAATAAAACATTTGCCGCCATCCACTTCCTTATGTCTGAAGCACAGGCTTCTATGGTAGGACATTTTGGGGCTTCACCATTTTTCATCGAAATGTGCAGCTGTGTGTCGTCCGCATAGCAGTGAAAGTTGACATTGTGTTTCCGAATGACATCACCAAGAGGTAGAATATAGTGAAAACAATAGTGGTTCTAAAACGGAACCTTGAGGAACATCGAATATTATAATTGATTTGTCAGATGACAAACCATCCACAGAGACTAACTCATATCTTTCCGACAGATAAGATCTAAACCAGGCAAGAACTTATCCATGTAGACTAATTAGGGTTTCCAATCTCTCCAAAAGAATGTGGTGATCGATGGTGTCAAAAGCAGCACTAAGGTCTAGCAGCACGACGACAGATGCAGAGCGTTGGTCTGACGCCATTAAAAGGTAATTTACCATCTTCATGAGTGCGGTCTCAGTGCTATGATGGGGTCTAAAACCAGACTGAAGCGTTTCGTATACATTATTTGTCTTCAGGAAGGCAGTGAGTTGCTGCGCAACAGCTTTTTCTAAAATTTCTGAGAGGAATGGGAGATTCGATATAGGCCGATAGTTTTTTTTACATTTTCTGGGTCAAGGTTTGGCTTTTTCAAGAGAGGCTTTATTACTGCCACTTTTAGTGAGTTTGGTACACATCCGGTGGATAGGGAGCCATTTATTATGTTCAATATAGGACGGTCAAGCACAGGAATTAGCTCTTTCAGTAGTTTAGTTGGAATAGGGTCCAGTATGCAGCTTGAAGGTTTAGAGGCCATGACTATTTTCATGAATGTGTCAAGAGATACAGGATTTAAAAAACTTGAGTGTCTCCATTGATCCTAGGTCCTGGCAGTTGTGTGCAGACTCAGGACAACTGAGCTTTGGAGAAATACGCAAATTCAAAGAGGAGTCCGTAATTTGCTTTCTAATGATCATTATCTTTTTGTCGAAGAAGTTCATTAATTATCACTGCTGAAGTGAAAGCCATCCACTCTTGGGGAATGCTGCTTTTTAGTTAGCTTTGCGACAGTATCCAAAATACATTTTGGATTGTTCCTATTCTCCTCAATTAGGTTGGAAAAATAGGATGATCGAGCAGCAGTGAGGGCTCTTCGATATTGCACGGTACTGTCTTTCCAAGCTAGATGGAAGACTTCCAGTTTGGTGGAGCGCCATTTCCATTCCAATTTTCTGGAAGCTTGCTTCAGGGCTCAGGTATTTTCTGTATACCAGGGAGCTAGTTTCTTGTGACAAATGTTTTTTGTTTTTAGAGGAGCGACTGCATCTAGGGTATTACGCAAGGTTAAATTTAGATCCTCAGTTAGATGGGTAACCGAATTTAGTACTCCGACGACCTTGGGTAGGTGGAGGGAGTCTGGAAGGGCATCTAGGAATCTTTGGGTTGTCCGAGAATTTATAGCACGTCTTTTGATGATCCTTGTTTGGGGTCTGAGCAGATTATTTGTTGCGATTGAAAACGTAATAAAATGGTGGTCTGATAGTCCAGGATTATGACGGAAAACGTTTAGATTCACAATATTTATTATACCGGACAAAACTAGATCCAGAGTATGACTGTGGCAATGAGTAGGTCGGGAGACATGTTGGACAAAACCCATTGAGTCGATGATGGCTCCGAAAGCCTTTTGGAGTAGGACTGTGAACTTTTCCATATGAATATTGAAGTCACCCAAAATTAGAATATTATCTGCCATGACTAGAAGGTCCAAAAGGAATTCAGGGAACTCAGTGAGGAATGCTGTATACTGCCCAGGAGGCCTGTAAACAGTAGCTATAAAAAGTGATTGAGGAGGCTGCATTGATTTCATGACTAGAATTGACATTGACAGAGACATTGACAGAGACAGAGACATTGACAGAGACATTAACAGTGACGTTGACAAAGACATTGACAGAGACATTGACATTGACAGAGACATTGACAGAGACGTTGACAGAAACAGTTACATTGACAGTTACATTGACAGAGACATTGACAGTGACATTGACAGAGACATTGACATGGACAGAGACATTGACAGAGACATTGACAGAGACAGAGACAGAGACATTGACATTGATAGAGACATTGAAAGAGACAGACATTGACAGAGACATTGACATTGACAGAGCCATTGACAGAGACATTGACATTGATAGAGACATTGAAAGAGACAGAGACATTGACAGAGACATTGACATAAACATTGAAAGAGACAGAGACATTGACAGAGACATTGACATTGACAGGGACATTGATAGAGACAAAAACATTGACACAGACATCGACAGAGACATTGAAAGAGACATTGACAGAGATATTGACAGAGACATTGACAGAGACATTGACAGAGACAATGACAGAGACATTAACAGAGACATTGACAGAGACATTGACAGAGACAGAGACATGGACAGAGACATTGACAGAGACATTGACAGAGACATTGACAGAGACAGATTGACAGAGACAGATTGACAGAGACATTGACAGAGACAGATTGACAGTGTTACAGAGCGAATGCGTTTGACGCTCCAATCAGAGAATACAATGGCCCAGGAAATGTCATCATTCACGCTAGCCATTCCAATCATATTAGCACGCGTTAGCGCCCATCAATGGGGAACTTGCTCAGGAAACACCTGTGAAAAAACCTGTGAACACCCTTTGGCATAATATCACAAAGAACCGGTAACGGTTGGGTGTCGGTAACAGTTGGGTGCCAGTTTGCCCACTGCTGGCGATAATCACCATATCTGAATGAAGCCAGATCCCACTTGGCTCCTTAGATCTGACACTAATGCTCATACCAACAAAAAAAAAGGCTTTCATGAACTAACACTCGCACTTGACTTGTTCAACCCCCCCTTCCTAGCGCTGACTCTACTGATAGCTACGTTATTGAGGAGAAATGTACTTACTATGCCTGTGATATGTGGTTGTCCCATCTAGCTATCTTCAGATTAATGTAAGTCCCTCTGGATAAGAGCATCTGCTAAATGACTAACATGTAGAATGTAAATGTGATACAGTTGGCTCATCGCTGGTGGCAATTACCATGAATACCCCCTCTGGATGAAGACTAATCTTCCATTGCTCTCTCGCTCTGACGCTCTGACACTGACACTCTCCCTTCAGTCCCCCGCTAGTCACTTCCCGCCTCACGCCTGCTACCTGCCACTGCCCACTCTAACCACTAGCTATCACCTGTAGGCTGGTCACTACCCACCTCACGCCTGCTAGCCCCCCCCCCCCCCCCCCCCCCCACCACCCGTGTTTTTTTCGCCCTCTCTCGTCATCTACTCCAACCAACAGCCATCCGGTAGGCTGCCTGTTAACGACTTACCGGGTAATCACTAGAAGTGAAAGCCTCCAACCTCCCGAAACCACCCGGGGTTCTCTCACCACCCACATTGACCAGCGTGGTAATGGCTGCTGGTGCTTCCTTTCTTCCGATCACGGCTTGAGGCTGTCAGGGTCACAGGAGGTTGGTGGCACCTTAATGGGGGAGGATGAGCTCGTGGTAATGACTGGAGCGGAATAGGTGGAATGTATCAAATACATCAAACACATTGTTCCCATGTGTTTGATGCCATTCCATTTGCTCCATTCCAGCCATTATTATGAGCCGTCCTCCCCTCAGCAGCCTCGACTGGTCAGGGTGAATTGAGGAGACGTAACAGTCATGTTGTTAACGTGCTGAACTAATGTGACTTGGGCCTGTGTCCCGAATGGCACCCTACTCCTTATGGGGCTGATTCCGACCCGCTTAAATGGAACGGAATTCCCTTTCTATTAACTTTCCTCTCTCTGTGTATTCTGACCTTGAACTGAAGCATGAGAATAGCATGATATTCACCCGCTATTTGTTCTGGGTGGAGATGATAGAAATGAAGGTGTGGCGGTGGTGTGTCTACAGATATGCCATGTTCTGACCTTGACTTAATTCTCTCATAATTCTACTACCTTTACGCGGGTGAATATCATGCTATTCTCATGAAACTATAAATAAGGTCAATCGAACCTACCGGTTCCAAGTGGAAAAAGAATGTACTTTCCCCCCCAAATAGAAATAACAGCATTCTCCATGCACTGTAATTTATAATTTGATAAGAGCTATTGATACATTTGATAAGAGCTATTGATAAGAGCTAGGTAAATGAGTAATCCGTTTGGAGAAGGGGATTGTAAATACACATAGCAAATTGTTTTAGATTATTTTTCCTTGTGATCCCTGGAAACGAATGTGAAACCAGCCATATGGAAGCAAACTGAAAATCATATCAACGTGATATGTATTGTGGTCCCTTTTCCACAGTGAAGTAGGCTATAAATAGCTGTACCGTAATTCCGATTTTTTATTGTATGCCCTCATAATTTGCGTGGATGAAATTTGGAGACCCAAGCTACAGGCTTCTGTTGGGCTGAACCCAACATGTATTCACTTTATAATTGTTTTAATGATATACGTGTGCTTTTCACCGTTTTATTTTACAATTTGTATCATGTTAAATATTAGCCACTGTCATACATTTATAACTGTCACTTTAGTGTTTGTTTTCTTACATTTGTAGCTTACATTTTGCATCATTCCATTCACCTTACTTTCCTCTGTCACGTCTGTGTCGTTGTTCCTGAGGGTCGCTACCATTAGTGGATCATATTAGGCTAACGGTGTGCAATAATTCTGGACATGTAGCCTATTTGAATCATTATGGAACTCAGACCACACGTAGCAGGTTAAACCTGGAGCCTGGCGCACGGTTCACGACGACTGGACCGTTGTCATACAGTTCCATGATTAGTGATGATTAGGGACTAGTGATTAGTGATGATTAGTGATGATTAGGGACTAGTGATTAGTGATGATTTATAGTACTATTGTTCCCCTATTTACACTTTTTTTTCCACCTTCCAATATTCCATGAATTGAACTTGAATATGACAACTTTCAGGATGAATCAAACCACTGTATTTTCCATTCATCAATATATTCAGCGTGTGAAGGCTGTGTGTTTAATGATTCATAGATGCTTTCCTAAATCTAAAATGTGCCTAAATAATCTACAAGATCAGAGTATTTTTAAATATACCAGTTGGTACTGAAACAGAGACTAATATGCATATATTTAGATGGCTCTTTCATTGATCCTTATATTCTGATCCCGTTCTCTCTATATATTCTAGTTTGTCAACTAAATTCTAATTAAAGGTGCATCGCATATAAAGGGATGGCTTAAGATAAATGTACTTAAAATCCTATTAAATGAAAACTCCATGAGAAAATCTGTTGGCCAGCAAGTGGGAAGGTTTTCAGTGGTTTAATTAAATGCATTCAGCATGCGCAAGGGAACCACGCCTGCAAAGCCCGTTACGCACCTGCACAAGGTAAGCCTGAATACCAACTATGTAGGAAAGGCAAACATTTCCTAAATCTGAATCGGGCCCTAGGGGAACAGGTCAAGAGTAGCGCACTATGTATGGAATAGGATGCCATTTGGGATGAAGCCTTGCTCAAGGGCTGATATGCCCCCCATAAGTGACTATGGACCTAATCCCTGACATCTTTGATTGAAATGGATGGATCTCAAATCAAATCAAATGTTATTTGTTACATGCGCCGAATACAACAGGTGTAGACCTTACAGTGACCTTACTTACAAGCCCTTACAGTGACCTTACTTACAAGCCCTTAACCAACAATGGAGATTTAAGAAAGAATACCAAAAAAAATCACTCAATAAAAATAATACGAATTAAAAGTAACAAATAATTAAAGAGCAGCAGTAAAATAACAATAGCGAGGCTATATACAGGGGGTACCGGCAATGCAAATAGTCTGGGTAGCCATTTGATTAGATGTTCAGGAGTCTTATGGCTTGGGGGTAGAAGCTGTTTAGAAGCCTCTTGGACCTAGACTTGGCGCTCCGGTACCGCTTGCCGTGCGGTAGCAGAGAGAACAGTCTATGACTAGGGTGGCTGGAGTCTTTGACCATTTTTAGGGCCTTCCTCTGACACCGCTTGGTATAGAGGTCCTGGATGGCAGGAAGCTTGGCCCCAGTGATGTACTGGGCCGTACGCACTACCCTCTGTAGTGCCTTGCGGTCGGAGGCCGAGCAGTTGCCTACTAGGCAGTGATGCAACCAGTCAGGATGCTCTCGATGGTGCAGCTGTAGAACCTTTTGAGGATCTGAGGACCCATGCCAAATATGTTCAGTCTCCTTAGGGGGAATAGGTTTTGTCGTGCCCTCTTCACGACTGTCTTGGTGTGCTTGGACAATGTTTGTTTGTTGGTGATGTGGACACATCCTGGTAATCCGTCTGGCCCTGCGGCCGTGTGAATGTTGACCTGTTTAAAGGTCTTACTCACATCGGCTACAGAGAGCGTGATCACACAGTCGCCCGGAACAGCTGATGCTCTCATGCATGTTTCAGTGTTACTTGCCTCGAAGCGAGCTTAGAAGTAATTTAGCTCGTCTGGTAGGCTCGTGTCACTGGGCAGCTCGCGGCTGTGCTTCCCTTTATAGTCTGTAATAGTTTGCAAGTCCTGCCACATCCGAAGAGCGTCGGAGCCGGTGTAGTTTGATTCGATCTAAGTCCTGTATTGACGCTTTGCCTGTTTGATGGTTCGTCGGAGGGCATAGTGGTATTTCTTATAAGCTTCCGGGTTAGAGTCCCGCTCCTTGAAAGCGGCAGCTCTACCCTTTAGCTCAGTGCGGATGTTGCCTGTAATCCATGGCTTCTGGTTGGGGTATGTACGTACAGTCACTGTGGGGACGACATCATCGATGCACTTATTGATGAAGCCAGTGACTGATGTGGTGTACTCCTCAATGCCATCGGAAGAATCCCTGAACATATTCAAGTCTGTGCTAGCAAAACAGTCCTGTAGCTTAGCATCTGCTTCATCTGACCACTTTTTTATTGACTGAGTCACTGGTGCTTCCTGCTTTAGTTTTTGCTTGTAAGCAGGAATCAGGAGGATAGAATGATGGTCAGATTTGCCAAATGGAGGGCGAGGGAGAGCTTTGTATGTGTCTCTGTGTGTGGAGTAAAGGTGGTCTAGAGTTTTTTTCCCTCTGGTTGCACATTTAACAAGCTGGTAGAAATGAGGTAAAACGGATTTAAGTTTCCCTGCATTAAAGTCTCTGGTCACTAGGAGTGCCGCCTCTGGATGAGCGTTTTCCTGTTTGCTTATGGCCGTACATAGTTCATTGAGTGCGGTCTTAGTGCCAGCATCGGTTTGTGGTGGTAAATAGACAGCTACGAAGAATATAGATGAC
This sequence comes from Coregonus lavaretus, assembly GCF_964263955.1. NCBI lineage: Eukaryota > Metazoa > Chordata > Actinopteri > Salmoniformes > Salmonidae > Coregonus > Coregonus lavaretus. The sequence goes on along the minus strand of NC_139999.1, from coordinate 8,177,914 downwards.
AACTCTCTTGGTAGATAATGTGGTCTAGAGCTTATCATGAGATACTCTTCCTCAGGCGAGCAAACCTCAAGATTCCTTAGATATCGTGCACCAGCTGTTGTTTACAAATATACATAGACCGCCACCCCTTGTCTTACCAGAGGCTGCTGTTCTATCCTGCCGATACAGTGTATAACCCGCCAGCTGTATGTTATTCATGTCTTCGTTCAGCCACGAAACATAAGATATTACAGTTTTCAATGTCCCGTTGGTCGGATATACGTGCTTGTAGTTCATCCACTTTATTATCAAGCGATTGTAAATTGGCCAATAGTATCGATGGCAAAGGCAGATTAGCCACTCGTCACCGGCTCCTTACCAAGCACCCCGATCTCCTTCCGCAATATCTCCTTTTCTTTCTGCTGCGAATTATGGGGATGAGGGCCCTGTCGGGTGTCTGGAGCAAATCCCTCTCGTCCAAATCATTAAATAATTTTTTTTAGTCCAGTTCAAGGTGAGTAATCTCTGTTCTGATGTCCAAAAGCTATTTTCGGTCATAAGAGACAGTAGCAGCAACATTATGTACAAAATAAGTTGCAAACAATGCGATAAAACAAACAAAATAGCACAGTTGGTTAAGAGTCCATAAAACGGTAGCCATCCCCTACAGCGCCTCTTTTTAGTTTTCTCTCTTTGTTTCTCTCTCTTCTCCCCAAAAGTCAGTGGTATTGTCTTATATTCTTTCGGATTCAACTCCTCTTATCCCATCATCCCTCCTGCCTTCTTCCTCCTCCCTCCTCTCTCCTCCCCCTCTGTGGACAGCTTTAATATACATGGGTAGATGTATTTTCTCTTTCAAAAACCCTCCATCCGTCCCTCAGTCGATCAATAGAGCAGCATTCAGGTCTTCCCCCCCAGTTGTTTTATGGAAGTCAATGGTGCTGCATCTCCAGAGCTCCACTGTGTCTTTGTGTTGGTATCTCCTGTGTGTTTATTTATTTTATTAGGGATCCCCATTAGTTCCTGCCAAGGCAGCAGCTACTCTTCCTACCACTACCTACAGTTGAAGTCGGAAGTTTACATAAACCTTAGCCAAATACATTTAAACTCAGTTTTTCACAATTCCTGACATTTAAATTCCCTGTTTTAGATCAGTTAGGATCACCACTTTATTTTAAGTATGTGAAATGTCAGAATAATAGTAGAGAGAATGATTAATTTCAGCTTTCTTTCTTTCATCACATTCCCAGAGGGTCAGAAGTTTACATACACTCAATTAGTATTTGGTAGCATTGCCTTTAAATGTAATAACTTGGGTCAAACGTTTCGGGTAGCCTTCCACAAGCTTCCCACAATAAATTGGGTGTATTTTGGCCCATTCCTCCAGAGCTGGTGTAACTGAGTCAGGATTGTAGGCCTCCTTGCTCGCACACGCTTTTTCAGTTCTGCCCACACATTTTCTATAGGATTGAGGTCAGGGCTTTGTGATGGCCACTCCAATACCTTGACTTTCTTGTCCTTAAGCCATTTTTCCACAACTTTGGAGGTATGCTTGGGGTCATTGTCCATTTGGAAGACCCATTTGCGACCAAGCTTTAACTTCTTGACTGATGTCTTGAGATGTTGCTTCAATATATCCACATAATTTTCCTTCCTCATGATGCCATCTATTTTGTGAAGTGCACCAGTCCCTCCTGCAGCAAAGCACCCCCACAGCATGATGCTGCCACCCCCATGCTTCACGGTTGGGATCGTGTTCTTCGGCTTGCAAGCAACCCCCTTTTACCTCCAAACATAACGATGGTCATTATGGCCAAACAGTTCAATTTTTGTTTCATCAGACCGGAGGAGATTTCTCCAAAAAGTACAATCTTTGTCCCCATGTGCAGTTGCAAACCGTAGTCTGGCTTTTTTATGGCGGTTTTGGAGCAGTGGCTTCTTCCTCACTGAGCGGCCTTTCAGGTTATGTCGATATAGGACTCGTTTTACTGTGGATATAGATACTTTGTACCTGTTTCCTCCAGCATCTTCACAAGGTCCTTTGCTGTTGTTCTGGGATTGATTTGCACTTTTCGCACCAAAGTACGTTCATCTCTAGGAGACAGAACGCATCTCCTTCCTGAGTGGTATGATGGCTATGTGGTCCCATGGTGTTTATACTTGCGTACTATTGTTTGTACAGATGAACATGGTACCTTCAGGCGTTTGGAAATTGCTCCCAAGGATGAACCAGACTTGTGGAGGTCTACAATTTTTCTTCTGAGGTCTTGGCTGATTTCTTTAGATTTTCCCATGATGTCAAGCAAAGAGGCACTGAGTTAGAAGGTAGGCCTTGAAATACATCCACAGGTACACCTCCAATTGACTCAAATGGTGTCAATTAGCCTATCAGAAGCTTCTAAAGCCATGACATCATTTTCTGGAATTTTGCAAGCTGTTTAAAGGCACAATCAACTTAGTGTATGTAAACTTCTGACCCACTGGAATTGTGATACAGTGAATTATAAGTGAAATAATCTGTCTGTAAACAATTGTTGGAAAAATTACTTGTGTCATGCACAAAGTAGATGTCCTAACTGACTTGCCAAAACTATAGTTTGTTAACAAGACATTTGTGGAGTGGTTGAAAAACGAGTTTGAATGACTCCAACCTAAGTGTATGTAAACTTCCGACTTCAACTGTATCTACAATACAAAATGTTTAATACCACCATACAACAATATCACAATGTGTGCGTATGCATGTGTCTATACCCTTGTGTGTGTCTCTTCACGGTCCCTGTTGTTCCAGAAGGTGTATTTTTACCTGTTTTTAAAAATCTGATTCTACTGCTTTCATCAGTTACCTGATGTGGAATAGAGTTCCATATAGTCACGGCTCTATGTAGTACTGTGCGCCTCCCATAGTCTGTTCTGGACTTGGGGACTGTGAAGAGACCTCTGGTGGCATGTCTTGTGGGGTATGCATGGGTTTCCGAGCTGTGTGATAGTAGTTTAAACAGACAGCTCGGTACATTCAGCTTGTCAACACCTCTTACAAAAACAAGCGGTGATGAAGTCAATCTCTCTTCCACTCTGAGCCAGGAGAGACTGACATGCATGTCATTAATGTTAGCCTTGTTGACAGTGTTGTTAAGAAGGCAGAGCAGCACTTTATTATGGACATACATCTCCCCATCTTAGCTACTGTTGTATCAATATGCTTTGACCATGACAGTCTACAATCCAGGGTTACTCCAAGCAGTTTAGTCTCCTCAACTTGCTCATTTTCCACATGATTCATTACGAGATGTAGTTGAGGTTTAGGGTTTAGTGAATGATTTGACCCAAATACAAAGCTTTTAGTTTTGGAAATATTCAGGACTAACTTATTCCTTGCCACCCATTCCGAAACTAACTGCAACTCTTTGTTAAGTGTTGCAGTTATTTCAGTTGCTGTAGTAGCTGACGTGTATAGTGTTGAGTCTTCCGCATACATAGACACACTGGCTTTACTCAAAGCCAGTGGCATGTCATTAGTAAAGATGGAAAAAAGCAAGGGGCCTAAACAGCTGCCCTGGGGAATTCCTGATTCTACCTGGATTATGTTTGAGAGGCTTCCATTAAAGAACACATTCTGTGTTCTGTTAGACAAGTAACTCTTTATTCACATTATAGCAGGGGGTGTAAAGCCATAACACATACGTTTTTCCAGCAGCAGACTATGATCGATAATGTCAAAAGCTGCACTGAAGTCTAACAAAACAACCCCCACAATCGTTTTATCATCAATTTCTTTACTGGCTTTACTCAAAGCCAGTGGCATGTCATTAGTAAACATGGAAAAAGCAAGGGGCCTAAACAGCTGCCCTGGGGAATTCCTGATTCTACCTGGATTATGTTTGAAAGGCTTCCATTAAAGAACACATTCTGTGTTCTGTTAGACAAGTAACTATTTATCCACATTATAGCAGGGGGTGTAAAGCCATAACACATACGTTTTTCCAGCAGCAGACTATGATCGATAATGTCAAAAGCTGCACTGAAGTCTAACAAAACAACCCCCACAATCGTTTTATCATCAATTTCTTTACTGGCTTTACTCAAAGCCAGTGGCATGTCATTGGTAAAGATGGAAAAAAGCAAGGGGCCTAAACAGCTGCCCTGGGGAATTCCTGATTCAACCTGGATTATGTTTGAGAGGCTTCCATTAAAGAACACATTTTGTGTTCTGTTAGACAAGTAACTCTTTATCCACATTATAGCAGGGGGTGTAAAGCCATAACACATATGTTTTTCCAGCAGCAGACTATGATCGATAATGTCAATAGCTGCACTGAAGTCTAACAAAACAACCCCCACAATCGTTTTATCATCAATTTCTCTCAGCCAATCATCAGTCATTTGTGTAAGTGCTTGTTGAATGTCCTTCTCTATAAGCATGCTGAAAGTTTGTTGTCAATTTGTTTATAGTAAAATAGCATTGTATCTGGTCAAACACAATTTTTTCCAATAGTTTACTAAGGTGTTAGCGATGGTGCAGCTCATCCTTCCTCCTTGCTGTGTGTGTCTGTACTGAACTACCTCCAGCCCTCCAGGGTGACATTCTGCGCAGCACAGCACCATATTCCACATCTACAATGCCTTGCAAAAGTATTCATCTCCCTTGGCGTTTTTCCTATTTTGTTGCATTACAACTTGTAATTTAAATTGATTTTTATTTGGATTTCATTTAATGGACATACACAAAATAGTCAAAATTGGTGAAGTGAACTGAAAAAAATAACTTGTTTCAAAACATTCTAAAAAATAAATAATGGAAAAGTGGTGCGTGCATATCTATTCACCCCCTTTGCTATGAAGCCCCTAAATAAGATCTGGTGCAACAAATTACCTTCAGAAGTCACATAATTAGTTAAATAAAGTCCACCTGAGTGCAATCTAAGTGTCACATGATCTGTCACATGATCTCAATATATATATACACCTGTTCTGAAAGGCCCCAGAGTCTGCAACACCACTAAGCAAGGGGCACCCCCAAGCAAGTGGCAAAATGGAGCTCTCCAAACATGTCAGGGACAAAGTTGTGGAAAAGTACAGATCAGGGTTGGGTTATAAAAAAATATCTGAAAATTTGAACATCCCACTGAGCACCATTAAATCCATTATTTAAAAAATGGAAAGAATATAGCACCACAACAAACCTGCCAAGAGAGGGCCGCCCACCAAAACTCACGGACCAGGCAAGGAGGGCATTAATCAGAGAGGCAACAAAGATAACCCTGATGGAGCTGCAAAGCTCCACAGCAGAGATTGGAGTATCTGTCCATAGGACCACTTTAAGCCGAACACTCCACAGAGCTGGGCTTTACGGAAGAGTGGCCAGAAAAAAAGCCATTGCTTAAAGATAAAATAAGCAAACACGTTTGGTGTTCGCCAAAAGCCATGTGGGAGACTCCCCAAACATATGGAAGAAGGTACTTTCGTCAGATGAGACAAAAATTTCACTTTTTGTCAATCAGGGAAAACGCTATGTCTGGTGCAAACCCAACACCCCGAGAACACCATCCTTCAATTCTGACCAGTTTCCATGTCCCTGCTGATGAAAAACATCCCCACAGAATGATGCTGCCACCACCATGCTTCACTGTGTGGATGTTTTTCATCAGCAGGGACTGGGAAACTGGTCAGATTGAAGGAATGATGGATGGCGCTAAATACAGGGAAATTCTTGAGGGAAACCTCTTTCAGTCTTCCAGAGATTTGAGACAGGGACAGAGGTTCACCTTCCAGCAGGACCTTGACCCTAAGCATACTGCTAAAGCAACACTCAAGTGGTTTAAGGGGAAACATTTAAATATCTTGGAATGGCCTAGTCAAAGCCCAGACCTCAATCCAATTGAGAATCTGTGGTATGACTTAAAGATTGCTGTACACTAGCGGAACCCATCCAACTTGAAGGAGCTGGAGCAGTTTTGCCTTGAAGAATGGGTAAAAATCCCAGTGGCTAGATGTGCCAAGCTTATAGAGACATACCCCAAGAGACTTGTAGCTGTAATTGCTGCAAAAGGTGGCTCTACAAAGTATTGACTTTGGGGGGGGTGAATAGTTATGCACGCTCAAGTTTTCTGTTTTTGTCTTATTTCTTGTTTGTTTCACAAAAAAATTGTATTTAGCATCTTCAAAGTGGTAGGCATGTTGTGTAAATCAAATGATACAAACCCCCACAAAAATCCATTTTAATTCCAGGTTGTAAGGCAACAAAATAGGAAAAATGTCAAGGGGGGGTGAATTATTTCGCAAGCCACTGTATACATTTTTTTAAATAATTGACTGGATATGTCTCACACTGTCACAGTTCTAAAGGCCTGTGCCTAAAATGTACAGCAGTGAACATTCTCCAAATGACTGTTCCAGCCTACTCTGTCACAATGAGACGCCTGTGGTAAGAACGTGTGTGTGTGTGTGTTTGTGTGTGTGAGTGTGCGTGTGTGTGTTTGTATGATCTTAATTTGAGCCAGTTTGCTGCAGCAGGAAAATAATGCATAGTGCCTAAATTTAATCTAGAATAATTCAATCCCATACTTACTTGCTTTTCTTTCAGTTAAACAAATTGTGGTAAGGAAATCATACCAACCAACTGGTAACTCTCCCTCCCTGTAACATGTAATGTTATGTAGGCTGTGTGTAGTGGAGGAAATGTTCTGCTCTGCATTTGATTTGTGGAACAAAGACTGCTGCCTGCCTGCCTGCCTGCCTGTCTGCCTGCCTGCCTGTCTGCCTGCCTGCCTGTCTGCCTGCCTGCCTGCCTGCCTGCCTGTCTGTCTGTCTGTCTGTCTGTCTGTCTGTCTGTCTGTCTGTCTGTCTGCCTGCCTGCCTGCCTGCCTGCCTGCCTGCCTGCCTGCCTGCCTGCCTGCCTGCTGTCTGCCTGCCTGCTGTCTGCCTGCTGCCTGCCTGTCTGCTGTCTGCCTGCCTAACTTCATTCTCTGTGATGAAGAAAGCTTCTGACGTTTGGTTCTAAGCAGCACCAAGGGTCCTCAGCCTCAGAGAGCTTGGGGACTTAGTAGGCTGGCTCAATGCCTGTGAGAAAATTAGACTGCTAACCTGAGAATGGAAATATAACCTGGTATTTTTAGTACCTTGGTTGAAAATGTATGTTATTACCAAATACTTACTTTCTAAAATCAATTCAAAATACACAACCCCAAAAAAATATGTTATAAAATGACACATTTGAAAAATACACATTTCAAATTAAGTCAAATTTACTCAGGCGTGTTTTTACCCAGTATATCTTACTGCTAGCTAATTATTTGTCGCTACCTTTCTCTTTCTAGTCAGAGGAATATGTGTAGTTATTCATATTCACATAATATGTGTAGTTATTCATATTCACAGTGGTAATTTCTGTTTGTTTTTCTTTGTCTCTCTAAAGAGTAGTGTGTGTGTGTGTGTGTGTGTGTGTGTGTGTGTGTGTGTGTGTGTGTGTGTGTGTGTGCGTGCGTGCGTGTATGCGCGTGTATGTGTGTGTATGTGTGTGCTCTCTCTCTCTCTGTCTCTCTCTCTCTCTATTCAATTTGCTTTATTGGCATGATGTAACAATGTACATATTGCCAAAGCTTACTTTGGATATTTACAATATTAACATAATTATAATCAATATTGTCAACGGGACAACAGTAACAACAATAATCAAGGGTCAAAATAACCATTGAACATTAACAATATAGAGGACATGTGCAGGTTGGTTGGTCTGTCAGACACTGTCCTTCATCTTATGGCAGGCAGCAATGTAGTGCGCTGCCAACCCACAGCTCTCTGCGTACTCCCCCAACAGGATAGGTAGCCTATTCTCATCAGAGAGGTCTTTGAAACCTTGAAAACGGTTTCAAATTTGGGGAAATTACACTCTCTAATTGTTTTATATTTTTGACATTTTGTCAGGAAATGCAGCTCTGTCTCAGGTTCTGCTGTGGTGCAGTGGTTGTACAGCCTATCCTCTACAGGGAGTCAGGTTTTCCTGTGTCTACCCTTCCCAATGCCAAGGCTGTGCTCACTGAGCCTGTACTTTGTCAAGGTTTTTCTTAGGTTTTGATCAGTAACCATGGTCTCTCTCTCTCTCTCTCTCTCTCTCTCTCTCTCTCTCTCTCTCTCTCTCTCTCTCTCTCTCTCTCTCTCTCTCTCTCTCTCTCTCTCTCTCTCTCTGGGTGGGAGAGGACGGTGGGAGGGGAGGGGTTTGAGGAGGGTGGGGGAGGAGGGGTTTGAGGAGGGTGGGAGAGGAGGGGTTTGAGGATTGTGGGAGAGGAGGTGTTTGAGAAGAGTGTGTTTGTGAGAGAGCTATCTGTGAGATATCTCTCTACGAAAGATCCATAATGACATAGTGTACTGTGTTCTCTCAACCCAGATGCTCAGCCTATCCACACTTAGACCAGTGGCCAAGGGAAAATACACTAGAAATAAAAGATCAAAAAGAGAATGGATGGAGTACCCACATTCCTCTTCTCTCAAACCTCAACCCTCAGGCTTAACGCTCTTATTATAAAATTGTAAAGATTGAACATTTGATTAAGATCTTGAAGACGTCATCGATGTGAACATAAACAAGATTTTTAATGATTGACCAGTCAGGTTTACACACCATAGTAAAGATGTGAGAAAGAGAGAAAGACAGAGAGATGCAGCAAGAGAGAGAGAGAGAGAGAGAGTTTTAGTTTTTATAAAACCTTTATTTTATACTCAAGTGTTAACACAAATAATGGCACACTGCCTTTTCAGAAATGAAACAACTGTCATTCCTAAATAAAAAATTAAAACATAAAAATACAAAAAAAGCCTATATATACATTCAACTCATTTCATCAACAACAAATAGTTTCCCCTCCTCCACAAAACAAACCGCTCCTTCATAAGCCCACTTCTCCTCAAACAATGGGAGATCTTTTACAGCCGAGAAGAACTCAAAATCCACTTTTATTCTCGCTTTCACTAATCCTTTAAAAACAAGTCTTACATCCTGCCAATATCCAGTTTCTATCTTATGTTTCCTACTCAGAAAAAAAATACAGCCGAAGCCACAGTGCAGAGGCAATCACATTGTTAACTATAATAGTGTGTCCCCTATATGACGAACGAGATAACAACCAACGCCATCTCCTCATCCTCCCTTCCACCATTTCAACCACCCCAAAAGTGGAGGTGGATAGTTTGAGCCTAATGGTTGATCATTTTAGGGGAATATCCTCTACAAAGGTAAACTGGGAAAAAAGTTGTGCTTTACAGATTGGAGAATGGTCTGGAGGGATCATGGCTTTGCCAGGGGGCTGGAATTGTGTAAGGGAGGTTTTAAGTATCTTGGAGTGTACCTAGGAGATGAGGGGACAATGGAAATGTTTTGGAATGGGGTAGTTGAAATGGTGGAAGGGAGGATGAGGGCATATACATTTATCAGACACATAGTGATGTTTTCATACCTGCTCTAACTTTTAATAACCTCCCCTCAACTACCTCTTCAACCTCATATGACAAAGGCAAAAACCCTTTTGACAACAAGATGGCCACACCCCCACTTTTTGAGTTTTTATGACTACACACCACTGTCCCCCCCCCCACTCCTGTTGCCACATAACTTCATTTTCCATATTACTATGCGTTTCTTGTAGAAAACGTATGTTGCTTCCCTTTCCCCTAATTAACTCATACACAACGGCTCTTTTTTTAACGTCTCTCGCCCCATTTACGTTAAAATAAGAAATCTTAAAACTGCTCATGGATGAAAAAAAATACAGAGGAAGACACAGAAACCACATCTCTTTACAGAGTTAACCTTTCATTTCCTTTAGAATTTACATCACTTATCACTCTCGTGACCACTTTCTTGAGTCTAGCAATTTCAGGGCTTGTCAGACCTCCCCCTGTTATTTTTGACATCAGAAACTTTGCTGATTCAATAAACAATTCACTTTCAGGAAAGAAATCTGTTACATTATAATCCTGCATATATTTCTTCCCTTTTGTCAAATTCAGATATTGACGTACCATCTCAATCCCATACCTCCCTTCCACCCCATTTATCTCACTATTTTGTTGTGATGTGTCAGATGACTCACTCTCGCTATCGTCCCCAGAAGAAAACCATCTCTACAACCTGTTTATCCTCAACTGATTTATCAATCTCTACCTTCCTCTTAGAATTAGACCCTTCACCACCCCTTAAATTCTTCCTCTTACTCCTCGGTACTTTGAAAACAGCTGCTTCCTTTCCCATTATTTCAATCTCCTCTTGACCTCCAATTTCATTTTCCAGCACCACCTCAGCGACCGCAGTCGCAATCTCACCGACTGTTTCCCCTCCCTCTTTGTTCTGATCTACCACAATTGCCCCCGTAGCCACATTGCTTTCCTTTCCTACTTTTCCAACCACATCTGCCCACCTTCTCCCTTCCCCTGCACCCTTAGAATGTTCATCCCTTCGCGGTGGTGCATTAGCTGCACCAGCACTAGAGCTGCTACCGGGCTCTGCGCGCTCGTTATCGGAACAATAACGTACCAAATGCCCCTCTCTTCCACAGCCAAAGCATTTAATTGATTCAGTAGAAGCGTAGAAGACATAATCAAATCCATCAATCTTAAAACTGAACGCTAAATTCAGTTCATCAGTGTCCTTTAAAATCATATGCACTTGCCTCCTATGAGACACGACATGTTTCAGCAAAGGATATTTGCATCCAAAAATAACCTTCTTTATTGTAGATAGAAGATGACCATGACGAGATAACTCTCGCTCCAACACTTCATCTCTAACAAATGGTGGCACATTAGAAAGTATAACTTTCTTCGCCGGATTCATTACAGGAAATACCGACGTCTGTGTCTCCCGCAACACAACACCACTCTCAACTATCGTATTCACCTTTTCAATGGAATCTAAGAATATCACTACAGCGCTATTCATCCTTGAGGCTGATTTTATGCTATCATACCCAATGATAGCACCCACTGCTAAGCTACATTCTTCCACTGAACACCCTGCCGCAGCAGGAATCTTTACTCCATGCCGCCGACTAAGTTTTTCAAACTCCAAACCTCCGCGAATGGCCATTGCAACTAGCCCCACCCGCTGGTTGTGCCCTCGAGAAAAACAACCTCAACGATCCCACCACCCCTATACATGCTTAGTGATAGTTAGACAAGATAACCTTAAAACAACTAAACTAATCAATATATATATATATATACACACCGAAACCCAATAGAGTGAAAATAATTCCATTCGCACTCACAATCACTCCTGCTTCACGACTCACTCCCAGCATGCACTCCGACAAGAGAGAGAGCAGGCGAGAGAAATAGAGAACACCCAAGGTGAGGCAAGGCTAGGTGAATACCTCTGTGTGATTTGCACTAAATTAATAAATAAATCCATTCCCTGACCTGTTCCTCTTATTGAGTGGCCTGACAGTGTAGCAGTGAGAAGATCCCAGTGGACCTCTGACCTCTGACCTCTGACCTCCAGCACGGTTCCAGCCTCATACTGGAACTTCAGCTCCACCATCTTATCTCGTCTGGTCGCTGACAGTAGCTTTTAAATGATTAAAGTCAGTCTAATCCTTAAGGTCCAGAGGGAGGGGGAGAGTGGGAGGCAGGCAGAGGGAGGGAGGAAGGGAGGGGGAGAGTGGGAGGCAGGCAAAGGGAGGGAGGAAGGGAGGGGGAGAGTGGGAGGCAGGCAGAGGGAGGGAGGAAGGGAGGGGGAGAGTGGGAGGCAGGCAGAGGGAGGGAGGAAGGGAGGGGGAGAGTGGGAGGCAGGCAAAGGGAGGGAGGAAGGGAGGGGGAGAGTGGGAGGCAGGCAGAGGGAAGGAGGAAGGGAGGGGGGGTGGGATAAAGAGCTAAAGAGAAGATGAAGAGGATGGCGGTAAAATTTGAGGGAAAGAGAGAAAAACATAGTATGTTGGGGAAAAGGGCAAGATGCACGTACACCCTGCCGGCTCCACTCTGCCGGCTCCACTCTGCTGGCTCCACCCTGCTGGCTACAACCTGCTCAATCCTTCACATTAATAAGCCCCCTTCTCTCGTGACACACAGAGAGCTGTCCATTAATGAGTTAGCCAATTAGCAGACGTCCACTCCCATGTCATTAAACCCCCTGGTGAAACAGAGAGTAGACAACACACACACACTCTCTCACACACACACACACACACACACTCTCCACTTCCCTCTAGAGTATCATGCACAGCACACACTAACAACTCACTTTAATGGCGGCTGTAACTATTATGATTATTATAAAGGTCAGAGGAATACATCCTGATGGGTTGTTATAAAGGTCAGAGGAATACATCCTGATGGGTTGTTATAAAGGTCAGAGGAATACATCCTGATGGGTTATTATAAAGGTCAGAGGAATACATCCTGATGGGTTATTATAAAGGTCAGAGGAATACATCCTGATGGGTTATTATAAAGGTCAGAGGAATACATCCTGATGGGTTATTATAAAGGTCAGAGGAATACATCCTGATGGGTTATTATAAAGGTCAGAGGAATACATCCTGATGGGTTATTATAAAGGTCAGAGGAATACATCCTGATGGGTTATTATAAAGGTCAGAGGAATACATCCTGATGGGTTATTATAAAGGTCAGAGGAATACATCCTGATGGGTTATTATAAAGGTCAGAGGAATACATCCTGATGGGTTATTATAAAGGTCAGAGGAATACATCCTGATGGGTTATTATAAAGGTCAGAGGAATACATCCTGATGGGTTATTGAGAAGCAGTCAGAGGCATACAGTCTGATGGGTTATTGAGAAGCTTTTATTGAAAGACAGAGAAAGACAGAGAAAGAGAGAGAGAGAGAGAGAGAGAGAGAGAGAGAGAGAGAATGAGAGAGAGAGAGAGACAGAGAGAGAGAAAGAGAGAGAGAGAGAGAGAGAGAGAGAGAGAGAGAGAGAGAGAGAGAATGAGAGGGAGAGAGACAGAGAGAGAGAGAGAGAGAGAGAGAGAATGAGAGAGAGAGAGAGACGGAGAGAGAGAAAGAGAGAGAGAGAGAGAGAGAGAGAGAGAGAGAGAGAGAGAGAGAGAGAGAGAGAGAGAGAGAGAGAGAGAGAGAATGAGAGGGAGAGAGAGAGACAGAGAGAGAGAAAGAGAGACACATTGTTACAAACACATTGTTACACATTGTTGCACATTGTTACAACACTGTATATATACATAATATGACATTTGAAATGTCTTTATTCTTTTGGAACTTCTGAGTGTAATGTTTACTGTTAATATTTATTGTTTATTTCACTTTTGTTTACTATCTACTTCACTTGCTTTGGCAATGTTAACATACGTTTCCCATGCCAATAAAGCCCTTAAATTGAAATTGAATTGAGAAAGAGAGAGAGAGAGTGAGAAGTCAGAAAGGTTTTCCCTCTTCCCCTCCTCTCCTCCTCCTCTCTTCTCCTCTCTTCCTCCTTTCCCCTCCTCTCCTCTCTGCCTCTCATCTGTTCCTAAATGTTCCACTCTCTAGGACTGTTGCTTTGTTTGATGTTGAATAGGGACCTCTGTGGATTCTCTCTCTCTCTCTCTCTCTCTCTCTCTCTCTCTCTCTCTCTCTCTCTCTCTCTCTCTCTCTCTCTCTCTCTCTCTCTCTCTCTCTCTCTCTCTCTCTCTCTCTAGCATTTTGTCTGGTGGTCTACGATGTTTACTAAGCTGTAAAACTGTAAAAACACAAATCATGACACTCATAACATACTTGTTGGAGAGCACTAGAATAAAACTAATCATAAGGATTATAAGACACAACATGAATCTGTCCAGTTATTATGTCTCCTAAAAATAGGGAAAGAACAGGAGTAGGCTTTGCTGAAGTGTGCCAGATGGTGTCTAAAACGAGAGGTGGAGAGATGGGAGAAGGGAGAAAGAGAGTTGGAGAAGTATATGGGAGCGATATGTATATTCAGCACCATGGACAGCAACTGCGAACCCTGTGCTCTGGTTGGGTTCATCACAATGGACTGCAACTGTCAACCCTGTGCTCTGGTTGGGTTCATCACCATGGACAGCAACTGCCAACCCTGTGCTCTGGTTGGGTTCAGAACCATGGACAGCAACTGCCAACCCTGTGCTCTGGTTGGGTTCAGAACCATGGACAGCAACTGCCAACCCTGGGCTCTGGTTGGGTTCAGCAGCATGGACAGTGACAGAGAGTTGCATGCCGTTTCTGTTACATGCAATCAGAACAATGTGTCTCATTCTGATCTGGAAAACTTGGTGTGTTCCCTCTCCCTTCCTGATCAACTGAGCGCCAACACATCCTGACACTCTGGTCCTGGATGACTGGAACTCGGCATCTCTGTTGTACAGATGCTACACCTGCCCCTGGCTAAACTTAACCACATGTTGTCCTCTGTCTTCTTTCTCTGTTTTCTACAGAGGGATAGCTGGGAAGAAATGTGGCACCATCATTCTGTCTGCAGAGGAGCTGGGTAACTGCAGAGTAAGTAGACCTACTATTAACTTCTGGTATTACCATCACTATACTGTAGACCAGGGGTGTCTGCTGGTTTTAAGTGTCTGCTGGTTTTAGGTTTTTCCTTTCAATTAAGACCTAGGCAACCAGGTGAGGGGAGGTCCTTACTAATTAGTGACCTTAATTCATCAATCAAGTACAAGTGCTGTAGACTGTAAACTCCACAACCTTCCGACACTGTCGAATGTAGACTGTAGACTGTTGACTGTAGACTGTAGATTGTCGACTGTTGACTGTCGGCTGTTGACTGTAGAATGTCGACTGTCAACTGTAGAATGTCGACTGTCGACTGTTGAATGTAGACTGTTGAATGTAGACTGTAGATCGTCGACTGTAGACTGTAGACTGTAAAATGTAGACTGTAGACTGTAGACTGTAGACTGTAAACTGTAAACTGTAGACTGTAGACTGTAGACTGTAGAATGTAGACTGTAGACTGTAGACTGTAGACTGTAAACTGTAAACTGTAGACTGTAGACTGTAGACTGTAGACTGTAGACTGTAGACTGTAAACTGTAAACTGTAGAATGTAGACTGCAGACTGTAGACTGTAGACTGTAGAATGTAGACTCTAGACTGTAGACTGTAGACTGTAGACTGTAAACTGTAAACTGTAGAATGTAGACTGCAGACTGCAGACTGCAGACTGCAGACTGTAGACTGTAGACTGTAAACTGTAAACTGTAAACTGTAGACTGTAGACTGTAGACTGTAGAATGTAGACTGTAGACTGTAGAATGTAGACTGCAGACTGTAGACTGTAGACGGTAGACTGTAGACTGTAGACTGTAGACTGTAGACTGTAGACTGTAGAATGTAGACTCTAGACTGTAGACTGTAAACTGTAAACTGTAGAATGTAGACTGCAGACTGCAGACTGCAGACTGTAGACTGTAGACTGTAGACTGTAGACTGTAAACTGTAAACTGTAGACTGTAGACTGTAGACTGTAGAATGTAGACTGTAGACTGTAGACTGTAGACTGTAGACTGTAGACTGTAGACTGTAGACTGTAGACTGTAAACTGTAAACTGTAGACTGTAGACTGTAGACTGTAGACTGTAGAATGTAGACTGTAGACTGTAGACGGTAGACGGTAGACTGTAGAATGTAGACTGTAGACTGTAGACTGTAGACTCCACAACCTTCTGATTTTCCTTTTTACTGCCTGTCACTACATACTACTAAGTCTCTCATAACTGTTACCTGTCACTGCATATCTTTGCAGTTAAGAACACCTTCCTAATATATTAAGAACACCTTCCTAATATATTAAGAGCACCTTCCCATTTTGCCCTCAGAACAGCCTCAATTTATCGGGGCATGGATACAAGGTGTTCCCACAGTTGTGTCAATATGGCTGGATGTCCTTTTGGTGGGGGACCATTCTTGAAACACACAGGAAACTGTTGAGCGTGAAAAACACAGCAAAGTTGCAGTTCTTGACACAAACCAGTGCGCCTGGCACCTACTACAATACCCCGTTCAAAGGCACTTACATTTTTTGTCTTTCCCATTCACCCTCTGAATGGCACTGATGCACAATCCATGTCCAGCTTTCACCTGGATTCACCTGGTCAGTCGATGTCATGGAAAGAGCAGGTGTTCTTAATGTTTTGTATACTCAGTGTACATTACCATCACTGTTACTGCACACAACATCATATAACTGCACTGCTGCTTACTCTTACTACTGCCTAGACCCCTCCAATTCAAATCTGGACCTGGAAGCCAGTTCCACTGCATTTTTTCATTCTTCTAACCATGGACTGATTTAGACCTGGGACACCAGGTGGGTGCAACTAATGGTCAGGTAGAACAGAAAACCAGCAGCAGTCCGGACCTCGTAGGGTCAGAGTTGAATACCCCTGGCCTACACTATACATATAAATGCTTATAGCATATTTATAACTGGACTATAACTGCTTATCATTGCCCATAAGAGGTCCTTATTGCCCATGACGTTGACGCTGTATTCAGTGCTAGTCTTTAACTGCCTGAGTGTCTAACTGTATCTGCAGCGTGAATGAGGCTGCTAGCTACACACTGTAAAACTGGGACGGCACTGTTGTTCATCTGAAGTGCTTTTTCTGATTGGTATGATAAAAAATCATGCTGGTTTGTTCAACCTATTCTATTCAAATTGTCTGAAATCAAATAATGAATTTGACAGATCAATGTGATTTTAAGAATTTAATAAAAGCTTCTCAATTGCTTTCAATACCTCATGCGCATTCACATTGCATACCGGTGGGTGCAATGTAGCGGCGGCAGCCTATCAGAACAGCTGTAGGTGTGGCCTATTGGGGGCGTAGCTTTCAGTTTGTTATTTGTGGCCACCCATGACAGTGAATGTCATTCCAGGTAATGAGATTGTCACCATTTGCTTACCAATTAATGTGAGAGTCTTATGTAATTAAAGTGGTTGAGGTAATTATTTCATTATATGGAACCAACTGCCAAGACCAGAGAGCTGTGTAAGGACATCAGGGATAAAATTGTAGACCTGCACAAGGCTGGGATGGGCTACAGGACAATAGGCAAGCAGCTTGGTGAGAAGGCAACAACTGTTGGCGCAATTATTAGAAAATGGAAGAAGTTCAAGATGACGGTCAATCACCCTCGGTCTGGGGCTCCATGCAAGATCGCACCTTGTGGGGCATCAATGATCATGAGGGAGGTGAGGGATCAGCCCAGAACTACACGGCAGGACCTGGTCAATGACCTGAAGAGAGCTGGGACCACAGTCTCAAATAAAACCATTAGTAACACACTACGCCGTCATGGATTAAAATCCTGCAGCGCACGCAAGGTCCCCCTGCTCAAGCCAGCGCATGTCCAGGCCCGTCTGAAGTTTGCTAATGACCATCTGGATGATCCAGAGGAGGAATGGGAGAAGGTCATGTGGTCTGATGAGACAAAAATAGAGCTTTTTGGTCTCAACTCCACTCGCCGTGTTTGGAGGAAGAAGAAGGATGAGTACAACCCCAAGAACACCATCCCAACCGTGAAGCATGGAGGTGGAAACATCATTCTTTGGGGATGCTTTTCTGCAAAGGGGACAGGACGGCTGCACCGTATTGAGGGGAGGATGGATGGGGCCATGTATCGCGAGATCTTGGCCAACAACCTCCTTCCCTCAGTAAGAGCATTGAAGATGGGTCGTGGCTGGGTCTTCCAGCATGACAATGACCCGAAACACACAGCCAGGGCAACTAAGGAGTGGCTCCGTAAGAAGCACCTCAAGGTCCTGGAGTTGCCTAGCCAGTCTCCAGACCTGAACCCAACAGAAAATTTTTGGAGGGAGCTGAAAGTCCGCATTGCCCAGCGACAGCCCCAAAACCTGAAGGATCTGGAGAAGGTCTGTATGGAAGAGTGGGCCAAAATCCCTGCTGCAGTGTGTGCAAACCTGGTCAAGACCTACAGGAAACGTATGATCTCTGTAATTGCAAACAAAGGTTTCTGTACCAAATATTAAGTTCTGCTTTTCTGATGTATCAAATACTTATGTCATGCAATAAAATGCAAATTAATTACTTAAAAATCATACAATCTGATTTTCTGGATTGTTGTTTTAGATTCAGTCTCTCACAGTTAAAGTGTACCTATGATAAAAAATTACAGACCTCTACATGCTTTGTAAGTAGGAAAACCTGCAAAATCGGCAGTGTATCAAATACTTGTTCTCCCCACTGTAGTTGCCTTGAGGCCAAATGTACTGACACATTTCACAGATCAGAATGATGGAACACACACATAAACTCAGCAAAAAAAGAAACGCCCCTTTTTCAGGACCCTGTCTTTCAAAGATACTTAGTAAAAATCCAAATAACTTCACAGATCTATATTGTAAAGGGTTTAAACACTGTTTCCCATGCTTGTTCAATGAGCCATAAACAATTAATGAACATGCACCTGTGGAACGGTCGTTAAGACACTAACAGCTTACAGACGGTAGGCAATTAAGGTCACAGTTATGAAAACTTAGGACACTAAAGAGGCCTTTCTACTGACTCTGAAAAACACCAAAAGAAAGATGCCCAGGGTCCCTGCTCATCTGCGTGAATGTGCCTTAGGCATGCTGCAAGGAGGCATGAGGACTGCAGATGTGGCCAGGGCAATAAATTGCAATGTCCGTACTGTGAGACGCCTAAGACAGCGCTACAGGGAGACAGGACAGACAGCTGATCGTCCTCGCAGTGGCAGACCACGTGTAACAGCACCTGCACAGGATCGGTACATCCGAACATCACAACTGCGGGACAGGTACAGGATGGCAACAACAACTGCCCGAGTTACACCAGGAACGCACAATCCCTCCATCAGTCCTCAGACTGTTCGCAATAGGCTGAGAGAGGCTGGACTGAGGGCTTGTAGGCCTGTTGTAAGGCAGGTCCTCACCAGACATCACCGGCAACAACGTCGCCTATGGGCACAAACCCACCGTCGCTGGACCAGACATGACTGGCAAAAAGTGCTCTTCACTGACGAGTCGTGGTTTTGTCTCAACAGGGGTGATGGTCGGAATTGCGTTTATCGTCGAAGGAATGAGCGTTACACCGAGGCCTGTACTCTGGAGCGGGATCGATTTGGAGGTGGAGGGTCCTTCATAGTCTGGGGGCGTTGTGTCACAGCATCATCGGACTGAGCTTGTTGTCATTGCAGGAAACCTCAACGCTGTGCGTTACAGGGAAGACATCCTCCTCCCTCATGTGGTACCCTTCCTGCAGGCTCATCCTGACATGACCCTCCAGCATGACAATGCCACCAGCCATACTGCTCGTTCTGTGCGGGATTTCCTGCAAGACAGGAATGTCAGTGTTCTGCCATGGCCGGCGAAGAGCCCGGATCTCAATCCCATTGAGCACGTCTTGGACCTGTTGGATCGGAGGGTGAGGGCTAGGGCCATTCCCCCCAGAAATGTCCGGGAACTTGCAGGTGCTTTGGTGGAAGAGTGGGGTAACATCTCACAGTAAAAACTGGCAAATCTGGTGCAGTCCATGAGGAGGAGATGCACTGCAGTACTTAATGCAGCTGGTGGCCACACCAGATACTGACTGTTACTTTTGATTTTGACCCCCCTTTGGGACACATTATTCAATTTCTATTAGTCACATGTCTGTGGAACTTGTTCAGTTTATGTGTCAGTTGTTGAATCTTGTTATGTTCATACAAATATTTACACATGTTAAGTTTGCTGAAAAGAAACGCAGCTGACAGTGAGAGGACATTTCTTTTTTTGTTGAGTTCATATCTAGGAGCTCTTGATGCTGTTCCTGTAGAACACTGTGAGGGCCCTTGGGGACAGGCCAAATTTATTCGGCCTCCTCAGGTTGAATAGTTGCTTTCGTGCCTTCTTCACCACGGTCTCTGTGTGGTTTGACCATTTATGCTCCTCTGAGATGTGTACGCCGAGAATCTTGACGTTTTTGACTGTCTCCATGACGGCCCTGTTGATGAGGATGGGGGCGTGCCCAGCCTGTTTCCTCCTGAAGTCCACAATCAGCTCCTTTGTTTTGCTAACGTTGAGGGAGATGTTGTTTTACTGGTACCACGCCGTCAGAGTGCCTACCTCCTCTCTGTAGGCCGTCTCGCCATTGTTGGTAATCAGGGAGAACAGGAGGGGACTGAGGACGCAGCCTTGTGGGGACCCCGTGTTGAGAATCAGTGTGGAAGAGGTCATGTAATGTTGACTACCTTCACCACCTGGGGTTTATCAGAAGCTTTTAGTGAAGCAACAGAGGATGTTATGTGGCTTCCCTGTTCAGCTGTTAGAATTGGATGGGTCTTATTTATCAGTAGATCAATAGACACACACCACACACACATACACACACACACACACACACACACACACACACACACACACACACACACACACACACACACACACACACACACACTGGGCTCCACTGAGCTATGACATGGCAGATTAGGCCCTAGTTTTGAAGTGCAGATACCGTTTAGCTTTTATATCAAATATCTGTCATCTCTATGGCTCTGAGCACTAGGCTAGATCTGACACTGGTGTGAGAGACATAGATAGAAAGAAAATTGAGAAAGAGGGACAAAGAGAAGGGGAGGGAGGAGAGAGACAGAGAGACAGACAGACAGACAGACAGACAGAGTACGACTCAGAGAGAGTTATGCCAGAGGGAGGAATCGATAGTGGATTATATCATGTGAAGCTCTGTGCCCTCTGGCAGTAATAAAAGCTACCACAGCTGATCCTAATGTGTGACTGAATGGGCTTTAATTAAAAATCCCAGCCCTCTGAGTGACCTTGTATCAAACTGCCTGGGGAACAATACTGTATCAAACTGCCTGGGGAACAATACTGAATCAAACTGCCTGGGAAACAATACTGAATCAAACTGCCTGGGGAACAATACCCGAATCAAACTGCCTGGGGAACAATACTGTATCAAACTGCCTGGGGAACAATACTGAATCAAACTGCCTGGGAAACAATACTGAATCAAACTGCCTGGGAAACAATACTGAATCAAACTGCCTGGGGAACAATACCCGAATCAAACTGCCTGGGGAACAATACTGTATCAAACTGCCTGGGGAACAATACTGAATCAAACTGCCTGGGAAACAATACTGAATCAAACTGCCTGGGGAACAATACCCGAATCAAACTGCCTGGGGAACAATACTGTATCAAACTGCCTGGGGAACAATACTGAATCAAACTGCCTGGGAAACAATACTGAATCAAACTGCCTGGGGAACAATACCCGAATCAAACTGCCTGGGGAACAATACTGTATCAAACTGCCTGGGGAACAATACTGAATCAAACTGCCTGGGGAACAATACTGAATCAAACTGCCTGGGGAGCAATACTGAATCAAACTGCCTGGGGAACAATACTGTATCAAACTGCCTGGGTAACAATACTGAATCAAACTGCCTGGGGAACAATACTGAATCAAACTGCCTGGGGAGCAATACTGAATCAAACTGCCTGGGGAACAATACTGAATCAAACTGCCTGGGGAACAATACTGAATCAAACTGCCTGGGGAGCAATACTGAATCAAACTGCCTGGGAAACAATACTGAATCAAACTGCCTGGGGAGCAATACTGAATCAAACTGCCTGGGGAACAATACTGAATCAAACTGCCTGGGGAGCAATACTGAATCAAACTGCCTGGGGAACAATACTGAATCAAACTGCCTGGGGAACAATACTGAATCAAACTGCCTGGGGAGCAATACTGAATCAAACTGCCTGGGGAACAATACTGTATCAAACTGCCTGGGGAACAATACTGTATCAAACTGCCTGGGGAGCAATACTGAATCAAACTGCCTGGGGAACAATACTGAATCAAACTGCCTGGGGAACAATACTGAATCAAACTGCCTGGGGAGCAATACTGAATCAAACTGCCTGGGAAACAATACTGAATCAAACTGCCTGGGGAGCAATACTGAATCAAACTGCCTGGGGAACAATACTGAATCAAACTGCCTGGGGAGCAATACTGAATCAAACTGCCTGGGGAACAATACTGAATCAAACTGCCTGGGGAACAATACTGAATCAAACTGCCTGGGGAGCAATACTGAATCAAACTGCCTGGGGAACAATACTGTATCAAACTGCCTGGGGAACAATACTGTATCAAACTGCCTGGGTAACAATTATGTATCAAACTGCCTGGGGAACAATTATGTATCAAACTGCCTGGGGAACAATACTGAATCAAACTGCCTGGGGAACAATACTGAATCAAACTGCCTGGGGAACAATACTGAATCAAACTGCCTGGTGAACAATACTGTACGCTGCTAAAAGGACCAGTAGACCAGTCACAAATGAAATTGTATTCAAATAAAATGTTATTGGTCACATTAAACTACTATCTCTCCTTTATTCTCTCTCTTTATTTCCCTCTCCCTGCTCCCTCTCTTCGTCTGGTCCATCTATCTGTCACGCCTCCCTCCATTAAAGCAGCAGGTATGGAAATATCTGCATCTTTCTTGCATCCCTCCTATCCTTCCAGTTGTTGCTCCTCCCCTACACCCCTCCTCCCTCCCCACCACCACCACCATCCACCATTCTCCACCTCCACCACCACCTCCACCACCACCATCCACCATTCTCCACCTCCACCTCCACCACCACCACCCACCATTCTCCACCTCCACCACCACCTCCACCGCCACCATCCACCATTCTCCACCTCCACCTCCACCACCACCATCCACCATTCTCCACCTCCACCTCCACCACCACCACCACCACCCCCCACTATTCACTATACACTAATTAAATGTTATTTTCGTGTCAAATCACCAGTTGGCAACCCATTCCTTATGTGATTAATTGACACATAAACAAACATTACAATCATTCACTGTTCTCTGCAGTGCACATCACATAAAGAGTGAAAAAATTAAAGATAAAAATCAATACATAATAGTAAATAAGTTTATCCAAACAATAATTGTATTAGATTATATTGTGTGTATGTACTGACATGTACATTATGTGTAACTGATAGATGCACAAACACACCACATGATAATGCTTTTAAATGTATGTAAATGGTAAAGTATTTTGTCTGTAATGTCTTTTCCGTTATATGTCGGACCCCAGTAAGACTGTTGCCATTGGCGTTGGCTAATGGGGAACCACCATCACCTCCACCACCCACCATTCTCCACCTCCACCTCCGTCACTACTATCACCACCCACCATTCTCCACTTCCACCACCACTACCACCCCCCACCATTCTCCACCTCCATCACCACTACCACCCCCCACCATTATCCACCTCCATCACCACTACCACCCCCCACCATTATCCACCTCCACCACCACCCCCCACCATTCTCCACCTCTGTCACCACTACCACCCCCCACCATTCTCCACCTCCACCACCACTACCACCCCCCACCATTCTCCACCTCCACCACCACTATCACCCCCCACCATTCTCCACCTCCGTCACCACTACCACCCCCCCACCATTCTCCACCTCCGTCACCACTACCACCCCCCACCATTCTCCACCTCCGTCACCACTATCACCCCCCACCATTCTCCACCTCCACCTCCGTCACCACTATCACCCCCCACCATTCTCCACCTCCACCTCCGTCACCACTACCACCCCCCACCATTCTCCACCTCCGTCACCACTACCACCCCCCACCATTCTCCACCTCCGTCACCACTATCACCCCCCACCATTCTCCACCTCCACCTCCGTCACCACTATCACCCCCCACCATTATCCACCTCCGTCACCACTACCACCCCCCACCATTCTCCACCTCCGTCACCACTACCACCCCCCCACCATTCTCCACCTCCACCACCACTATCACCCCCCACCATTCTCCACCTCCACCACCACTACCACCCCCCACCATTATCCACCTCCGTCACCACTACCACCCCCCACCATTCTCCACCTCCGTCACCACTACCACCCCCCCACCATTCTCCACCTCCACCACCACTACCACCCCCCACCATTCTCCACCTCCATCACCACTACCACCCCCCCACCATTCTCCACCTCCACCACCACTATCACCCCCCACCATTCTCCACCTCCACCACCACTACCACCCCCCACCATTCTCCACCTCCGTCACCACTACCACCCCCCACCATTCTCCAGTACCACCACCTCCCCCATCAGTGGCGGTCGGTGCCGTTTAAGATGAGGGAGTACCATTATTTGTTTTATGAGCATGGCCTTATTTCTATTACAGCATATTGGATGACTGTCATTCATATTCCATTCACCCAGCTCAATGCAATATCGATAGGTTTAGGTTACAACATGACACTCAGATTTTCCCTATACCCATCATGAGGTTGCTACAACCTAGCCTATGAATGAAAGTTTACAATGTAGGTGCAGAGGTCGAGAGAACATTTTGAGTAATCAAGGTGACAGACAGTGACACATTCAATAGCGCCTTGCACACTCTTGCCTGATCTACAGTGAGGGAAAAAAGTATTTGATCCCCTGCTGATTTTGTACGTTTTCCCACTGACAAAGAAATGATCAGTCTATAATTTTAATGGTAGGTTTATTTGAACAGTGAGAGACAGAATAACAGCAAAAAAATCCAAAAAAACGCATGTCAAAAATGTTATAAATTGATTTGCATTTTAATGAGGGAAATAAGTATTTGACCCCCTCTAAATCAGGAAGATTTCTGGCTCCCGGGTGTCTTTTATACAGGTAACGAGCTGAGATTAGGAGCACACTCTTAAAGGGAGTGCTCCTAATCTCAGTTTGTTACCTGTATAAAAGACACCTGTCCACAGAAGCAATCAATCAATCAGATTCCAAACTCGCCACCATGGCCAAGACCAAAGAGCTCTCCAAGGATGTCAGGGACAAGATTGTAGACCTACACAAGGCTGGAATGGGCTACAAGACCATCGCCAAGCAGCTTGGTGAGAAGGTGACAACAGTTGGTGTGATTATTCGCAAATGGAAGAAACACAAAATAACTGTCAATCTCCCTCGGCCTGGGGCTCCATGCAAGATCTGGAGTTGCAATGATCATGAGAACGGTGAGGAATCAGCCCAGAACTACACGGGAGGATCTTGTCAATAATCTCAAGGCAGCTGGGACCATAGTCACCAAGAAAACAATTGGTAACACACTACGCCGTGAAGGACTGAAATCCTGCAGCTATTCTATACTACTGTCTCCATATAGTACTGTCTTCTACACTACTGTCTCCATGTAGCGCTGTCTTCTATACTACTGTCTCCATGTAGCGCTGTCTTCTATACTACTGTCTCCATGTAGTACTGTCTTCTATACTACTGTCTACATGTAGCGCTGTCTTCTATACTACTGTCTCCATGTAGTACTGTCTTCTATACTACCGTCTCCATGTAGTACTGTCTTCTATACTACTGTCTCCATGTAGTACTGTCTTCTATACTACTGTCTCCATGTAGCGCTGTCTTCTATACTACTGTCTCCATGTAGTACTGTCTTCTATACTACTGTCTACATGTAGCGCTGTCTTCTATACTACTGTCTCCATGTAGTACTGTCTTCTATACTACTGACTCCATGTAGTACTGTCTTCTATACTACTGTCTCCATGTAGCACTGTCTTCTATACTACTGTCTCCATGTAGTACTGTCTTCTATACTACTGTCTCCATGTAGTACTGTCTTCTATACTACTGTCTCCATGTAGTACTGTCTTCTATACTACTGTCTCCATGTAGTACTGTCTTCTATACTACTGACTCCATGTAGTACTGTCTTCTATACTACTGTCTCCATGTAGTACTGTCTTCTATACTACTGTCTCCATGTAGCGCTGTCTTCTATACTACTGTCTCCATGTAGTACTGTCTTCTGTACTACTGTCTCCATGTAGTACTGTCTTCTGTACTACTGTCTCCATGTAGCGCTGTCTTCTATACTACTGTCTCCATGTAGTACTGTCTTCTGTACTACTGTCTCCATGTAGTACTGTCTTCTATACTACTGTCTCCACGTAGTACTGTCTTCTGTACTACTGTCTCTATGTAGTACTGTGTGTGAGTGAGAGTGTGCATGCACGTGTGTCTGAGGAATGTCAAAGAGCAGACCTCTGGCTCTGTGTGAAGCATCATGGGATGGCTGATGTTGATGTTATGGGCTAGCAGCACAACTTCTCTGTATCACTGCAGCGAGAAGGAAGATCTTAGAGCCTCCATGGAGAGGAGTGTGTTTGTACACACTGAACACTCTGTCTGAGTCTGACTGGGAGGGATAATGAGACACACACACACACACACTTTCTCAATCTCACCCAAACACAACCCATCAAACACTCACCCAGTCAACACATAGCAGATCTGCTACAACATTAAAAAGCCGTTAGCAGTATCATTAGGAGGTACTACTGGCATGGGTAGTGTCCAGTGTAGAGCTTCTGGCCCTCCAACAACAGCAGGATAAGTGTTTATCCTGTTGATGCACACTGCTCTGGTCTGTCTGAAGGCACTTCGGCTCTTTAGATGATGAAGCTATTCTGTCTGTTCTCCCCTGGTAAGATCAGCCAACTCCAAACTCTCTCTCTGTGTGTGTGTGTGTGTGTGTGTACGTGCATGCACGCGTGCGTGTGTGCGTGTGTGTGTG
This sequence comes from Coregonus lavaretus, assembly GCF_964263955.1. NCBI lineage: Eukaryota > Metazoa > Chordata > Actinopteri > Salmoniformes > Salmonidae > Coregonus > Coregonus lavaretus. Next base: position 8,151,291 of record NC_139999.1, on the reverse strand, counting down.
TGTGTGTGTATGTGTGCGTGTGCATGTGTGCGCGCGTGTGCGCGTGTGTGTGTGTGTGTGTGTGTGAGTGTGTGTGTGTGTGTGTGCGCGCGTGTGTGCGTGTGTGGGCAGCAGGAGAAGAGAGGAAGATAGCAAATGAGGGAAAGAGAGGAAATCCAGACGAGTGCGAGGCTCTCAGGAGGCGTGAGGTGATATATTCTTGGGGCTCTATCTACAGTGCCTTGCAAAAGTATTCATCCCCCTTGGCGTTTTTCCTATTTTGTTGCATTACAGCCTGTAATTTAAATGGATTTTTATTTGGATTTCATGTAATAGACATACAGTGGGGGGAAAAAGTATTTAGTCAGCCACCAATTGTGCAAGTTCTCCCACTTAAAAAGATGAGAGAGGCCTGTAATTTTCATCATAGGTACACGTCAACTATGACAGACAAATTGAGAAAAAAAAATCCAGAAAATCACATTGTAGGATTTTTAATGAATTTATTTGCAAATTATGATGGAAAATAAGTATTTGGTCACCTACAAACAAGCAATATTTCTGGCTCTCACAGACCTGTAACTACATCTTGAAGAGGCTCCTCTGTCCTCCACTCGTTACCTGTATTAATGGCACCTGTTTGAACTTGTTATCAGTATAAAAGACACCTGTCCACAACCTCAAACAGTCACACTCCAAACTCCACTATGGCCAAGACCAAAGAGCTGTCAAAGGACACCAGAAACAAAATTGTAGACCTGCACCAGGCTGGGAAGACTGAATCTGCAATAGGTAAGCAGCTTGGTTTGAAGAAATCAACTGTGGGAGCAATTATTAGGAAATGGAAGACATACAAGACCACTGATAATCTCCCTCGATCTGGGGCTCCACGCAAGATCTCACCCCGTGGGGTCAAAATGATCACAAGAACGGTGAGCAAAAATCCCAGAACCACACGGGGGGACCTAGTGAATGACCTGCAGAGAGCTGGGACCAAAGTAACAAAGCCTACCATCAGTAACACACTACGCCGCCAGGGACTCAAATCCTGCAGTGCCAGACGTGTCCCCCTGCTTAAGCCAGTACATGTCCAGGCCCATCTGAAGTTTGCTAGAGTGCATTTGGATGATCCAGAAGAGGATTGGGAGAATGTCATATGGTCAGATGAAACCAAAATATAACTTTTTGGTAAAAACTCAACTCGTCGGGTTTGGAGGACAAAGAATGCTGAGTTGCATCCAAAGAACACCATACCTACTGTGAAGCATGGGGGTGGAAACATCATGCTTTGGGGCTGTTTTTCTGCAAAGGGACCAGGACGACTGATCCGTGTAAAGGAAAGAATGAATGGGGCCATGTATCGTGAGATTTTGAGTGAAAACCTCCTTCCATCAGCAAGGGCATTGAAGATGAAACGTGGCTGGGTCTTTCAGCATGACAATGATCCCAAACACACCGCCTGGGCAACGAAGGAGTGGCTTCGTAAGAAGCATTTCAAGGTCCTGGAGTGGCCTAGCCAGTCTTCAGATCTCAACCCCATAGAAAATCTTTGGAGGGAGTTGAAAGTCTGTGTTGCCCAGTGACAGCCCCAAAACATCACTGCTCTGGAGGAGATCTGCATGGAGGAATGGGCCAAAATACCAGCAATAGTGTGTGAAAACCTTGTGAAGACTTACAGAAAACGTTTGACCTGTGTCATTGCCAACAAAGGGTACATAACAAAGTATTGAGAAACTTTTGTTATTGACCAAATACTTATTTTCCACCATAATTTGCAAATAAATTCATAAAAAATCCTACAATGTGATTTTCTGGATTTGTTTTCCTCATTTTGTCTGTCATAGTTGAAGTGTACCTATGATAAAAATTACAGACCTCTACATGCTTTGTAAGTAGGAAAACCTGCAAAATCGGCAGTGTACCAAATACTTGTTCTCCCCACTGTATGTATTCACCCCCTTTGCTATGAAGCCCCTAAATAAGATCTGGTGCAACCAATTACCTTCAGAATTTACATAATTAGTTATATAAAGTCCACCTGTGTGCAATCTAAGTGTCACATGATCTCAGTATATATACACATGTTCTGAAAGGCCCCAGAGTCCATTATTCTGCTGAATAGCATATTATTATATATTATATTATTAAAAAATTGAACGAATATGGCACCACAACAAACCTGCCAAGAGAGGGCCGCCCACCAAAACTCACGGACCAGGCAAGGAGGGCATTAATCAGAGAGTCAACAAAGAGACCAAAGATAACCCTGAAGGAGCTGCAAAGCTCCACAGCAGCGATTGGAATATCTGTCCATAGGACCACTGTAAGCCATACTGTCACGATCGTCTAAAACAGGAGCAGACCAATACGCAGCGCGTTGAGTGAACATGATGACTTTAATGATAAAGCACGTAAATACAAAACAAAAGACGATAGTGAAGTCCAACAGTGACTATGACTGAAACGGAACAAAAACCCACAAACCCCACAGGAAAACATACAGAAATAAATATGGCTCCCAATCAGAGATAACGAGCCGACAGCTGACACTCGTTACCTCCGATTGGGAGTCATTGACCAAACCTAGAAATACAACACTTAGAAACACCCAACCAAACATAACAAAATACACCCTGGCTCAAATACAAAAGTCCCGGAGCCAGAGTGTCACAGTACCCCCCCCTAAAGGTGCGAACTCCGGGCGCACCAGCATACAGTCTAGGGGAGGGTCTGGGTGGGCGTCTGTCCACGGTGGCGGTTCTGGCCCTGGTCGTGGTCCCCACCCCACCTTAGTCACTATCCGCTTCCGTAGCCTCCTCCACATGACCACCCCCCAACTAAACCCCACTGGATTAAGGGGCGGCACCGGACTAAAGGGCAGCACCGGACTAAGGGGCAGTACCGGACTAAGGGGCAGCACCAGGATAAGGGGCAGCACCGGGCTAAGGGACAGCACCGGACTCAATGGCGGATCCTGGCTGGCTGGCTCTGGCGGATCCTGGCTGGACGGCTCTGGCGGATCCTGGCTGAACGGCTCATGGCTGGCTGACGGATCTGGCTGCTCATGGCTGGCTGACGGATCTGGCTGCTCATGGCTGGCCGACGGATCTGGCTGCTCATGGCTGGCCGACGGATCTGGCTGCTCATGGCTGGCCGACGGATCTGGCTGCTCATGGCTGGCCGACGGATCTGGCTGCTCATGGCTGGCTGACGGATCTGGCTGCTCATGGCTGGCTGACGGATCTGGCTGCTCATGGCTGGCCGACGGATCTGGCTGCTCATGGCTGGCCGACGGATCTGGCTGCTCATGGCTGGCCGACGGATCTGGCTGCTCATGGCTGGCCGACGGATCTGGCTGCTCATGGCTGGCCGACGGATCTGGCTGCTCATGGCTGGCTGAAGGATCTGGCTGCTCATGGCTGGCAGAAGGCTCTGGCTGATCCTGTCTGGCAGAAGGCTCTGGCTGATCCTGTCTGGCGGAAGGCTCTGGCTGATCCTGTCTGGCGAAAGGCTCTGGCTGATCCTGTCTGGCGGAAGGCTCTGGCTGATCCTGTCTGGCGGAAGGCTCTGGCTGATCCTGTCTGGCGGAAGGCTCTGGCTGATCCTGTCTGGCGGAAGGCTCTAGCGGCTCCGGTCTGGCGGACGGCTCTGAAGGCTCATGGCAGACGGGCGGCTTATGCAGCGCTTGGCAGACGGACAGTTCAGACGGCGTTGGGCAGACAGGCAGTTCAGGCGCCGTTGGGCAGACGGGCAGTTCAGGCGCCGTTGGGCAGACGGGCAGTTCAGGCGCCGTTGGGCAGACGGGCAGTTCAGGCGCCGTTGGGCAGACGGGCAGTTCAGGCGCCGTTGGGCAGACGGCAGACTCTGGCCGGCCGAGACGCACTATAGGCCTGGTGCGTGGTGCCGGAACTGGTGGTCCCGGGCTGAGGACACGCATCTCAGGGCTAGTGCGGGGAGAAGGAACAGGGCATGCTGGACCCTGGGGACGCACATAAGGCCTAGTGCGTGGTGCCGGAACTGGTGGTCCCGGGCTGAGGACACGCATCTCAGGGCTAGTGCGGGGAGCAGCAACAGGACGCACAGGACTCTGGGGACACACAGGAGGCTTGGTGCGTGGTGTAGGCACTGGTGGTACTGGACTGGAGCGGGGAGGTGGCGCCGGAAATACCGGACCGTGCAGGCGTACTGGCTCCCTTGAGCACTGAGCCTGCCCAACCTTACCTGGTTGTATACTCCCCGTCGCCCGACCAGTACGGGAAGGAGGAATAACCCGCACCGGGCTATGTAGGCGAACCGGGGACACCATGCGTAAGGCTGGTGCCATGTAAGCCGGCCCGAGGAGATGCACTGGTGGCCTGATGCGTTGGGCCGGCTTCATGACATCCGGCTCAATGCTCAATCTAGCCCGGCCGATACGTGGAGCTGGAATGTACCGAACCGGGCTATGCCTGCGTACAGGAGACACCATGCGCTCTACTGCGTAACACGGTGTCTGCCCGTACTCTCGCTCTCCACGGTCAGTCCAGGGAGTAGGCGCAGGTCTCCTACCTGACTTCGCCACACTCCCTTTTAGCCCCCCCCCAAGAAATTTTTGGGTAGTACCCACGGGCTTCCAGCCTCGACTCCGTGCTGCCTCCTCATACCACCTCCTCTCGGCTTTAGCTGCCTCCAGCTCTTCACGAGGGCGGCGATATTCTCCCGGTTGTGCCCAAGGACCCTTTCCAGCCCGTATCTCCTCCCATGTCCATGAATCCTTTGGAGGCGTCCATAAATCCTGTGTAGGTAGGTCCTGTTGCCGCTTGACACGCTGCTTGGTCCTTTTACGGTGGGTTTTTCTGTCACAATCGTCTAAAACAGGAGCAGACCAATACGCAGCGCGTTGAGTGAACATGATGACTTTAATGATAAAGCACGTAAATACAAAACAAAAGACGATAGTGAAGTCCAACAGTGACTATGACTGAAACGGAACAAAAACCCACAAACCCCACAGGAAAACATACAGAAATAAATATGGCTCCCAATCAGAGATAACGAGCCGACAGCTGACACTCGTTACCTCCGATTGGGAGTCATTGACCAAACCTAGAAATACAACACTTAGAAACACCCAACCAAACATAACAAAATACACCCAGGCTCAAATACAAAAGTCCCGGAGCCAGAGTGTCACACATACACTCCACAGAGCTGGGCTTTACGGAAGAGTGGCCAGAAGAAAGCCATTGCTTAAAGAAAAAAATAAGCAAACACGTTTGGTGGTCGCCAAAAGGCATGTGGGAGACTCCCCAAACATATGGAAGAAGGTACTCTGGTCAGATGAGACTGAAATTTAGCTTTTTGGCATCAAGGAAAACGCTATGTCTGTCGCAAACCCAACACCTCTCATTACCCCGAGAACACCATCCCCACAGTGAAGCATGGTGGTGGCAGCATCATGCTGTGGGGATGTTTTTCATCGGCAGGGACTGGGAAACTGGTCAGAATTGAAGGAATGATGGATGGCGCTAAATACAGGGAAATTCTTGAGGGAAACCTGTTTCAGTCTTCCAGAGATTTGAGACTGAGACGGAGGTTCACCTTCCAGCAGGACAATGACCCTAAGCATACTGCTAAAGCAACACTTGAGTGGTTTAAGGGGTAACATTGAAATGTCTTGGAATGGCCTAGTCAAAGCCCAGATCTCAATCCAATTGAGAATCTGTGGTATGACTTAAAGATTGCTGTACACCAGCGGAACCCATCCAACTTGAAGGAGCTGGAGCAGTTTTGCCTTGAGGAATGGGAAAAATCCCAGTGGCTAGATGTGCCAAGCTTATAGAGCCATACCCCAAGAGACTTGCAGCTGTAATTGCTGCCAAATGTGGCTCTACAAATATTGACTTTGGAGGGGGTGAATAGTTATGCACTCTCAGGTTTTCTGTATTTGTTGTCTTATTTCTTGTTTGTTTCACAAGAAAAAAAATTTGCATCTTCAAAGTGGTAGGCATGTTGTGTAAATCAAATGATACAACCCCCCCCCCCCCAAAAAAAAAATCAATTTTAATTCCAGGTTGTAAGGCAACAAAATAGGAAAAATGCAAAGGGGGGTGAATACTTTCGCAAGCCACTGTATCTACTAACAACACTCTGTTGGATGAGAAATTAGTGTGAGGCTCTCAGGAGGCGTGAGGTGATATATTCTTGGGGCTCGATCCATCTACTAACAACACTCTGTTGGATGAGAAATGAGTGAGGGGAAGAAAGTGCCTGGTCAGGTCTGTTGTTTAAAACGCCACAGAGAGCAGTTTGGGCCTGTATCTATCTTCTCTCTTCCAGCTTTCTGTTGTTGTTGTTGTTGTTGTTGTTTTTATTATTGTTGTTGTTGTTATTGTTGTTGTTATTATTGTTGTTGTTGTTATTGTTGTTGTTGTTTTTGCTCTTCTCAGATTAATTAACAGTTCCTACAGAATAATGCCAGTTTGTTTATTGCGTCTGTTTTTTAAAAACATTTTTGTCATTTAGCAGATGCGCTTATCCAGAGCGACTTACAGTTACAGGTCTGCATACATATATATATATTTTTTTATACTGGAATCGAACCCACAACCCTGGCGTTGCAAATGCCATGCTCTACCAACTGATCTACATCCCTGCCAGCCATTCCCTCCCCTACCCTGGACGACGCTGGGCCAATTGTGCGCCTCCCAAATGGGTCTCCCGGTCGCGGCCGGCTACGACAGAGCCTGTGTTTCTGTTTTTATACATTGAAGCTCCGTACCAAATATCACCCTACTCCCTACATAGTGCACTATTTCTGACCTTGGCCCATAGGGGTGTATGTAGGGAATAGGGTGCCTTTTGGGACAGAGTCCATAGCTTCTTCAGTGTGTCTGGAACAAACAAACACGGCGGTCCCCAGAGAGAGAAAGAGTTAGACAACAACAACAGTCTAATTTAAAACAACAATTGAATCCAAGATATCGGAGAGAGAGAGAGAGAGAGAGAGAGAGTGAGATGTTTAAATTGCTTTGGCCAATAAAGCCCATTTGATTTGAATTGAATTGAGAGAGAGAGAGAGAGAGAGAGAGAGAGAGAGAGAGAGAGAGAGAGAGAGAGAGAGAGAGAGAGAGAGAGAGAGAGAGAGAGAGAGAGAGAGAGAGAGACAGAGGATGAAGGTCTATTATTGGGACTGGCATTATATTAGTGATGGTGTCATGATGGAGACCAGGCAGTGAGTTATCCCGTTTAGTTATGTTTAACCAATCAAATACGGAGATCTCTATCAGACATCACTACAGATGGTCATACAGATCAGTGTCTAGATATTACCTAACCCTAACCTCAACCCTTTTAGCTAACCCTTCACCTAACCTTAACCCTTTAACCTGGGTTGCTTAAAGGAGCTGCTCTTCCTCCCGGGGAAGGACTTCCCGCTCCATGATCTCCCCATCACGGTTGATAACTCCATTGTGTCCTCCTCCCAGAGTGCAAAGAACCTTGGCGTGACCCTGGACAACACCCTGTCGTTCTCTGCTAACATCAAAGCGGTGACCCGATCCTGCAGGTTCATGCTCTACAACATTCGCAGAGTACAACCCTACCTTACACAGAAAGCTCCCCCACGACGCCTGGACAGCGGAGTCACTGACCACCTTCCGGAGACACTTGAAACCCTACCTCTTTAAGGAATACCTGGAATAGTATAATAGTCATCCTTCTACCCCCCCCCCCCCTTACTACCACTGTCTTTTGTCTAAACTAACACCTGACTTATTTCACCTGCTAGCACTGACTTGTTTAAAGAAATGTACTTATTGTGATCGAGACGTAGTTGTCCCTGATTGCACTGACTTTGCTCACAGCTGCTTGTGTGAAGAAGTGTACTTACTGTGATCAAGATGTGGTTGTCCCATTGGCTATCCTAAGTTGAATGCACCAATTTGTAAGTCGCTCTGGATAAGAGTGTCAGCTAAATGACTTAAATGTTAAATGTTAACCTAACTCCAAAACTTAACCCTAACCCCAGCACCTAGCTTAGCTAACGTTAGCCAGCTAGCTGTCATTATATTAGTGATGGTCATATGGATCAGTGTCTACTGTGACAGGTCTGAGTAGTGTTACTCGTGATGCTGTGTATTGCTATAGGATCAGTCACACTGGACACTGGCTTCAGTGTTAGTTAGACTGGGGATTGCTGACTGGTAGGAGAGCATGTCATCTGGAGTTAGGAATGAACACACACTCCCCACACCATTCCATCATCAGCGATACTGCCTAGGCATCATGGAGAATGAGAGGGTGTGCGTCCCAAATGTCACCCTATTCCATATATAGTGCACCACTTTGATGTGCACTATGTAGGGAATAGGGTGCCATTTGTGACAGAGCCCTTCTCTGGAGAACAGTGATCAGTAGGGTGGGTTTGTAGACATCATTACTGTAGTAGAAATCGCTATCTCGTTGCCTTCTCGGGGCGCGCGGCCGTCACCGATGCTCGTTTAATGTGAGCGGGTCAAAGATGCAATTTGAGGGCTACCGATCTCGTCTTTGCGCAGTCCCAGACGTCCCGATATTTTTAAACAGGTTTGATTTTATCGGCACAAAATCTGCAATGCTCTTGTAGTGTGAGATGTGCAACGACGAGTTTTGAGAACGCGTGATCAGCAATAGCCAATGAGAGCTCGCACAGAGAAGAAGCCAGTGAGATGACGTTTGTGTCGCGTAACCCAGGATGTGTAGACTCGAGCAGGAGCCATGACTAGTATGCGTTTGTACTTGCCTTCAACCACGGCCAACATGTCAAATCGTTACAGCTCTGAAGTCACAAGCAATGTTATTTAATACAAAATGTTGCCTAGATATTTCAACTCTGTATGGCAAGCGTGAATGCCTGACTGAACGTTTATGAGGCTGCTTTGAGCCACAGCTCATAGCTATGTTTAATCGAATCACATCATGGATTTCGCGAGACAGCATGGTATCGAGAATCCTCAGGACCAAGTGAAGAATCTTGTAGTGTGTGACCACCGTCTGTGCCAGATCGTTTAGTGTGCCCACCACTACGTTGGCAACACACACAAAACTACAGGAAAGAAGGTTGTTTAATGTTAGAGGCTCAATGATTTTGAAAGTCGTGTAGTGTCCACCCGGCTTAATGAGCACTCATATTCATCCCTACTGCAAGAGATAAAACACGCGAACACACACAAACACACACACATTGAGATGAAAGTGACTTGGTTGTAATTATTAAACTGCAATATGCATGTTGCCTTATTTGACACAGTAAACAGAGCATACGTAACACTATGTATTAATGATCTGAATCTCTCTATTTTTCTCTCTCTCTCTCTCTCTCTCTCTCTCTCTCTCTCTCTCCTCTCTCTCTCTCTCTCTCTCTCTTTCTGTCTCTGTCTCCCTCTCTCTCTCTCTCTCTCTTTGTCTCTCTCTCTGTCTCCCTCTCTCTCTTTGTCTCTCTCTCTGTCTCCCTCTTTCTCTCTCCATCTCACTCTCTGTCTCTCTCTCGCTCTCTCTCTCTCTTTCTATAAAGGACAGCGCGACGATGCAGTTCTGTGCCAACAAACTGGACAAGAAGGACTTCTTTGGCAAGTCAGATCCATTCATAGTGTTCTACAGGAGCAACGAGGATGGAACGTAAGTCTCTGATGTATTCTGTGGTTCTGTATTCTGTATTCTGATTCTGTATTGATGTTTTGTTCTAAAGCCAACGCAACACGCACTGGCTTACCTAACTATACAGCCAATAGCTGTAAGCTATAACCATAACCATCTTTACCCTACAGTGTAAAAATGGGACGAATGAAAACGTAAGAAAGGGATAAAGCATAAGAGAGCAGGTGCTCATGTGAGCCAATAAGGGACTTACATACTGTAGCCCTAAAACCAACCTATAACACACCTGGAGAGATGACACGCAGCAGGCAAACAGACCTCTGGATAAAGAAATAAACACACACCAGCAATTACAACACCTCCCCATTGTTCAACAGGCTGTGTGTGTGTGTGTGTGTGTGTGTGTGTGTGTGTGTGTGTGTGTGTGTGTGTGTGTGTGTGTGTGTGTGTGTGTGTGTGTGTGTGTGCGGCTAGTGGAGGCTGATGAGGGGAGGACGGCTCATAATAATGTCCGGAACAGAGCAAATGGAATGGCATCAAACACCTGGAAACTGTGGTTTTGATGTATTTGATACCATTCCACTGATTCCGCTCCAGTCATTGCCAAGAGCCCGTTCTCCCCAATTAAGGTGCCACCAACCTCCTATGGTGTGTTTGTGTGTGTGCGCTTGAGTCATACCCAGAGGGACTGTACTGTACAGAGCCTTAAAGTGACAAGGCAAAGTGCACGGTACAGATGTGCAAAAAGTGTATCTGCAGGAGAGAAGAGAGGGATACATTAGCATGCGGCGCAGGCACACACACACTTTAGCACCCGGGGGATGCAGCTAAAGGGACCATGCTGTTTTAATGGCCGACAGACCAAAGGCAACGTGGCACTAGTAAATTAATCTCACGCCTCAGGATAAAAGAGGGAACACACACACAGACACACACACTCAAACACACACTCACACTCACACACACACACACACACACACTCACACTTACACACACACTCACACACACACACACACACTCACACACACACTCTCACACACACACACTCACACACACACACAATATGCAGCAAATCTAGATCTGCTGAAGCAGAACTGTGGTGGGTGGATACCCTGGGCTGGTGTAAGCCCAGGGTATCCACCTATCACACCTGTGAGGGAGTAGAGAGTTAGACACCATTATAAAAGGAAGAAGGCTTTAGGCCAAACATACAGCTTTGTTTGGACAGCGATGTCAGTAATAAA